>NC_087476.1:6485207-6788142 GCF_036417665.1 Passer domesticus
GAGGAAGGAATATAAAGTGTCGTTCACTGTGGCTGTGGTGTTTTGAGTGGTAATATTTGTAGGTGCTGCGTTTTGCCTGCTGAGTCTTGTCACTTGTAAGGTTGTGAGTGATGAAGGTTGCCCTGCATATAGGAAACAAGAAAGGTCTTCCAGAGTTTTCCTGTGAATGGGGTCAGGACTGTCAGGTTAAAGGATGTAATTCAGGAGCAGCAGCAGAGGAAGAAAGGACATGTCGCTGTTCTGTCCTTTCAAGGCCTTTCACAAGGGCGATGTGTCCAGCAGAGCTGCTTATGATCTGCCTCTGGACCTGAGCTGCTGGTAGAAGTGATCAATAAAGGTTAAATTTTTGAAATGCTGGCTCTATTTTATATTTCACCTGCTATGATGTGTTGACCTCAGGGAAAAGCCAGAATTCCTGTTAGCTGGGTGTTTGACTGAGGCAGAGTGCACTGGGCAAAGCCAATCCCACCTCCAGGTCAGGCCAGCAGAGCAGTCCCACAGAGCAGGCAGTGCTGTCCTTGCAGGCAGTGGGGCACAGGGGACACGCAGGGCTGCAGTGGGAAGGGGGCTCTGCACCCCCTGAGCTCCCCGGGGCTGTTCCTGCCTCGCTGTTTGTGGGTCAGTGAGCAGCTCTGGTGAGTGCCAGGGCTCAGCGTGTTCACACAGAGCTATCAGCCACTGCCAGACAGTGACACAGCCCAGAACAGATCACACAGCACAGGGCCACAGCAGAAGGAAAGGTAAACCAAAATAGGGATAAAGCTATTCATTGCAGCCATTTCATTCTGAGAATACCAAAAGATTTGTGGCAGGTTGGCAGTATTGTTATTCCATTTATTGCAGCCAGTTTGTGTTCCAGTGTTGCATATTTTTCTGTTCCATTAAGAATACATAAATTTGGCAGAAAATAAAGCCCTTGTTTGTCCTCAGAGATGAAAGGGGCATGGTTGCAGCTCAGCTTAATTTGTGATTATGGCAAATTCCACATATAAGTCTTGTCATGTTGAATAAGAAGTTTCAGAGTCACAGAATCACAAATCATGAACTTTATTGTAGAAATACAAATTTGGAATTGCCACTAATAAATACACTAATTGTATTAGGTCTAAAAACATTTAAGGAAAAAAGAAGAAAATGAGGAAGAGCAATGGGTAATTCATTAGGATCAACTTCACCACAAGTTAAGCCTACAAAGTAGATTTTCACCAGAATTTACAATTTGACCAGAATTTACAATCAGAAGAGCAAATCTTTACAGAGAGCTGTTCCCTGCTTTGGGGAGAAGAGCAAAGTAATCCTGTTGTCCTGTCTGCACAGTGGGGTCATAATCCCATCCTCTGCCAGGGAGGATTTGAAATGCCAAATGTGTACTTTTGGGAGAAATGCAGTTGAGGCTGCAGTGACAATCCCTTACTGCTGCCATGGTCAGTGGGTGTGGGCAGGCAGCTGCTGTGGAGGTGAGGGATAGCCAGGGTTCAGATTGCCAAGGCTGTGAGCCTTGGGCAGGGGCTGAACTCTTAATTAGCATCACTTCCTCTTCCACTGGGCTCAGGCAGAGCTGAAAGGGCTCTGCCTGATGATCCATCACCCCAGCAGCACACTCTCATGCCCACATTATTCTCTTCACCATGGAGTGGGTTAGGCATCATTCATACCATGATGAGGTACTACATGAGAAAAATATATCTGAAAGATTTATCTAACTTTAAATACGATAATAATATATGTAGCTTACAATAATTTAGTTCATTAGCTATGAATGAAGTTTTCTTAACTTGCATGTTGAAGCGTGAACATGAGTATCATCTACACTGCCTAGAGAGCTGCATCAGAAATTAAATAACTTGTTTTCTGCAGTGGAAGGTCAACATTTTTCATGGGCTCCAGCTTTTATCACAGTTTCTAGTTCATGAAAAAGTCACACTTCACCCAGGAGGGGATCTTTGTCAGTGCCTTTTCAAGCTTGGGATTGCTGAAAATCAGAATAAGGGAATGAACACCTGGAAAAGCAAACAAATACGTCAATATAAGGAGTGTCATGATATCTTCTTTCTTTGTGGCATAAATTATTAACAAGACCAAACATATAAAGTTGATGCTGTACATCACTAAGAAGGAGAAGATAGATTTCATGGCTCTGATGTGGGCATCCATGCTAAGGTCCTTCATGGAGTTTTTCTGCATCCTGTGCTTGTGTCTCCAGAGAGAAAAGAGAAGGCAAACAGCAGAAAAGATGACTACCATGAATGAAGCTGCATACCCAAATCCAGCGAGAAAAAGAGATAAGCAAAAATGTTTATCCATTCTGAATCTTCCTTCCCAGAAATTTTTTTGGCTGGTGAAATTGTGGTTTTCCCTCTGCACAGTTTCAATGAGGTCAGAGATAAGGATGCCCATAGCCAAGGCTAAAACCTCTGACCCCAACAAAAGCCAGGGCACCATCTTGTCAATTTTTACTTTCAGGTAGATGAAGAAGCTGTTCCTGAAATTGGCAATTTTTATGCAGTAGAAACCACAAAGACAGGCTGAGATCCACAAGTTGGAATAATTTAAGACGTTTCCAGAAGATTCAAGGAGTTGACGTATGGTTTGAACATGAAGAAAATTGGGATAAATTATTGAAATGAAGTGGTGTACCCATGAGAGGCATAAAATGGAAATCCTGGAGCATCCCAGCAGCAGCAAGATCTTCTCATTGGAGTTCAAGGTTTTCTTTTTGACCCAGGCAATGCAAAGCACACAAACGATGAAAGCATTTATCCACATGCCAGCGAACACTTCCACGGTGATGATGGCCACAGTTAAGACCCCATATGAAGTGACATTGGATTGCTGTGGAGAGGGAGAAGCTTCCATGGTGTGAGCTGGGGAGCAGTGCTGTGCAGGGGGCTGTGGCAGCAGAGGCTGAGGCAGGTCAGTGGCTGCTGTTGGTGGAGTGTCAGGGATGGCAAGAGGAGCTTTATAGAGCTGCTGCTGCTGCTGCTGCTGCTGCTGCTGCTGGGGGGATGTTGGTGTCGCTGCTGTGGGCAGCAGGGCAGGTGCAGGGATGTAAATGTGCTGGGTATCCCCTTACCCGGGGCCAGAGTCACTCTTGACTATTTGAATGTTGGTTCAGGTGGGGCTGTGCTGGGTGCCACAAACAGCGGAGATGTTTTTGTGTGGTGGAGAGTGTTGTGATTTTGAGAGTGATCCCTGTTGGATCAGTTTCAGGCTTCAGGATCTGGGTTCTTCTATCCCTACTTTGCCTATGATCATCCGAGCTGGCTGTTTTCATCTGCTGAGGGGACTCAGTTTTCTTTTTAGTCTCAGCGTCTGGGTGCTGAGAAGCTCGACCCAGATGCTGGAAAATGGAGTATATTTCGATCCTTCACATTCATCGAAATCCATGTTTGATTTCCAGGGACATTACCTGAAGAATACATCATGTGAGAAATACTGGGGCAAGCAATGGAAGACCCAGAAAATAAGGCTGGATTTTTTTAGAAGTATAGTTTGGAGGATATGGAGGAAAAGGGTAAAATTCGGGACAAGTCCCTGTTCCAGAGTTCCGATCTCATCTGCTTGGGAAAGTGAAGGCTTTTCAAGATGGCACCATGCTGAGTTCCCCTCACACTGCAGTGCCATAAAGCTTCCATATCAATTTAGAGTGTGAAAGCTGTGAGGGTTTTCTCAGGCAGGTTGTGTTAAGCTCTGGAGGGCATGGACTGCCCATGCACTTTGGGGTAGTCCAGGACCTGTCACATTTGGCCTTGCACATCAGGACCACAATAACTAAGGAGATCTCATGTGATGCTGTGGTGGAAGCAGGAAAAATGAATCCCCAACCAAGAGCCCTATGGATACAAGAAATGAACCAGCAGGATTTTCTCTCTTCCAAATGATGATAGCCATGTTTTCTGTGGGATATAAATCCAGTAGAATATTACGTGAATATTGATATCACATCCTCCTAATTACATTATTTTTGTCCATCATAAAGTCTTGTGGATATGACCCAGAGCAGTTTTCCATAGCGTGCCAGCCCTGGGCAGCCATTGCCATTGACTTCTGACACCTTTCATCTGTCAGCTTCTCCAGGCTGGGCACCTCCTGCATCTGTGGCCATGGGCTGTGCAGGGTGACTGTGCTGATGGACACGCTGTCCCCTGCAGTGCCAGCTGAGTGGGGCTGGTGCACAGGACAGGGATTCTGTCCTGGCTGTCACATTCCCAGAAAATGAAGAAGGGATGTGCAGTGTGGTTTGCTGTGGCTGTGGTGTTTTGTGTGGTAACATCTGCAAGGTGATTGGTTTTGCATGCTACATCTTTGTTGCATATGAGGTTGTTGGGGGTTATATTTTATGAATGAAATAAGATGAATCTTCCAGGCTTTCCTGTGAAAAGGATCAGGACTTTTAGGTTAAAGGATGAAATACATGAGCAGCAGCAGAGGAAGAAGGGACATGTGGCTGTTCTGTCCTTTCAAGACCTTTCACTGGTGATATAGGTCCAGCAGAGCTGCTTACAACCTTCCCCTGGGCATGAGCTGCTGGCAGAAGTGACCAGTTCAAGTAAATTTTGTAAATGCTGGCACTATATTGTATTTCACCTGTTGTGATGGGTTGACCTCAGTGAGAAGCCAGAACTCCTGTTAGCTGGCTGTTTCACTGAGGCAGAGTGCACTGGGCAAAGCCAATCCCACCTCAAGGTCAGGCCAGCAGAGCAGTCCCACAGAGCAGGCAGTGCTGTCCTTGCAGGCAGTGGGGCACAGGGGACACGCAGGGCTGCAGTGGGAAGGGGGCTCTGCACCCCCTGAGCTCCCCGGGGCCGTTCCTGCCTCGCTGTTTGTGGGTCAGTGAGCAGCTCTGGTGAGTGCCAGGGCTCAGCGTGTTCACACAGAGCTATCAGCCACTGCCAGACAGTGACACAGCCCAGAACAGATCACACAGCACAGGGCCACAGCAGAAGGAAAGGTAAACCAAAATAGGGATAAAGCTATTCATTGCAGCCATTTCATTCTGAGAATACCAAAAGATTTGTGGCAGGTTGGCAGTATTGTTATTCCATTTATTGCAGCCAGTTTGTGTTCCAGAGTTGCATATTTTTCTGTTCCATTAAGAATACATAAATTTGGCAGAAAATAAAGCCCTTGTTTGTCCTCAGAGATGAAAGGGGCATGGTTGCAGCTCAGCTTAATTTGTGATTATGGCAAATTCCACATGTAAGTCTTGTCATGTTGAATAAGAACTTTCAGAGTCACAGAATCACAAATCATGCACTTTATTGTAGAAATACAAATTTGGAATTTCCACTAATGAATACACTCACTGGAAGAGGTCTAAAAACATTTAAGGAAAAAATTAGAAAATAAGGAAGAGCAATGGGTAATTCATTAGGATCAACTTCACCACCAGTTAGGCTAATGAACACAATTTCACCAGAATGTACAATCTGGCAGAGTCAGAAGAGCAAATCTTTACACAGAGCTGTTCCCTGCTTTGGGGAGAAGAGCAAAGCAATCGTGTTGTCCTGTCTGCACAGTGGGGTCATAATCCCATCCTCTGCCAGGGAGGATTTGAAATGCCAAAAGTGTACTTTTGGGAGAAATGCAGGTGAGGCTGCAGTGACAATCCCTTACTGCTGCCATGGTCAGTGGGTGTGGGCAGGCAGCTGCTGTGGAGGTGAGGGATAGCCAGGGTTCAGATTGCCAAGGCTGTGAGTCTTGGGCAGGGGCTGAACTCTTAATTAGCATCACTCCCTCTTCCAGTGGGCTCAGGCAGAGCTGAAGGGGCTCTGCCTGATGATCCATCAGCCCACCAGCACACTCTCATGCCCACATTAATCCCTGCGCCACAGAGTGGCTTAGGCATCATTCCTACCATGATGAGGTCCTAAATGACTTTGTTAAAAACAAAAATATATCTGAAAGATTTACATAACTTGAAATACTATAATAATATATTTAGCTCATAATAATTTAGCTTAATAGATATGAAATAAGTTTTCTTAACTTGCATGTTGAAGAGTGAACATCAGTATCATCTACACTGCCTACAGAGCTGCATCAGAAATTAAATAACTTGTTTTCTACAGTGGAAGATCAACATTTTGCATGGGCTCCAGCTTTTATCACAGATCCTATTTCATAAAAAAGTCACACTTCACCCAGGAGAGAATCTTCATCAGTGCCTTTTCAAGCTTGGGATTGCTGAAAATCAGAATAAGGGAATGAGCACCTGGAAAAGCACACAAATACATCAATATAAGGAGTGTCATGATATCTTCTTTCTTTGTGGCATAAATTATTGTCAAGATCAAACATACAAAGTTGATGCTGTACATCACTAAGAAGGAGAGGACAGATTTCATGGCTTTGATGTGAGCATCCATGCTGAGATCCTTCATGGAGTTTGTCTGCATCCTGCGCTTGTGTCTCCAGAGAGAAAAGAGAAGGCAAACAGCAGAAAAGATGACTACCATGAATGAGGCGGCATATCCAAATCCAGCAATAAAATAAGAGGAGAAAAAATGTTTATCCATTCTGATTCTTGCTTCCCAGAAATTTTCTTGGCTGGTGAAAGTGCAGTTTTCGCTTTGTACTGTTGCAATGAGGTCAGATACAACCATGCCCATAGCCAAGGCTGAAATCTCTGACCCCAACAAGATCCAGGGCACTATCCTGTCGATTTTTACTTTCAGGTAGATGAAGAGCCTGTTCCTGAAATTGGCAATTTTTATGCAGTAGAAACCACAAAGACAGGCTGAGACCCACAAGTTGGAATAATTAAAAAAGGTTTGAAGTGTTGCAATTAGTTGAAGTATGGGGTGAACTTTAAGGTACTTGGGATAAAGTACTGAAAGGAAGTGGGATACCCATGTGAAACATAGATAGGAAATCCTGGAGCACCCCAGCAGCAGCAAGATCTTCTCATTGGAGTTCAAGGTTTTCTTTTTGACCCAGGCAATGCAAAGCACACAAGCGATGAAAGCATTTATCCACATGCCAGGAAATGCCTCCAGGGTGATGATGGCCAAAGCCATGGCCCCATATGAAGTGACATTGGATTGCTGTGGAGAGGGAGAAGCTTCCATGGTGTGAGGTGGGGAGCAGAGCTGTGCTGGCCCAGGGGGCTGTGGCAGCAGAGGCTGAGGCAGGTCAGTGGCTGCTGTTGGTGAAATGTCAGAGATGGCAAGAGGAACTTTATAGAGCTGCTGCTGCTGCTGCTGCTGCTGGGGGGAATTTGGTGTCGCTGCTGGGCAGGTGCAGGGATGTAAATGTGCTGGGTATCCCCTTACCCGGGGCCAGAGTCACTCTTGACTATTTGAATGTTGGTTCAGGTGGGGCTGTGCTGGGTGCCACAAACAGCAGAGATGTTTTTGTGTGGTGGAGAGTGTTGTGATTTTGAGAGTGATCCCTGTTTGATCAGTGTCAGGCTTCAGGATCTGGGTTCTTCTGTCCCTTTGTCAGCAGCGATGATCACTCAGAGTGGTGTTTGCCCTGAAGAAAGCATAGCCTGGGCAGTGAGATGAGTAATCATATCAGGGAATCCTATTGTGAAAATCTTTCATTTTGATCTGCTCTACCCTTTGTGTCTTTTTCTGCCAGTCATAGCTCAGTACAAGCTAAGAGGACATGTAGATATTTTCTAAGTAATGTAGTTCCGGACTTTATTTTGTTGCCATCTGATTTTAGACACTATTTTAAATTTTGAATTGTACATGGCTAAAAATAAATAAAAAATTGCTTATAAAATAAATTTTTATCTGTCCTGTATCTTGTTTTAGTGGTCCTGATCTACAAGTTGACAACATTTGAGAATACATTATAACATGCAATAAAATTTTCCTGAGGTACCTGAACAATGCCTTGAATGTCTAAAAGCCTGTTTGTCTCACCAATGTCAGTTTGTCTAGTAAAGGATTATCTCTGTATGACCTTTGCCAAAATCACTCTACTACAGGGTATTTTGCTAATTGACTTCTGCTCTTTCATCCAGGCCGATATTTTTATATCGGCTCCTATTTTTAATGTACACTTATTCACTTTTTCTATCCAGAATTATAGGTATTTATAATACTTTAAAAGCAGAACAACTGCTGTTGTTATCCTCTGCTGTGTATTTCAGATCTGAATGCTGAAGTTGTTAACCTGTAGGCATTTGACAAGTTCAGCCTTGTGTTGATTTCAAGCCCTGCAATGGTAAACAGACTTACCTAAAAATTGGGAAGGTGGATGGGTGATTTTTTTATTAAAAATGTGGTTGTTGTCACTTTGATATGACATTTTTTCCAGCTCAGGAGACACTTGATTTTGCTCTTGCTTTTACAAAGGACAAAAATTTCAGGCACATTTCTGTGTCTGAGTTTTTCTGTGTTACAGTGGAGTTAAAACCAATGCAAGCAGATTAACAAAAGGTATTATCTGCATTTAGTGACACCAGGTAGTGCCTGTGTCTAGGAATCCAGGGTGGATCTGCCCTTGGGTGTGGGAATACTGGTGCACAGTAATTTTGGGCACTTCATGCAATGTGGAGTAAGAGACCAAAAGGCTGCAAGAGACCTGCTGTACTTCCCAGAGTGGAAGAGCAGCAGCTTTTCCCATCACCAAGTTTTTCACAGAACTGCAACCAGTGGAATAATGTGCATGCACTGCCCTCCAGAGAGGACAAAATGAAACTGGTGCTGGAGTCCCTCTGCTATGGAGACAGGCTGAGAGCTGGGGCTGTACAGCCTGGAGAAGAGAAGCTTCCAGGGAGACCTTAGAGCCTAGCTCAGTGTCTAAAAGGCATCCAAGAGACCCCCTATATATATATCTATGAAAACAAATGTATGCCTTCAGAATTACTTATCTTCAGACATCTGCTTTAGGTTCTTGAGTTATTTTAAAGTTAAGGGTACTAAAAACCAAGTGGTTTTCAGACAGCTCTGCTTTTGCTTCATTTTTTTTTGCTTTCTTTCTCACATCCACTGCAAAACGTCTGGAAGTATGGCCTTGGTGCTGTGTTTGGACTCTCTTTGCTCGCCTGTGAAAGCAGCCTTGACATGCTGTATCTTGAGACATGCTTATTTTGCTAGTAGAATGTCCTGTTCAGGTTAGGTGTCAGCAACAATTCTTCCTAAAAGAAAGTGTTGAAGAACATTCATTTATGATAGTTGAAGGATTAGTGTTCTGAGGTCCTTCTTCTCTAAACAAGAAAAAAATCTCTGTACTTTTTCCTCTGCTATGTTATCTCTTATTAATAGATTCCTACTTTGATTTGTTTAGAGAAAAATATGTTGCTTAGCTTGAAGGACTGACTTCTTTCTAGGACAGGCCCATTTCCTACTCAAAACCTTCTTACTCAAACTCTCTGCCTTGTGCTGTGGGTAGTGGTGTCATGGCACAAGCCCTTTTCTACCTAATTGCTGAACATAGAAGTGAACATCCTCACATCCATGATTTGTAATTTCAGATGTGAAATGGAGGAGCAGGATTCCATGCCTAAGATAAAAGCACTGAAGCACTCCAGGGCACATGTGTGGGAATACTGATGCACAGCAAACCAGAGATTTATAGAGCCCTTCCTGACCCATGTCCCTGAGAAAGAAGATAGCAAGATTCAGGACAAGAGTTTGTGATCTCTGAAACCCACCTGAAAGGCCAAGAATTACTGCTCTAAGTGACTGCTCTGGAGGCAGAGAGTGGCAGGTTGTGCATGGAACATTGGATTTGGGGTGGGATCAGCTGAGGAAAGACACTATAAGGGGATTCATAATCATATCTCTCTTACTTCTAATCTTTACAATGTGGTGTTAATTATTAATTGAAAGCAGCACTGGGCCAAATTGTAATGGCACTGGAGTGCTATAAACCTGGAATAATTCTGTTTAAGATTTAAGGCTTTTCTCCTGTGCAGTCAAGATGATAATGCTGACAGATAACAAACACAGGGGAAGGAGTCAGCAACTTTGAGCCAGAGGGAGAAGTTCTTATGTGAAGCCTGGGTGGGTCTTTCACCAGCTGCACTGAAGACAAGAAGTTACCACATTCCTCTCTGCAATGTTCCTCCACGTGGACTTAAGTAGCTGATAAGAGCAATGCCATCAGGTGCCATCCAGGAGGAAATCTAACTGTCATAACAATGTCTCAAAGGTGGAAAGTCTGATGCTCATTGGCTGATGCTCCATGGAAAGCTCAGCAACGTGCCCTATATAGTGCCAGAGATGAGAGGGACACCAGCTTCTGTTCCCACTGCAAAAATGGGCTCCAGCATCTTCCCACTCAGCCTGATGCTTCTGCTGTGTTCTGTCTATGGTTCTCCAGTCTCTGTAAGTAAAACCTGATTTCTACAGGCTCCTATCAGTCCGGAGACATCTCATACCTTATACTGGTTGTGTTCCATTCTCCTCCAGGTGGGACAGCTCTCCAGTGAAGCTGGTAAGTGCTGTGTGAGCTGGTTTGAGTTTTGAAGCATTTCCTTCTACTTGTTGTGAGCTGCCACATCCGAACACTTTATGTTTTGGCTGTCTTGCAGATGCTGGAGCTGGTGAGATATTCAAAGACATCCCCCAAATCAACTTGGGTGAGTTCACACCTAAATTCTCATGAGGCCTGAAGAGTTGTGAGCATAATGCTGAACTTTCAGTGTTGTAAAGGAGTCTGATGGTCAGGTAGCTCATGGTAACAGGAGAATTAAAATCAAGTGAGCTCAGAACTCTCTGTGATTCTCTGAATATTTCCAGGACTGTAACTCTGTGTGAACAAGGGATGCAGATGCCTTTTGTTTCTGAATTTTGGACAGACCCATGGTGCTAAGGCAGAAAAACACTGTATGATTCAGAAGGACTCTGCAGTGCCAACTGAATTTTCTGTCCATCTCTATATGATTTTTATAAAGTTTGCAAATATGGAAAACAACTTTGATGTTTATTGATCGCTGTCCCATTGTGTGACTCTTGTCACTGCCTGAGAGCAAGCAGAGCTCATCAAAGGTGACCATGGATAATTGTGCCACCACAAAGGCACTGCCAAGAAGAGATTGCCATGAAGTAAATATTGAGTTGAAACTAGAAACTGCTGTTACTTCTGTTGTTACCTGTAACTCAGTGTATAGAGGCTGGTCCTTATTTATTTTCTGTAGATGCCCGAGGACATTAACTTTGTATAAGCAGGTTCAATGTGGTTTATAAAATGAAATATTTTTTAAATTCATTGACACCATCTTTGATTAAATTCCATTTCAGCTGCTGGACTGGACCTCTTTCAGGGTGATATCTTGCTGCCTGTAAGTAATTAAAAGCTTTCTGTCACTTGTCCTTATTGTATTTTTGCTACAAATCTGCTCATCTCCCTACAGTAGATACATCACCAGCTGTTAATTCTCTTTTCAGAAAAATCAGCGAAATGCCTTAAGAAATGAGACCTACAGATGGAAGTTCCCCATTCCCTATATTCTGGGTGATGACCTAGGTAATGCAGACACTTTATTCAGATTTTATCTCCAATCCTTATTTGCACTGCAGTCACTGTGATAAAAAAATTGCCTTTTCCAGAACTGTTTCAAATTAAAAATGTTAAATTTCACTAATAACTAAGTTATTGTAGTCTTTTTTATATCAAAATTGTTTTTCTTTCTTCTACAGCTAACATAGCAAACCACAATTTAATCAAATTCAATAATTTCTCTTTTCAATAATTTTTCCTTTGGTTCCACGTGTGTATCTGTACATATCTTATGTCTCCAAGATGAACAAACTGCAATGTATTAAAGGTTCTGTCCTTGTTTTCCAGACCTGAATGCCAAAGCGGTCATTCTCCAGGCATTTGAAATGTTCCGCCTGAAGTCCTGCATTGATTTCAAGCCATATGAAGGAGAAAGAACCTACATTTTCTTTAGCAAGCAAGAGGGGTAAGGATAATAGCAATTTCTGTTTAGTTTTGCCATGTAGATTCAGCTGGGAACTCATTCCATTTGATTTCAGCAGTCTAAAGGTTTGCTGTCAGCAGAGAAAAAGAGGCCATCAGGAAAACAAATCAGATTCTTAGGCAAAAAGCTTGCAAGCAGCTGCTCCCTCTGCTGGCTGCTGTTTGGAGGGTGAGTTCTGAAAGTGAATCCCAGCCTCACTGGGTTTTCATCAACTACTTCCACTTTTCCATCCAGGGTTATTTTCCATTTTGATGAAGACCTCCATGTACATCCTTTTAACTTACCAAGAATGTGAATGTGAATAGGTGGAATTTAAGTAAATTTTTGGAAGACAGACCAAAAAAAAAAAAAAAAAAAAAAAAGAAAAAAGAAAAAAAAGACAATAGAAAGACAATCTATTCTAATATTTGTATTAATATTTGTATTGTTTTGACATGGCTCTTTAAAGAATGGGCTCTCAAAATCTGAAAGTGTTTTATGCACAGAGATTCAAGACATCAAGAACTGAAAGGATTTATTTCCTACATCTAAGTATGTTTTGAAAGAAAATGTAGAAAAGCACAAAAATCTTCTCACTGTATCAGCTATGAATATTTCTTGTTTTCCCAGAAGTTCATGTTTCCGCCTTCAGGTCTTCATTGAGTGTCCTATGACACTTCTCTTACAAGTTTACAAGCACCATGATTTTTGACAAGTCAGCGTTGAAGATCTTAATACTAGAAATGTACTTTCACAGCTCTGGCCAATGCAAAGTATGGTTGCTGTTAAAAAAGACTAAATGTTGCTGTTCAAAATACTCCCGAGTCTTTTCTCTAGCTCAAGTTATTGCAAAAATGCTCTGCCTGTTTCAATGAATTTACTGTTTCCATGTAGGTTGTGTGTTTTATTTCTTTTGTGTGTTTTATTTGTGTGTTTTATTTCTTTTTGGCCAAGAAATGGCAGCTGATGCAGGACGAAACTTCTGTGCCTTTCAAAAATGCAGGGTGATCTTCTCTGCCACAGAGGATAAGTAATGAAGTGATAGTTTCTGGGGGTTACTCTGCTTTCAGGCTACAGTATTTTTAGGGTATCAAGGCACAGGGTCAGCATCCAAATAATGATTTAGGTGACTTCTTCTATATTAAAAACTTCTACAATCTTACTCTAAATCCAGTGAGCAGATTGAAAAGTTAAACACAGAGAAGAAAACTACTGGACAGAGAGTAAGCTGTCCCTTTTTCTCAGGTGTTGGTCCATGGTGGGGGACCTGCAGACTGGACAGAACCTCTCAATTGGGTCAAGGTGTGACTACAAAGCAATTGTGGAACATGAGATCCTGCATGCTTTAGGATTTTACCATGAGCAGTCAAGGATGGACCGGGATGACTACGTGAATATCTGGTGGGATGAAATTATTGCAGGTGGGTTTTAACATTCAAGTTAGATTTTGCTGTTCAAATTACACTTTTTGCAAAGTATAGATTTATCAATATCCCATTTTCACATCTAGGTTTAAAGAGACCTTCCTAAGGATAGAATTTTAGAAAATTTAGAAAATTTCAGGGGCAACACCTGAGACCACTCTATATTAAGAAATTTTGGTGCAACTTTTCTAGTCAAACCAGAGCATTGTTTAAGGCCAGAATGGAGAGTCCTGCTTGGAAATCAGGACTTTTATTTTCCCTTGGCTCTTGGATTTATTTTAAACTAATTACTAAGACTTATTTTAGACTAATTACTTCCTGTCTATGAATCTGTTTCCTTTAATCATGTAATGCAAATTGTAAATTTATTTAGATTACAAGTTTTGAGGTAGCTCTTCTGTAGGCAAAGATCCTTTCAAAGTCTGAAAGATTTTTATATTCAGAGATTCACGCTTTCCTGAAACTGAAAATATTCACTTTGCACATGAAAAAACCCCTAACATTATTAGATCAGATGAGAAATATAAAATAGGGCTCTGTCCTGCTCTCTACTACCCAGGTGTGTCTGCAGGTTCTTGTCTTCAGGTTTAGTGTGACCATATTCAGGAGCTTTATGAGTTTCAGCAAACTCTTCACAGTCCCCCTGATCCCTCGACAGTTTTTCCTGTTCTTCCCTGTGAGATCTGATTCTGTATTACATAGCAATGATATATTTGAAAAGGAGTGACTAGAAGAGGGTTTTTTAAAAAAAATTGATAAAAGGTGCAATTCAAGTCTCTGTAAGAAAACAATTCTAAGCTCTTACATAATCTCAAGCCTTGAACTGAAGACCTTTGTGATTTGCAGAAGGGGAGGGCAGCTGTTAAGCAGAGAAAGTGTAATTACCCACCAGCACAATCATGTGCTGTTTTGTCTTTGAAAAAGAATGCCAAATATTCTGAAAACATTATTTGCAATTGTAAATGCTGGCAAGCTCTTTTTACTTCTATGCCACAGCATGTGAAATGGCTCCCTGTCTTTGCCCTAGCAGACACCTTCATAATGAAAAACTTTCTCTAAGTACAAATTATTTCACCAAGAAACCATGTGAAACATGTTTCCAAAAGCCATTTCAATAGAAATATCATATCAGTATTGTAAATCTAGGGTAAAAATATCTTTCTTTTTTCTCCAGAGATTGCTAGGCCATTATTTATTTCAAAGAAGAGCAGAACCTGAAGACACTTCCAGGCTGTCATATTTGTTTCCTTTGAGTTTCAGGGCCTCTTCTTCTTCATATATGATCTAATACCTGGGAAATATTTGCATCAATATTCACAGATCCTGGAATGGAGTACTTTAATCCTTAAACTGAATCCTTCAGGATCATTACTATTAAACCATTCCTATTAATTCTAATCTAACCTCCTATGTATCCCATTCTTTACAGCTCACTGATATTCATTTTTGAATTTACTGAGGTCACCTGTTAGAGCACAGAACTGCAATCCAAAGGCACTGCTTTGTTGTCCAAATGACAAACACAAATCTTGCTAAGTTTTAATATTTAGTCATGAAGTAATTGCTTTGGGGTATATAATTTGTGCCTTAGAAAACTGTATTCAAGGGGACACAGTGATGCCATTTCCTTTCCATTTTCTCTAAAAAGGAAGCACTTTTCTGTTCTTTTAACAGGCAAAGAGCACAATTTTGCAAAGTATGACGACACCTACATCACTGATCTGAACACCCCCTATGACTACGAATCACTGATGCACTATGAACCACTTTCATTTAACAAAAATGCAAGTGTCCCCACAATAACAGCAAAGATACCAGCGTTTGATGACATAATTGGACAACGTCTAGACCTCAGTGCCATTGACCTGGAAAGACTGAATCGCATGTACAACTGCAGTAAGTCAGAATTTAATCAAGGCAAACAATTTCTTTGGTTATACTTGAGCCAGGCTGGTTCACCTCCCTTATGTCTCTAAACTCACAAAAACTCTTTTCAAATGTTCTTGGAGAGGTATGGGACAGGACCTGTGATGTGCAGGTAAACACAATCAGTTTGTTCTCTTCTCAGCCCTTTTTGGCTCTTCTCACTGTCGTTATTTTAGGAAAGATTAGTCAAGGAAAGTCAAACCATCCACACTTTTTCTTCCATGCTGCTCCCAGCAGTTCAGACCTGTGGTTGTGTTCTACCTTGGTGTGTGGGCAGTCTTGTGTTTTTTGAGGTGAATGCAACTGCACTTTGTCCTCTTTTGCTGACATTTGGACTTTATCGGATTATTTTGCACCTGAGATTGGCTAGGTCTAGAGTCCCACATTGCCTAGGTGTTTGCTGAGCTGGTTAAAGATGTTATCACTGATCACGGTTGTTCATGAGAAGTTATTGTCCCCTTGGTGCTGCCAGCAGAAGCATCACCTTGAAGGCAAACTCAGCTGAACCAGCCCAAGGTAACCGGGTGGACTTTGCTTGGAGTGGAAGGACAGAGCTCAAGTTAATCAATGAGAGAACAGTTATGAAGAACAATAACCTCATCTGAGGAATTGTTAAATACACCAAGGCTGGCAAAGAGGCACCAAGAAGTCACCATCTGTCACTGCCACATGGGGCTTATTAATCTTCTGCAAAGAGGTCAAAGATTGTTGTCGTTATCCAAGGAATCCCTCCAGGAATCAAATGTTTCCTCTTTTGAGTCATTGGGCTCACATCTGCTAACGTGAGGGCTGTCTTCTCTACAGGATGGTTATCCTACCGTAAACAAATCCCCCAAAATTAAACAGAAACCTTAATGAGCTAGTAGCTCACTCTGAAGTGACCATATGTGTATTTTTTTCAGCTTCAACTCACACCTTTTTGGACCAGTGTTCTTTTGAGCTTGAAAACATCTGTGGTATGATCCAGGGCACCAAGCATGACCAAGACTGGGTCCACCAACAGGGAAGTGTGATGGGGCAGGAAGACCACACACTTTCTGGGCACTGTAGAGGTAAAAGAAAGGAACAAAGCACTTTCTCAGCTGGGTTTTCTCCAGGGTTGACTACAATGATGGGTTCAGAGAAGTTTGTAAAGACTCTAGGCAGTGCATGCATTCCCACTCTCACTAAACTTTTTCAATGTAGTGAAATGTTCTCCACACCAGCAAGATTGAAGGGGACAAAGAACAATCTCACCTAGAGGTCTTTTAAATATAACCAGGAAAACAATTCACTGCAACTTCCAAAGTCTGTATAAGAGTTATATTACCTCATGATAAGAATCAAACAGCACTTGTAGCCACTCATAAATGTTGTGTTTGCAATGCAAATGGGAAGTAAAGCTTGTGGAATTCTAGTTCTGGAAGTAGAAGAAAGTTGCAAAGACTTCAACTACCATGTGGAAGGGAATGAAGATTATTCCCCTGACTGGTTAGAGAGAACCTGATAAACAGCTCAAGACCCTTCACTAAGCCTGCAGGAAGGTGCACTGCCTTTATGAAGCTGCAGATATAACTGTTGGAACAAGATGATCTTAAGGTTCTTTCCAACCCAAACCATCCTGTGATTGTCTTGGACAAGAGTCCATGGAACTTTCAAACAACAGCTAAAAAAAATTAACTTATTAATTTAATCATTGACTAAATTAAATAACTAAAAAGCAACACAATATAGATAAGACATGACAATTTTGAATGATACCAAGATATGATAGGGGTGCAAATCCTTGTAAATATGAGGATAAATGTAGACACTTCAAAGCTAAAGTAAAGAATACTTCAAAAATAGAGGAGCAGGAATTCTTAAGTAATTTTCTTATGGTGAGTCATTGAGTTTTGAAGTGTTTGGGCAAGCTGTAAAAAAAGACCTTCTGCATGTTCAAGATCAGGACAGTGTTTTGTGTCCAACCCCTGTTTATTATCTTTATTGCTGATAAGAAATTATCTTACTCTTTACAAGGTAATATAGCACATGACCTCTTAGATATAATTTTTATATTATCATCAGTATGAATCAAGTAAAAAAATGTAACTTCTAATTGCTTGTGGTAAACAGTGATTTCTCTGCTTCATGTATCTCTGACATTCCTGAGGAATCCAAATTCCAAGTAGGCCAACTAATGCAAAACTGACATGAGCTGACAGCAGTGAATTCCATATATATGCTGAACTGCTACTCCTGTTCTTATCCCAGTCTGTCTTGGATGGTTGTCACGTGTCACTTGCTTTATTGTTCATGTTAAGTACTACTCTTCTGTTTACTAAAATGTGCAGATGAAATGATGAATTTATACCATGCAGCTTTGCAGGAAATGTGTAAACAGGCAGTGACAGACTACCTTTTATTCCCAGATGCTGGCTACTTCATGTACTTCAACACCAACTCTGGCCAGGCAGATGAGGTGGCAGTCCTAGAGTCCCGAATCCTTTATCCAAAGAGAACTCAGCAGTGCCTCCAGTTCTTCTATAGGACCACAGGAAGCCCTTCTGACAAATTGATCATCTGGCTGAAAGAGGATGATGGCACTGGGAACATTCGTAAGATGAGGAAAATTCAAACCTTTCAAGGTAATTCTGAAAATTAGATTAATATTTGAGTAGAGAGGAGGAGTTGTCTCACTCTTCCCATGAATACAGAAGACTGGCTCAGAAGCCAAAAGATTTTCCCAAAGTTACCCGAATATCTTGCAATACAGCTAAGAATTTTGGTATTACATGGACACCTTTAGCAGAGAAACTGTGGGTTGTAATAATGTAATTTTGGTGCTTCACAGCAGAAGTCACAGCATTCCTAATATTATGTTGCACTCAGTGATTGAGAGGGACCCCAGGACATGCTGAAGACCACCTGACTGTGTCTCCACTGGCTGCTATATGATCTAGGAGTGGGCTGTTCAGGTGCAAAATACCTGTGCTCCTCTGCAGGCAATAAGAACCCCAGACTGATTTTTAGATAGTTGGGAATATAAAAGGATATGCAGTTTCGGAAATGTGAACTGGATTCCCACTTTGGGTGATTTGCTAAATAGGACAAACTCAGCCACTGGAGTTCCATGTGATTTATGTGGTCAAAACACAAGTCCTGTCATAACCTGCCTACATGAGGCTGCAGCAGTTTACAGTGAAGGATAAATCCATGAAAAAGTGTCAGGAACACACTGGGTCATTCATTCACATCCTCTTGTTTAATCTTAGCCCTTAGGCTGTTGTCCTTTGTACTGGAGGCTGTTGTCCTTTGTACTGAAGGCTGTCATTCTCTAACATGTGAAGAATTCCATGTACAACATGTCCAAAGCATTTAGATGACAAAACAATGTGGATATATTATAGTCACAATATCAACTTAAGATCTCTGGCCTTCAGGACTCTGTGAGGGGTCCAGTTGTCTAAAAGTCCAGCTGGGATGGATGGTTAGGGGCAAGGTGCTTCATAATACCTCTAATCTCACTGATGGCAAGGTTTTTCTTTCCTTTTACCAAAGCGGACACTGACTCCAACTGGAAAATTGCCCACGTAACCCTCAACGCTCAGAAGAAGTTCCGTTACCTCTTCCAAGGGCTGAAGGGCAATCCCAGCTCTTCACTGGGTGGGATTGCTATTGATGATGTGACTCTGACAGAGACCCCCTGTCCCACAGCTGTGTGGGTCATTCGCAACTTCAGCAAAATCCTTGAGAACTCGTCCATCAGCATTGTTGAAAGCCCCCGGTTTTACAGCCCTGAGGGTTATGGGTTTGGCATCAGCGTGTTGCCCAACTACCAAAACAGTGGCTATGCTCGTGTTGCCTTCCACCTGTGCAGTGGAGAGAACGATGCAGTTCTGGAGTGGCCAGCTCTGAACCGCCAGGCCACACTCACAGTGCTGGACCAGGACCCCGACGTCCTGAAAAGGATGTCCTCGAGCAAAAGCTTCACCACAAGCAAGGACCATGTTAACTCAGGTAAGGGGTGTCTGCCTGGAGGAATATTGACAGTGATAGCCAAGGAATCTGAGTAAGAGGACTGAGTGTAGGACTCAGAGCTGAGAAACTTAGGCCATATTTCCCAATTTAGGACACTTTCTTGTGTACATCTTCCCTGTGTGTGACTCAGAATTCCTGCCTGTGGAAGACTGTATAACATGAAAATTGACATATGTAAAGTTGACGTTCTTATGAACAACCCCTGGAATATATGAGCTTGACTCTAAATACAGATTTTTTCCAAGAGCTGGCAATTCTCTTTCTACCTGTGGTTTGTCCATTGTGATAGGTGACCATTGTGATATCACCACACGTTGATGGAATGACAGCACGGTGCAGTATTCTGTCACTAAACAGTAATTTAAGTTAAAACTCCATTTTGGAGGCTCAGTCAACTTCAACACACTCAGGGAACCTCAGCCTACGTGGTCTGAATGCACAACATTCACCCTTTCTCATGGATGTGTTAATTCAGAATTGTTCAGCCTGGAGAAGAGAAGGCTGAACAATCAGAGGGACCTAGCTGTGGCCTTCCAGTACCTGAAGGGAGCCTGCAAGAAAAATGGAGAGAGACAATTTACAACAGCACAGAGGGCCAGGACAAAAGGGAATTGTCTTCAAACTAAAAGAGAACAGGTTCAGATTGGATATTAGGAAGAAATTCTTTACAGCGAGGATGGTGGGGCACTGGAACAGGCTGCCCAGAAAAACTGTGCATATCCCATTCCTGGAAGGGTCCAAGACCAGGCTTGATGGGACTTGGAATAACCTGTTTTAGTGGAAGATGTCCCTGCCCATGGCAGGGGGTTGGAACGATATGACCTTTCGGGTACCTTCCAATCCAAAGTTTTTTGTGATTCTATGATAGAAATAAGAATAATGGGACAAAAATGAGTTTGGTACAGTGTAAAATACTACACATGAATCTTCATCCCTTTCTACTTTTTTCTAGTGGAATTTAAGTACATACTTTTTCAGTAGGAGCTTTTAAACCCTAAAGATGAATATGTTTAACAAAATCATAGTAATGACCAAAATCAGCTAAATTCTAAACCATAGTACCTAAAAACTGGTCTGGGAGTGTCCTTACTCAGGAGGGAACTCCTAGCTGGTAACAATGAGGCAATTTGTGTTTGTTTAGTTCTCAGTGTAAGAGAAGTTGTGGAATTTCAATGGCCTCACATAGACTAAGAATCCTCATACAGACCTAACCTAAAGATCACCTGGCACCTTTAGTTTGTCAGTCCTCTGGGATTTGTTTGGGAATTTCAGGCCTGAACTTGATTTTATAGCATAAATCACCTTTAACACAGTAATGCAGGAAAAAGTCATGTCACACTTTTAGTCATGTCAACTTTGTGGTTCTCATTTTCCCTTTGCAGCTAATGGAGCTATAATATGGGATAAACCATCAATTGCTGGAAGGTTTGATGAGTCGTGCAATTGCAACAGAAGTGTAGCCTGGGGGTGGAGTAACTTCATATCTCACAGCCAGCTGAGACGGAGAAGCTTCCTGAAAAATGATGACCTTATTATTTTTGCAGAATTTAATGGTAAGGACCCCTTTCCTGATTCTCCTTACAAAATAGGTGATTCTTTCTATTTTCATACTTTCAAATAACTCTTGACACCTGTCTCCAAGATCTCTTCTAATGGGGATCAACTTCAAAAAGCATTTCTGTGATGGGACACAGAAATAGGACTAGTGTCAGGTGGGTGAGGTTGACTAAAGTGATTGTGAGTTAAGAGGGATCTAAATGGCAGTGTGTTTTGAAATGTGAACTTCTTGGACACCTTTAAGCACCCTGACCAGTAGCTATGTCCATTAATAAGCACCGAACATACTAAAGGCCATCCCCACTGCCTTAATTTCCAGATGGAATAGCCTCATAGAAAAATCACACATTTACCTTACTAGCTTCTGTAATTTCAATATTATTTTCTACCTTATGCTTTAAGTACACAGAACTTGTGGTGGTACAGCAAGAGCTCTGTAAAGGGAAAATGGACAAGGAGCATCCTCTAGTCTACAAAGCAACCTGTGAGCCCCTGACTTAAGGCATGCTACATATAGCATCATTCACTGATTCTGATGTCTTTCTCCTTTTTTTAAAGATATAATTCACCTCAATAACACTGAAGTTCCTGTCAAACCTGTGCAATCTGCCCTCATGGAAGGCCTCATTCTTGAAAGGCAGAAGAGAGCAGCCCAGGACATGGAGCCTGTCCAAGACCAGCTGCCTTATCTGCCAGATCCATGTGACCCAAACCCTTGTCAGAATGATGGAGTCTGTGTGAATGTGAAAGGAAAAGCAAGCTGCAGGTACCACAGACCTCCTCCTTCCTTGTTCTGGCTTTCTTCTTCAAGTAATGCAGCTAAAAAGTATTCAGAGCTGCAGAGCTCAGAGGTCTAAGCCACCATGTTGTCAAGGAATTGTAGAAACAAAATACTTTACCACAGTTGCTAGTTCCTACCAGCAGCCAGGAGGGCAGGTTTCTCAGCATAAAGAAAAAGAAGCTCCATTCTGTGGTGCTTCCAGGGTGTGTAAATAGCCTCCTAACAAGGTAGGAATATTGTGACATGAACCCCTCCAATGGGAGCTGCTCATCTGGGATAGCAAATGTGAGGACCTTGGGGTGAGGGCATGACAAGGCTCCTGATCCACTGAATCTGTGCTTTGTTTTCCCAGGTGCCCATCAGGACAAGCCTTCTTCTTCACTGGGGAGAGGTGTCAATCAAGGCAAGTCCATGGGAGCATCCTGGGAATGTCGATTGGTGGAATTGCTGGAACCATTGTCTTAACTGTCGTCCTCATTTCCATGATGGCTAGAAGATAAATAACTGCAGGGGGCACAAATGTCAACCTGGTTCATAAGACACCCATTTTCAATGAAAAATGATGAATGTAATTTGGAGAAAACCAGTCATCATATGGATGAAAAGCTCTGCCAACAGCTTGGCAGCAATCTGTTTTTTTCTGAGGGATGTGGCAGTTAAAGTGTGTCATGTAGAGCTGCTGTCTGATGAAAATTCATACACTCCCTTTCTTGTGTGTATTTTGAAAGTTTTGTTTCTTCATTCCATAGCAAGCAGAAGTGTTGAGAGCCTATGCCTTTACTCTCAGCCACGGTTCAAACTTAGATTAAATAACTGGTTGAACCTCTCCAAACACTGTTAAAAATCACACCCAAACACCTGTATTAAGATTCTGGAAATGTTCCTACAAAAATTGCTCAAGAATTCTAAAGGTACAGATACTTATGTAGGTCAGTACAGCATCACTCCCTTTCCCTGGAGCTGTGCTGGTGTACTTACACTGATTAGCTATTACACAGAATTCATAAACTCTTGCCCATACCAAGCCATCATAAATTCTTCTAGCTGTAGAGAACAGTTTCCCATCCTGATTCACCTCAAAGTTCCAGGAACAGGTTCACCATTGGCAAACACAGGCCTGGTTCCCTGACAATCAAACAGAACTGTACCGCGTGGCTGCAGTATTTGATATTGACCTCAAATCTAAATCTTCATGATTCTACCATATTGTACAATAAACTTTGTAACATTTATGTGCATGATAAATACTTTTTAGGTTCTTCTCAAGACAGGAGTCCTGCCTTTAAAGGTGTATAGGCTTGAAATAAATTGTTCCACAAGTGTAGTATTAGAGCAATAATTTATATAAAACCATTCATCCTGCCTGGCACATGATGATTTATATTCACTATAGAGCTTATTCTCTGAGTCCTTCAAGTGTGTTTCTCCTCTGAGAGAAGACCCAAACATACAGACTTTACACAAGGCACTCCTTGCATTCTTAACATTTCTATACCTTAAATAAATGCCATCCCCTCTGTGGCAGAGGGCAGCAACCATCTCTGTTTTACCACATTACACATCAAGGGAAAGAAAAATATTGTTAAGGGCATAAAGCTTCCTTTTCTTCAAAAAAGTGCCACATTGAGCTTTCAGTCTTTCCATCTGAAAGAAGACCATGCAGGAATCACCACGGTCTTCATTTTATGTAAGTCAAAAGTGAAGATCTGAAATGGGCCTTCTCAGTTGGAAATTTTTAGTTCTGGAAAGTCTTAAATGGAAAGTGGAAACCACTACAGCCTTTCTGGACTCTAATACGAGGGCAGGAGAGAAGCTGTGAGGTATTTGTGTATCTACACAGGCCTTTGGGATCATTCGGAGAGTTGATGGGGAAATACCAAATCCACTGGACAACAACGTGTGACGCACTGCAATTCATGTCTCAGTACTGCATAGTGCTAAGCACCCACTTAAGGGCTGAGAATTCTTCACTCCCAATGTCCTTTCTTGCACATGAAGGCCTTCAAATCCTTGCTGTCTCTTCTGGGATCAGCAGACATTGTAAAATTCCTCCTCTCTCAGCTTCCCTGCCTTACACATTAACCAGAAATGATTATTCCAGAAGAATTCACCAAGGCACAATTTAGTCAAAAAGAAGCAGTCCACTTCCTGGTGACTCCAGGAACTTTTTGTGTGTGTCTTGGAAGAGGTCCTTTCAGTTACATGAGTTAGCACTGGCAGTGCTTCAGTTAAGCAAGGAATATGCCTTGGAAGTATTTTCAGTGGAAGAGGTGGATGGCTCGGAAGAAGATACTCTATATTTACCTGCAAAACAAAGCACAGGGGTTAGGCAAGGACAGAGAGCCTGGGACATTGTCGCTGTAAAGTAAGGACAGTGACACCTGTGCTGGTGGCCGAGTGGCTCTGCCTTGCCCTGCAGCCCTGGATTACAGCAATACCACTGTCGTGGTTGGACCAGGAAGTGAGTTTCTGGGAAAGTTGTGGTCAAACTCTTTGGTGACACGGCCAGCATGTGTCAGCTGAACTGCCAACCATGCCACAGGGCAATGATTTTCTCACACAAATGGAGGCACTTAGTTCTTCTCCTGGAGCACAGGGGCACATCCAGAACACAACACATCCACAGGCTCCTGAGATGAAACCCAGCTCCCTCTCTCTTATGGCCACAAGGCTCTAAACTAAGACCCAAGTATCCCTAACTTCTCTGAACAATGTGTGGATACAAAGATTGGACACTTAGAAATGAAATGTTATTTCCAGAATTGCTTTTTGCAAGATGAAGTCATAACTAAAATGGTGATGTCCACAAAATGACAACCAGAGAACATTTGAAGAAATACAGTTCCAAAGTGGTGATGAATAACAGATGAACTGTGCCGTGATCTCATTAAGCTCAAAACAAAGCTCACGTAGTGGGGTTTAGAATCAGTGAAACATCCGATAATTGTTTTAGAGATAGACAATTTTGCTACTAGGATTATGCTACAGTTGACTTGTTGCAGTTCCTTTGCATTAGAAGATTAAAAACAATCTATGGATGCATGGAGAGACAAATAGATTAATGGATATCAGGACAAGCAGACCCTGAGAGCAAGAGTGAAAGCCAAATCCTGTTTGTGCTTCAGTAAGGGAGATCAGTTGTCACATACCTGTTTTTCCACATAAGTTGTTAAAGGTTCTTGAAAATGGGTAGCTCATAGCAAGCATTGGTGTCACCAGGTTCAGGGAGGATGACTGAAAGAGAGAAAAATGCTTTTTGTCAAAAGAACTTTCTTTGTTGCCCCATTTTAGAGAGGAAAAAATAAAGGTTCCAGTAAACTTAGTTTCAGTAGTAGGAGCAAACAATCCACAGAAGGCAAAGCTAGATGATTGTGAGGTATCAAGTTCACACATGGTGGTGATGGAGGTGATCAACTTTAAAAGAAACGACAGGGCACAACCTGTTTGTCTCTAACTCTTGGCCAAGGGGGATGGCTTAGGCTCCAGTCTGTCCTAACAGGCATTATGGGATCCTGTTCTCTTATCTGTGCCAGTATGGCCACTAAGGTAGCCACAACAGCTAAGATTTATGTGAATGGGGATTGTTTTTGACAGCCAACATCCTGAGATAATCTGAGGCAAATTTAACTTGACACGCTAGAGGGCATTGGAACACAACTCTCTGCAGTCCAGATACAAAGGAAGGAAGGAACTTTTTGCTGCCAAAATTAAGTTTCTTTTTTGGTTCTGGAGTGGTTTGAGAATTTAACGGGATTCCTCCAAGGATGTATTAAAAAAAAGGTATGAAAACCACATCTTTTACTGTTCAGTCCTTCTTCATTATTTAGTTATACTTTGGTGGGGGTAATTAGGCAGTGTTGTGTATTGTCACCTATAGCATAAGGTGGTAGAGAAAGAAGGTAAATGAATCACATATAAAACACTTAATCAAAGACTTTGATATTGCTTTATTTGCTCATTCTCCGACCTCAACAGGCTGGAGAAATGGAATGACAAGAATCTTATGAAGTTCAGCAAAGGGAAGTTCAAAGTCCTCCTGTCCCTGGGGAGGAACAAACCCAATGCCAGGACATACTCAGGGCTGTCTGATTAGGACAGAGTAAAGACAGAGCCAGACTTTTCTCCTTGGTGCCCAGGGGAAGGATAAGAGGCTTTGAGAAGAAATAGAAATACAGGAAATCCCCCTTAAGATGAAACTCTTTCACTGTGAGGGTGGTCAAACACAGGAAAGGGCTGCACACAGAGCTTGTGGTGTCTCCATCCTTGGAGCTACTCAAACCCAACTGGACACAGCTCTGAGCTCTAGCTGACCATGCTCTGATGGGAATGTGGTGCAAGATGATCTCTGAGGGCAGTTTCCAATTTCAGCAATTCCTGTGGAAACTGGAGTGATTTGATCCAATGCTGTTCTTCTGAACTGACTGTTCAACCTTAATGGACTCCTTAATTCCTTTGAGCCTGTGTTCTCATCTTCTTAATTATCCTTGCTTTTAAGTCGGTTTCCTAGTTCTTTAGCAATACCTGTACAGGCTCTTCTGAATAAACCCTGTTCAGATACCAATATAAAATCAAGCTTTATTGTCATATAATGGTGATGGCAGCACCATTGGCAGCTCAGGAAGAGGGGGAGGTGGGTGTTGGAACTAGATGATCTTGCAGGTTCCATTTCAACTCAAACCATTTGAAGTTTCTTACACATCCTGGCACTTTTTGTTAAGGTGTTATAAATGCAGAAGTGTAAGTGGAAACAATAATTCCCCAAGAAGTCTCCCTTGCATTTCTCTCAGGCTGTGAATAAATACTAGTACCAAAAAAAAGTCTGTTTTCTAACTAAAAGTTTCAGTAACATTTTCTGGTTTCTTTCTTGTGGAATTTAAAACTAATGTCACTAATGGCCTTCTCACTTTTTTGCCAATCATAGTGAAAATAATGAACTTTTTAAAAGGGGATGTAATAATATTTATGTTGTTAGTGTTCTCTCTGACTTGTTCTAATAAATTATCCAGAATTTAAAGTGTACTGGACAACATTAGACTACTCAGCAGTAACTGAAATACATTTTAGGTCAAGATTCTAACCTTTGATTGCTGTGAACTCCATTTGGATGATGAATTCCTCTTCAACAGGGCTTCTTGTATCTATTTGTTAAAAAAATTAGTCAATCAGTGAATACAGAAATTCTATTCAAATTCCAACAGTATTTTGACATAATGTAATAAATAGCTGGAATCCTTACCTTCTTATCCCAGAGAGTCCCAAACACCAAAATGAATAATCCCTAGGAGACAGATAATTACATGTATTTTGATGACACCAATCTTTAATTGCAATATCTCATAAGTATCTCCAACATTTACCATGGTACTACTTAAGCTTTGAATTCTTTGATAGAGGGCATTTTTCTAGCTGCATATCACATAGTGGACTGCTCACTTGGCAGCTCCCCAGGCCTGGTCTATTTAAATTCTGTGTTGATCTGGTCTACAAACTGACACAGATAGTTTGGTAGCACTAAATGTACTTGGAAAAACTAATGTGTGCGTATGGAAGATGTGTGTGTATGGAAGACCTGTGCTCTCCAGTAGGTTCAAAGTGAGTTTGGTTTGAAGAAAACAGTTTTGATGCCATTCTTAACAATGGCAAATATTAAGAATTCTCTTTAAAGAGAGAGTACACATAACTTTATTGTCCTTAAGAAATTTCCTTGTATCAGGATCCTCCTGACCACCTAAATATGTTGCAAATTCATACTGACTGAAAACTCTCAATGGTATTTTTATCAGTTCTTCTCTTTATCATTAGCACTTCTCAGCTGATCTTGGTGATTTTCTTGTGGTTTATACTGGAACCCAAAAGGCATAACATGATGCCTCCAGCTACACTATAAATGGAAGCAGAGATGCTCAAGTTTGCCCACCTGAACATAACAGGGCTGTTTTCCTGTCTTCACCAGTGAAGTTGATTCCAAAACTACTGGCAAAGTAGGCAGTTATCTTTAGGCCAGCTTTATCTATATGGCACATCTGCTAAGGCAGCTAAGAATATGAAATACTGCTGAATTCCTGGAATGGCTTTCCCAAAGAGCTCTTTTGGAATAAGGATGTGTCAGGCAAATTTAAGCTTTTCCCTGGTGTTCTTATGCCCCACCAAGCACAGCACTGCAATAATGCCTCTATGTTAAATCATGACAGAGGAAACCAAAATGCATGCAACTCACCTGCAAAGCATTGAACAGACTAAATAGGATGTGGAAAGCTGGATGACTGTTTTTGATGATGGTGGCAAGGCCAAAACCCCAGGTGAGGCCTAACAGTGGTGTCAGGATGGCCACACTTTTGCCAATCTGAAACAGAGATTTCCTCTCCTGCCCACTTGACCTATCCCCAATAGTTGGCCTCAGTATTTTTATTATAACAACTGCAGCAATGAACAAGTTCGTGGCCACAATGATCAAGGCAGGTATGACAAAGGCCAGGAGAGCTTTGCTGTCCTTCCAGTTGAGCCAGCAGACATCCTTTCTTGTGTAACTGTTCTTTGGCAGTGTGACAGCGATGGTGGTGACTGCAATGACAAAGGGGCACACGTATCCCAGGCAGAATGCCACTGTCTTCTGAGCAGTCTTACTCGTGTTGTGTAAGATGAACACCAGTCTGTAGAAAAGGATGAGGCCCAGGCTCAGCATCCAGAAAAAGACACACAGGTAGAAAAAATGGATGAAGAAGGTGGCCATGATACAGATGTCTCTGCTCACCTGCTGGTTTTGATCAGTGATGGAGGCAGTGACAATGAACCAAACATCAGCAATCAGCAGGGATGTAGCAATGTTCAGAATACAGACATGGCGCATGTAGGAGGTCGTGTTGTTTGTCACATACTTCCAGACCAAGGATTCAATTATGATGCAGACCACCAAGCTCATGATTGAAATGGCCAGGCCAATGTAGGAAATATAATTTTCAAACATTAGCTCGGAGGATCTATCAGGTGACATCAGGATGGAGAATGATGTCAAGTGATTGCAGGAGCAAATGACATCATTTTCTGACTCTGTGGGTGTGCAGCCATAATCATCCCAGTCCCCCCTGTGATTGTTGAGTGTGAAGTTCCAAAAGACACACTTGGGCATCTTTAGAGACACATCTTTCTTTGCAAATGTCATATTAACATTAAACTCCTGGCTTCTGTTGCTGCTCAAAGTTGTTGTTATCAATAAACCGTTCACATATTCAAATGTTTTCCGGGGCAAAATATGTCCAAGTTTTGAGTACATCACACTGACAACGGTTGAATTTTGGGTTAGAGTCTGGATTTCAGTTTCACTAATAAGCACGTTGACTGTGAGGTTTCCTGCACTGCGGAAGTCCTTGTTATAATCCGTGTTGTTATTTTCCTTGACAACTATCCCTTGGAGCTGAACTGTGTTTGCAGAGACAGAAGGAATGGTGTTATTAACTGGTTGGAGGCGCAAGGAAAAATTTTCTACTGACTGTAATAACAAAGAACTTTGTCGTGTCTTCTCATTATTCAGGTCTTCCCAAGCTTCAGTTGTGGAATCGTCAACAATTAAGTCCACTGTGGATAAGAAATTCTGGAACAACAACAGAATAATGCAGTTACTGAAATCCCACACAATTAATTGTTGTTTCTGATGGTAATTTATGCATGGTCCTAGAAGTGCCTTTTGAAAAAGCCCAGCATTTTCTTATTTTGCTCAGCCCATGTCAAGTCTTCAGTTGTTAGCCCTCTGCATACTCTGCTTGCAAGTTAAGGTTTCCAAAAGCAGAGCTGTGTGACTATTTTTTAATATATTATTTGGTACTTTGGCATTATTTGGCATTATTGGCATCTCCAGCCTTCTTTCCTTTCTTTCTCAGTGTTCGTGCTGTCTTTGGTGTCTCATGTAGGGCTCTCTATCTACAAACAATCAAACCTTTTTGCACTTTTCTGTTCAGAAGAGCAGTGCTTTTCCTCTGAACCTCATAACCAAGGTTCCCTAAGGTTTCTTTTGTTATTCATTTGTTGTTACATCCAACTTAGTTTCCTTGCTTGATCATGGTTCCTAGAATTTACTCTCCCTATTCTTATTTCAGCCTATTTTTTTCTATTCCTGCTTCTACCCATGGAATCATAGAATCAGAGAATGGTTTTGACATTTAAAGGTCGTCCATTCCAACCTCCCTTCCAGGTGGCAGGGACATCCAGCTTCATCTTGGACATTTCCATCCACAACTTCTCTGGTAAATCTATTCTAGTGCCTTACTGCCCTCACAGCTAACAATTTATTCCTAATACATAATCCAAACATGCTTCTTTCCGTTTAAACCATTGTTCCTTGTCCTGTCACTACAGGCCTTGATAAAAAGCCTTTTATAAGTCCCCTTTAAGTATTGAAAAGCTGCAATAAGTTCTTCCCTGAGCCTTCTCTTCTAAAGGCTGGACAACCCCAACTCTCTCAGACTGTCCTCACAGGAGACCTAGTCCAGCTCTCTGACCATTTCTGTGACCCTCCTTTGGACCCATTCCAGCATGTCCACATCCTTCTTCCCCTGGGGACCCCAGCGGTGGATGGAGTGCTCCAGGTGGGATCTCACCAGAGCAGAGTAGAGGGACAGAATCACCTCCCTCAACCTGCTGGTCCCACTCCTTGTTAAGCAGCCCAGGACATGTTTGGGTGTTTGGGCTGCAAGAGCATATTGCTGGTTCATGTCCAATTTCTTATCCACCATTCCTTGTCCTTTCCTGTCTTAGAATGCTGGAGATATCCATGTGTTTCTACAATATTTCTAGTTGCTAAGCTTACAGCAGCTTCTCTTTAATGCATAGACTCCTTGTCCTCATCATTTTGAGTTTTCATAAACTTCTCTGTATCTTTGCTGTCACTTCATCTCGTTTCCTTAACGCTTTCCTGATCTGGATCCTAAGCAAGCGTGAAACTTCTTCAAGGAGAACATCATCCTCTCTGACAAAAGGGACCAAAGGGCTTGGTAGGTGTAGATAAGACTTAAAATAAAACCTTACCTGCATAGTGACCTCCTCTGCCTCAGCTGGGATAGTGGAGACCATATCCAGGATGGTAACAATTGCACCTAAGTTTGCTGAAGAATTGTTTATTGTGGTTAGCTCCTTTGTTGTCTGCTCCTTAAGCTGTGCAAGGTAGGAGGGTAGTTGAGCTTTTGCCTCGGGGCTGCTGACCAAGGACTGGAACAGAAGATAACAGCACATCACATGTGTGCAATCCTCTAACCTGGCTGAGAGAAAGGTGACTCTGGATGGTTTGTGGATGGGAAGAGCACTGTAGGATGATACCAAGGCTGAAAACCAAGGCCTGGCACCCATCTGTCAAGTGCAGTGTCCAAGGGTGTGGGCACTGTAGGAAGGGCCTGGGGATGAGGCTGGGCAGTGGCCCGGAGTTGTTCCTACAGCCTCACTGTTGGTGTGCTCTGTAACATGCTCTGGGCTCAGGGAACGCTCCAGGCCGGGAGCTGCTCCTCATGGATGCCATGGACAAGGTCACCTTGCCTGGGAGCAGAGCACTCATGTGTGTGGACATTATCCATGCAGTGCCTCAGGCCCTCCGTGTCCCGGGAGCGGCCTCGGCTCTTTTGCTGGCTGGTGTAAATAAAGCCAAACATTTTTCATATCTTTTAAAATAAACTTTTAAATACTTCATATATTTTAGACTATGATAAGCAAAAATCATGCAACCAACACTTTTTCTCCCCACCCCATCTCCATAAACCCACAGTGTTACCTCAGCACTACTCAGCAGGTCATTTATTGGTCCAGACAGGCAGTCATTCCTTGCAACCTTCCATGAGCTGTTGATGCACTGGTAAGTTATATTGCCTCGAGTAAAACCTTTTGGATTTTCTACATCACAGCATGGCTTTATTAATATGGCCCTTTCTGCACCAACGCCCAAGCTGTCTGAGCAGGAAATTTTCTTACCTGTACAGAGAGGAGACAGAGATAGAAAATAAGAAGCAGGGAGATGAATGAATTTCCCCCACAAAATTTGTGATCTGTTCAAAGGATTTCAGTTTACTGTCTTCATTAATTATGATCTTTCAGGGTGTGTATGTCTCACATTCCTTATTTTTATGGATCAGGGAATTAAAAAGGAAATCTAATAAAGCTCCAGTTTTTGAGTACTGGATCAAATCAACAGACCAACACCCAAAGACTTAGATTTATCTGTTGGACTACAGGGTTAGACAGAGCTGGAGTGGGATTATATTGACCATTAAGTGAACAATAATTCATACAAAATTTATTCTGTTAAGGTACTCAGTACTGCTGTAGCACTAACAGGAAATTCATTAAGACTTTAATAGTGAGGCCTCAACACCTTTTTGGTGAACCGTGGGTGTTGCTAATTGCCTTTGATTGGCTTAGTCATATCATTAAGTATCTGCTGATTAAAGTGATTAAAGTAATTAAAGTGTCTGCATATTTATTGCCTAAGAGAGTGAAATCTGTCAGATACAGTAATTCAACTGTAGGTTCCACTGCTGTGGAAAAAAGAACATTTCTGCATCAGGGGGATGTGCAACATTTCTTCCTTTCCAATTTAGAATAAAAGAGCTGAAATATCCAAACTCTTGTCAGAGCTAAACATCAAAGCTGGATTTAGCAACACAGAATTCTAATTACCAAGCATTCCCTGCAGAGCTGACTGGAAGCTGCCCTGGTCTCTGCAGCACCTCACAGAGGTTGCCCTTCTTGTGTTCAAAGTGGAAATGCTCTCCCACAGGCTGTCCTCCTGAGCCTGGTGAGGCACCACAGTCTTTGATCCTTGCTAAATGGTTGGTGCAAGCTGGGAGCTGCATGACCACATTTCAACACAGGGGATGAAGCTTGGTGCTGCAGCCTGCAGTAGTGATTAAACTGTCGCTGCTGTTGAACAGGCTGGGTCCACTCTCAAATACAGCAAAGACGACACATCTTGGCTATTTTTGTTTTTCATTACATCAAAACTAATATTTTCCTCTGTGTGTAGAAATTTCCCATCAGAAAAGGAGACAAAAGTTCTTGAATAACAAAAAGCTCTTCCTCTTAGATGCCACTGATGATGAATTTGTGGCACCTGATTTAACAAAGATATTGTAATGTCCTATATAACAGCTATAAACAGTAATGTTTTCCTTACCAGGTACCAAGTGCAGTTTCATATGTTCACTGTCAACTCCCTGTCCGATGCGGTTGATAAACTTGCAATATGCCATGAACTCTTTCTCTTTGTTGCATTCTTTTTCCGTGTGATTGTACATGTAGCAAAGCAAATTGTCTTTTTTCTTTTTCTCTGTACAGATGGATGAAGACAGGTTAACACAGATTTGGGATTAGTCAACTAAAACCAGCAGAAAGCATTGGAAAAACTTTATTTTCTGTGGGTATTAGAAAACAAAATCAACGTTTCTTTGTGAAAAAGTTCCCTCTCTGTATGCTGACCTCTGTGTCTTACTCCCTCCATAATAAATCTGGCAGCTGCTGCATGATCAATACTTTTTCATTTACTGCTGTGTGAGCAAATCCTCCCCAAACCCTCTTAACTGTGCAGTAATGAAAATTTGCTTTGAAAATAATTTTTGAGGATACTCTTCCTGCCTTTACCACAGGTGTTTCAGGCTGGGATAGTGTTTGGCTGTTCTTACACGGCTCTTTTGAACTCAGGATCTGTGCCACACTCCCTCTGCTTTTCAGAATGCCTGTGCCTGAGGGTGGGTCTCCAGCTGCAGTCTCTTCCAACAACATCCTTGCCTTTTTCTTAGCTACTAAAGGTCTTCTCAGTCTCCACCTGCTTTACTCCTCAGCCCGTTGTTTTTGCACTCCTGCATGTTTCCTAAGTTATTTTTGATAGATCGTATTTGCCTTTTTGTTTTTTTTTTAACAAAGTAACATTTTTATAACTCGCTCAAAAATTTCTAGTGTATAAAAAGCAACTCACTTGAAAACTTATAGTCTATAAAAACATGTCAGGGAAGCTGCAGAGTTGCCCTAAATTTGAAGACACACAAGTGTAGGCTTTTGTATTGTTAAAGATGTGCTCCCTGTATCCTCAAAGAAAATGGAGTAGTTTTTTGAATTGCACTCTTAATGGGTTACTCAACATTTTTCATTAATTAGTAGATTTTCTTAAGTAATGTATTCATTTTAAAAAGTGGCAGAATGGAAGATAAAAGGAGTTCAGCAATTTCCAATCTGAAGAAAGGTCATGACGTTCACTTTTCCCTGCCTGGCAAGTGAAACCAAATGTTGAGTTTATCTATTATGTATTTATCACTGTAGCAGTGACTTCAGCTCAGTATTAATCCCAGACATGTTCCCCAGGCATGCTCAACATCCTAAAAAAAGTCCATTTCCCTTTTTTTGCACCCTCAGAAGTGCTCTTGGGTTGTCATGAAAGCAGTAAGCATGACTTGTTTACACAGACCTAACTGAAAACAAAAATCCCAGAGACTGGGTTGTGACACAGAGTGAAACTAATGATTCTGCAAGTTTATTGTGTCTTACCAACTTGAAATTCATTTTCTTGAACCACAAATGTAACCCTGTAGTCTCTCACGGTCTTTGCACTTATGCAGCACTCGAGGGCATGTGGCACTTGGCACTGTATTAATGTTGCAATGGGGTCTATCAGGATGTTCTGCTTCAGGGGCAAGGAAATCACCTCCATGGTAATATTGGCAGAACTGTCCAGGCTTTTCTGGGAGAATGTGCAGATGTAGGTGCCTAAAAGAAGTGACACAAAACCATGTCTCAGTCAACAGAAGTGCTCATCAGCTTTTGCACGGTCATGAATGCTGAACAAACACAGTGCTGTTGGCAACATCAAGCCTTGGTGTCCTCCAAAACTTAAAATTTTAACTCTGGGAGCTTTTTTATTTATTGTGGCCAGGCTTCACAGGGATTTGCAGGGTTAGGGATGCTGTAAATGATCTGGTACAGAGATTTCATTGCATTTGTAGCCAATGAGACCATATTTACTCACCTTTCCACTCCTGCGAGGCAGACTTCACTGTAAGCACAGACTTGGCTGGGAATTTGCTATTTTTGATGCACATATCACAGTCTACTGTTTTTGTGTCATTTCCAGACTGGATTTTCCAACTGATGCTGTCATAATTGCTCACATCACTTTCACACGTTACATTGAACCCGTATCCCTCGGAAACTGTTGAGTTTGTGCTTGAAGACATTGTTACGTGGGCTGAGACAACACAGGACAAAAGCCACATTAGTGAGGGTTACTTTTAGCCATTTTCTCACAAGTTCTGTGTGCCACAGAGGCCATCTATGCATTAAAGAGCTGTTGCTCTGTCACAAGTCCCTGCCCCTGACCTTTCCGCAGGTACGTGACTCCGATGCTTCGAGCGCGCCTGGCTCCGTGTCCAGTCTCCATCTCACACGTGTATGTGGTCACTGCACCTGACTTCTCAGGGGGGCACAGTGACTCATTGATGTTGAGCTGGTATCCAGTGCAGTTTCCACTCAAGATGGTTACTCCTGGGAGAAATAAGCATTGTTTGAAGGGCTACGGATGTCCAAAAATACTTCTGGAAAGCACAAGCAATTATCCAGCCATGGAAACCCTTGTGGGTTTGTATGTAATTGACATCATGGCATTTTTAACTCATCATTGCTGAAGTTCATTGACATCTTTTACTCTGGCAACACTCACAGAGTGGCAGCACTCAGCTCTGTGCTGAGATTCCTCCTGCCAAAACCAGTCAGAACACAACCACACCGCTTGGAAATCTCAGGGTCAACTAAAATGAAGAGTATTCTGGTTAAGCCTAACCCTATTTGTGATATTTACAGTGAGTAAAGGTAAGCAAAACAGGAGTAAACACTGCAGATTTTAATGTTGTCTAATTTTGAAATAAAAATGTGGAGGTACTTGACAGTCATTCAGCTTAAAATTGAAGAGTGCTGGTTCAGCTGTGAGCACCAAAGCTGTCCCACGCTGCAGCTGACAGCACAGTTGACATGAGAGCAGAGCAGAGTTCCTGGGGGAAAGCCTGGCCTCAGGAAATCAGGGGTAAAACAGCCTATTGCAGTGCGCCAGGATCCCCTCTCTCTGAAAGCACTGCTGCATTCTAGTCGCTGTCCTCTGGTGACTGCGTGCATGAGCTTTGAAGATTTTATCTCAGTTTGCTGTCCTGCTAAGTTTAATTTACGGCCAGTAGTTAACAATAAACTGTTACTTCATACTCATAAAATATTAAAGGAGGCAATAGACCATTTAGGGTGATGGTTCACAGACATTTGTGAGCATTTCTGTTCATGTTACTTTGTAGCTCTTTGTAGCACATTTACTTGGTGCCTTATTAACTCTTTATATTGGAAAGCCTTACGGGATGCCCCTGACTCAGCTGGTGTGGGAAGTATCACAGCTACGGGTGGAGAGACAAACAGTGCTCATATTTATCTGTGTTGCAGCTGTTTCACAGTGCTGCACTTGTACCTCACAACTGCCAAATCTCAGTAAGTGGTACATGAAAGATCTTTGTACCCCAAGGGTGATTCCTGAGATAGCAGTACAGACTGATGCAGTCATCCCTGCTCTCAAAATTAGACCATGCAGAAATAAACTTTCTGGAACAAGCTGGTGTGTTGCTGGTCCAGGCAGCTGTTCCCATCTAGAATGGCACAGTTTAAGGCATCAGTGCATGGAGATGCTTGAAACCCCACTGGCACCTGCACAACACATACACAGTCTGTCCTTCCCCCTGCTACTCACACCTTTGGAGCACACCCTGTATTCATCCCAGGACTTTGGGGCAGCCGCTTAGGAGGAGACCTCTGAGCAATGTGGTCAAACCTAGCAGGTGAAAGACAACATTTTGTTAATCTTACCTGTAATGTTGATTGTTCCATTTACTTTCCAGGAAACCTTAAGCGATGTCAAGTGTCTGTCAATGCAACAGGACAACAAAAGACCCTTTGCTTGTACTTCAGGACTGTTACATGTGACATCGATGTCCTCAAAGTTTGGAGTGACATGCAGTGGAAAGACAGATATTGTTTCTGTGGTGTTGTATATCTCTGTGTGATAGAGGCTGCTCGTTGTGAACACGCAACTGTAGGAACCTGTGAAGCATAAACAACAGTTTTTGCTGAGTTTGCTCCTATTTTTCACAGCTGGTTTTCATATGTCCCTGCTCTGCAGTGGCTCTGCTACTTGCTGATCAATATGTACCCTCAGGTCACCTGCAGAATGCTTTCTGCAGACCCCTGGTGCCAAATGTCTCTAGATTAGGATTCACTGTGGATGGGTACTTGAGATGAGTGTTCTCAGACCAAAATACTTCAAATCTGGCCAGGTAAGTGCTTTTGGGATCTGTATATTGCCCACAGTCCTTCTGGCAGCAGTATGCCATGGTACAAAGATTCCTACAGAGAACAGGTGACAGAGAGTTGCCCAGGGTGGACTCCACCAGAACTGGCCTTGGGGTGGAGGCTCTTAAGCTGCTCAGAAGGCACTGCCAAAGACAGCAGAGTATTTATCACAGAATCACAGAATCACAGAATCACAGAATCACAGAATATGCTGAGTTGGAAGAGACCTATCAGGATCATTGAGCCCAACTCTTGGCCCTGCACAGGACCCTCCAACAGTGACACCATGTGCCTGGAGCATTGTTCAAACACTTGAACTCTCAGGCTCGGTGCTGTTACCACTGCCCTTGGGAGCCTGTTCCAGTGCTCAACCACCCTCTGGGTGAAAAACTTTTCTCAGTTATCCAAAACCTCCCCTGACTCAGCTTCATGCCACCTCCTTGAGTCCTGTCTCTGGTCACCAGGGAGAACAGATCTGTGCCTGCCCCTCTGCTTCCCCTCATGAGGAAGTTGAAGACCACAATGAGGTCTCTCCTCAGTCTCCTTAAGGCTGAACAGACCAAGTGACCTCAGCTCCTTCTCATATGGCTTCCCCTTCAGGCCCTTCACCATCCTTGTGGCCTCCTTTGGACTCTCTCCAATAGCTTGTTGCCTTTTTTGTATTTTGGTGCCCAAAACTGTATGTGGATTTCCCTTCCCCACTGGGATAGCCAAGTGAGCAGACCACTTACTTAGGACTAGAAACACCAGATTCAGGGCATCCTCAGTCTGAAGAATTTTGGATCCACTATTCCTATCTCACATACATGTGCCCAAATACCTGGTCACAGGCTACCCTTTTTGAAGTTAAATGTAGAATTCATGGTTCAAAGACGTGAACTGAGTGGAAACTTGAGCCCTGATAATACATAATAATTCTCCTGATAGATCCTCCCAGAAAAATGTCCCCAGCTTACCTGTTTCTGATTTTCAAAAATCCCTAAACATGCAAAACTGTAACTCTGAATTCTTATTTAATTAGGTCATGTGTGTGTAGGGGGCAAGGGCATTAAGGCCAAATTCAACTACAGCCTCCAATCACCACACCAAAAGGGTGGGAAGGCCTCACAGCCATGCAGCCAGCACCATCTCCCTGGTATGATAATGAAGCCTGGCACTCAGAACTCCCAGTCACATACAATCACTTCAGTCAGTTCACATCTTACTGGCAATGCCAGTTAATATGTAGATCATTAACGAACACAACAGGAAAATTATGAGGGGCAGTGTAATCTTCACATTTCCTCTAGAAAATGCAGATACATCTTTGCTTTTTATAGAACTAGCCACAATAAAGATTTACATCTGCTGTTTTAACAATGGAAAATCATACCAGAATCCTTCATTGTAACGTTGGTAATTTTAAGAGTTGATCTTCTGGATGCTAAAACTGTCTCTATTGAGTACTGGGAGCCAGCTGAGATGGTCTGGTCAAAGTGATACCAGGTCACATTGGAAAATGTTGAATTTATCTCACAGGTCAGTCTTACTGTGTCCCCTTCAAAAATGTTTGAGGGTTTCACGGTGAAGTTTGTCTGATCTGGAAAGACAGAGAACAACATTCTGCATTACTGTCACTTCAGCTCACACCTTTATGGTGTCTTTCATCTTACAGGGGTCCCAGGTGCTTCACATCAGCTGCAGGACACCACCTCTGGTACAGGCCATGGGATTTTCCCTCAACATATTCTTTTAGTATCTTTCTCAGCTAACAATTCCAGAAGATTTTATGCAGAGTTAGAAATATTATTATCACCACCACTACTTTCTAATTAGATAAGCTGGGAGGAGAAACAACCAGGTTGAAGTAATCCTCTGAGACAGACAGTCCAGCACTCAGTGCACTGAGAGCAGAACACCTCCAGGGCACTTGATCAGCAGCTGAATTGTAACACAATGTCCAGCACCAGCACGGAAAATGTGCCAAGGAAGTCAAGGGGAATGCGCTGTCATGTAAACTGCAAGAGTTTTATGTTTTGCTTTAAAGAGTAGGAAGTGCTGGCAGCCTGATATTCTTAAAGCTGTCACAGTTCTGGAGGTGAATTAAGGGTGTTCAATCTCTCTCCCCTGGACAGAACCACATCAGGGATCATTTAGAATCATTTAGGCTGGAAAAGACCCCTGAAATAATCAAGTCCAACCAATAACTGACCAGTGGAGTAGCTGAAGTTTTTCATGGAAGGTACTGCATGCATGGTACTCTCATGAAGGTCCTAAGCTTTGGTGACACAGGATAAAATGAAATAGCTAAGAATTAAATGTTTTTTGAAAGTTCAGTAGCAAATCATCAACAGTATAGGGCAGCTACATGATTCAGGCTAAAAGTACTGAAGTAAAGGTTGAAGGAAAGTATTGAGAGCTTTAAACTTACTAGTGATTACTCTTGTGAAGGTAAATGGGTTTAGCTGGTACGAGGAATCCAGAAACTGCGGTACAGCTCTGTTGGAATCTCCAACCTGAGTGAAGCTTGCTGCTCCTGTTCTTACTTCAAAGTTCACAAAAACACTTCCAGGGCTAAACAGATACAAGAATGAGATGAGCACCAGAATTAAATATCCTTGGATATTAGTGGTTTTCTGTGTTGTGGTGACCCATCTTGCATGGATAGGAAGGCCTCACAGGACTCCCCTGTGGAGACTCATCTTGGGACTCAAAACTTTTTATACTAGAAAATTGTGCTACAGCTCTTCCCTAAAAAGAAACACCTTTATGTGACACCTTCCTTGTCTGATGTTTACTTCTAATAAAATTTCCTTAGGAACCTAAAGTGCAGCTGAATTTAAATATGTGTGGACAGCAGCAATGTCTCTTTTATCCAAGGCTGTATCCAGAGTCAATGTGCTATTCACCTTCCTCATGGCCTAGGAAGTGATGTTAGGTTTATTTGCATTCTTTTCCCCTTTGGGTGGAGCTCAATCTTTTCCATAAAAGGCTTTGCTCCGGATGGGGAATGATTGTGTTTCTTGGACTTTTGCACAGTGATGAATGCTACCCACAATCCCATTTCCATGTTCATAGTTGGGCTTTGCTTTGCAGCAATTATTTTGTTATTCAGTGTGTGCATGCTGGGAGAGGGTTCTAGGCAGAATGAATTAAACTTTGCTGACTTGTGTCTCCTTGAGACTGGACAGGAAGATTTGTGTCTTCCAGGAAAAAATGAAATTATTTACTTACCTAAAACCTGTTACTGTTGCTGATACAAAGCCTGGTAAACACCTGTAGCTGGCATTAAACTGTAAACAAAGACAGGTGAGATGGTGTAAGTCCTCTGTGTATTACTGCAGTGTGCTTAAAATAGGAAACTCTCCATTCCTGATGTGAGTAAGGAGCATGTCTGATAGAACAGGCCTGGTGCCCTTGTGGTGTCATGAAACACATTTCTGTTCATGGTTTCATTCCATGTGTACCCACATGGATTTAAGCTAGGACAAATAATAGGATTCTTTTTCCCTGCTTTATATGCAAAAGATCCCTAAATACTTCCCAGTGTATTAAAATAAATGGGAATATTTTCATTTCCATCAATGGAGTCAGCTTTGCCCCACTTTGCACTCCCACTGCTGCACACTTCCCAGCTCCCCACAGAGACAGTGACCACCCAGGCACCTGGGGTAAACACCACATTACTTAGGGGGCTCTCAACCTTCAGAGACAAAAAAACCTAAAGTCATTACCGCTCTTTCAAGGTCTGCTTTGTATTTTTGGTATAACAGAGAGGAAGAATCCTTGAGATCGTCCTGGAAGTCTGAGTCAAGTCTGACTGACATATTCATGACCATGGGCTCTCCCATACCACATGACTCTGTGAGGAAAGACATAAAAATAAATGCAAAATAATCAAAAACCATGCTTATGAGGTGAAAATCTGTTGAAAATCTGATGAGGTTAAACTTTCTTGGCTCAGTGAAAGCTGAAAGTCCCAAAGAGGCATGGGAGTGACTCCAGGAGTTGGGGCTCCAAATATAACTAAATATCTTCAAGTGTTTGGGTCAAGGTGGGCTCATATCACAAGGAGAAGAGCTGTAGACCATCTCTGCAGACTTTCTACATTCACAGGCTGTGTGGTTGCCAGCTCAGTCCTAATGTGCTTTTTCATCACACCTTTCATCTCTAAGCAGTGTGTGAGCTGCACAGCGATGAAGGTCTGCCCTGAGTCTCCTCACCTTCAGTCTGGGGCTCACAGTAGGGTCCATGGAAAGGCATTTTCTGCGTGTAGCCACAGGGCAGGGCTGGTTCCAGGCTCAGAGAAGGGCAGGGCATCACATCACTGCACACCGTGCTCGGCCAGGCATATCCATTTTCACAGAAACAGCAGCTGCTATTCTCACCACTTGGCAGGCAGACTGCAGTCAGACAGAGAAATACCATGAGAATGGTAAATGGGGCATAGCCATTGCAAGGTAAATATTTACCTTTCTGTGTCTTCATGACAGGGATCTCAAAAAGTTGCCCTTATTGTGAGTTCACTTGAATGATGCCATAATGATGATCTGACAGCTTGCAAATTTTACTCTACTAATTGTAAATGACTAAAAAGAAATGGGAACCAGACTGGCACAGGGAAAAGTCTGATCAATTGCTTTTAAGTAACTGAATGGACATGTGAAGCCTGATCCTAAAAATTTACTTGGCATACTGGCCAGAGTCCTATAATACTTTTCAGACTGAATGTTTTTATGTCACCTGAGCAAAAAGCAAGTGTATAGGCTTCTAGAGATTGTAAGAGCAAGATCATTCAGAGCCCCAGTGGCTAATGAGGTGTTGTGTTGTTCTGGTTGTTCTGTCCCCTGGCAGATAGTATGTGAGAGAAGGTAGCATAATCACTAAGTGCTTTAATGCACTAAAAAAAATAAACCAATCCAAAAATCCAAACCAAAACAAAAAACAACTCAAACGCAAAACAAACAAAATGAAAGAAATCAAACCACACCAAACCAAAAAAGCCTAACAAAAACCAAAACAAACAAAACCAAAAACCACCCCCAACCCCCTCAAAAAAAAAAAAAAAAAAAAAAGGCAAAACAGAGCACATCACTGTAACTTTTTATGCTCTTAATGTGTCATTGGCAAGGTAAGATATTAACATATTTTTTTTTCACACATTACACGTGAGCCTGAAGGCCTTTATAAGATGCATTTACATGTTGTTCTGGAAACTGTTGAACACTTCCTTTTGCTTCTTTATGGCTCAGTGATAAGAAGGTATCACATCTCCTCTGCTGTTGTAAATGCTTGGTGTGTTTGTATGTGCTCTGCTGTATTATTTGCACGTGTTGTTGTACAACCACAACTTCTGTAATAAATCCTGGCTGATATCTTGCCCTGTGAGAATAGCTTAAGTGAGCTCTATCTCATGCACCCTGTCTCTGTCAGGGTCAGAGTACAGCCTCTTACAGCCATCCACCTTCCAGATACAGGAGGAGGGAAGTAAACAGTCTGATAACTGCTGTCACAGCTTCCTGAAACTTGAAAGTAACTCAGACTGCTTCTTAGCCAAACTGGAGCAAAATCCTTTGGTTCAGGCTTCCTCCAGCTTTGTCCCTTCCTTAGGAAAAGCATTCAGAGCTACTCCTAATGCCAACATTATATAAAGAGGAATGGTGAGACAGATAACAAATGTGCTGTTGTGTGCTACAGCCTCAGCCTAGCTGGTTCTTTCAGCAGGAGCAGAGGTGGCTCAGTTTTGCTGAATCTGAAGCATGAGGTAAAATGGTAAAAGTGGGAGACATCAAATACTGACAAAACCCCACATTATCCAGAATAAACAAATCAATAACCTACTCACCTGTTGTAATGCTGATGTTTGAAACAGTTGTTTGTACATTTGAAATATTAATTGGAAGATTAATGTTTTTGAAATAGTCTCTGATTGGCTCCAGATAAGATGAATCCTGCAGGCTTACTTCAATGTCAAAAGTATGCTCCAGAAGGGGGAGGTCAAGAATAAGCACTGAAAAAGAAATAGAATGAGACTGCAAAGCTGTGTTTGAGGGTAAATCACAAATTGATGGCCTCTAGTTTAGCATCAGGGGTCTTTGCTGCTATTTAATGGTAGCTAGTGTGGCATTCTGTTTAGGAAATCTTCTTGCTTCCCACTCAGCAGATATTCTGCTTCTCTTCTATCTGCTCCTTGTCTGACAAAAGCCAGATTTCTTTTCTGTCAGAGCATAGGAAGCTGATATAAATGACATAATATATTCATAGAAGAGCTGTCTCATCCCTTCTCTCCTTAGAATCAGTGAGTTGATGGGTTGCCAACCACAGAATGAGCTATATAGGATTATCTTGTCTTTATCTCATCCCTTGACTTTTCTCACTTTATCCTTCTGATTCTGTCCCCCCCTGCTCTGAGGGAGAGTGAGCAAAGGGCACTGTGGTCCTTGGCTGGGGTTAAACCACAGCCACACCTTGTCCTTGATGTTCCCAGTTCAGTACATCAAGAGATGCTGTCCCTAGCACTGATTTCCCCCTGGGCCTGCTGGAAACCTGCTCTTTTACCACACATTTGTGTACGTACTGTTTCGCTTCTGCCTTTGCATCTCTGGGTAGAAGCTTTCTTGTCCTAGCGTGCTGTCAATCTGTGGGAAAAAAAAAATAAAATGGTGAAGCTCCATGACAATAACAAAGTGAAACTTCAGCTGTTGTTGTTGGGAAAAGAAATTAGGGAAGAAAATACTGACATGGATCATTTTTTCCCACCAATCTTGGCCTCATCTCTCCAACTTCCCACCCCATCTTCCTCTTTAAACAGAAAATTTCTATCTTCCAAGCAGGGAAGGGTTAAGCACCAGCTAAAGGATGTACTGAGTTTGCAGGTGCCTCTTTGCATATCTGTGCAAGCCAACTGTCCCAGCTCAAGAGGATTTTTGTGTCTGAACCTCAAGACCTCTACAGGGCTGAACCAGTGCACTTAGTCCTGGGCCAGCCTTGTGAATGCTTGGGAAACCTGGCCACTCAGCCTTTGAATCCAGAAACTGGACTTTGATCACCTTTTGCTTTCCTCCTTGCTCAGAGCTCTCACCTCTGCAGCAGCAGAGCCAGCCTGAGCAGGAGAAGAAAGGGGACTGAAAAGGCTTGGCTTCAGCTCAGTTTCCAGCTCAGCTATTTTGGGGCCATCAGTAGCACACAGCTGGCCATGGCGAGGGTTAGCACCATTTCACTGTGGCTGGGTTTACACAGGCTGCAGCCAAGTCAGATTCAGACCATCTTATCTTTTTTTTAATTGTGCCCTAAAAATACATTGGCACCACTGTTAGCAAGAAAGGCTAAAGAACAAGCAAAGACACAGGCAGGAAATTTGCAGCTTTGCCAGTTTCTTGGTTCCTACTGAAACCTTTATTTACAGAAAGGGTGAATAGCTTGGCAACTCTCGAGTCGTCTCTTTACATACAGGAACCATCTGGTGTGTGATTAGAGCTGGGTTTTGTATCACAGCTGTGCTGGGGTGAGGATCCCAGGCAGTGCTGGCACTTTTTGCACTGCTGGGATGATACCTTCGTGTTAGAGGTTGGCTGCAGGAGTTACAGAAAGTGCCCTGTGACCCACATCCTCCTCCAGGTTTGGACTCAGTGGTTTCCTCTTTCAGTTATTCTCCCAAACAACCAAAGGGTATTGCTAGGTTGCAAAATATTTCACATATTTCACACCGTTAAGTAATGACTCATCTGCAGGCTGTCCCATGATCAGTGGTATTAAAAAAAAAAGAGGTGTTGTTTTTTTTCATGAAAACTCCTAAGTGCTGAGATGAAGACAGCTTGAAAAAACAGACCAGATTAGATATTTGGCCACTGTTAGACATCTTGTGAAGCACAGATGGGGCTGCTGCAGCCAGACACATCTTGCTTTGCCAAAGGAGAGCGTAGTGGTAGAAAGAACTTAAGGAGTTCCCACCTTTCTCTTCACATTTCCTTTCCTTTTTCTTCAACTTTCTCAAAGAAAGAGGTGTTCCAGTTGCTCACAATGGAGAAGATAAAAGAAGTATTGTCTGGTCTAATACTAATTGTGATGATCAAAAGTTGGTAGATTTACCAGATTATATTTACTTCCATTTAGTCAGAACCTTAATTTCTCTGTTCCTCTTTTGTCTTTTTTGTTAGGGAAAATTTGTCTTTTTTGTTAGCAAAAAATGTGTAGAAACTGTCTGTGTTAACAAACACGTGTACAGGAGGAAGAACAAAATGCTTTTCTATAATTCACACTGTTGGTGAAACAGAAATATCTCTAAGGAAACTAAAGTAAAATCTCAGTTCATGGGCAACATCTAAACACAAATCACTCAGGAGTGGAGTTTTGGTCATGTGCACTTGTTCTGCTGTTGAGAGACAGTCCTGTCACCTACCTGCAAACATGTCACGTCTGGATATATTTGGTTTCTCTCTCCTAGGATGTGAGAATTCCATCCAGGAGCAGTGCCCACATATATGTTATGTAGACCTAGCTCCAGGGACAGCAGTTGAAATCCCTTGCAGACCAGCACAGTGAGAAACAAGATGTGTTTTGTTCAGTGCCTTCTGGAAGGACTTTAAACTGGGAAACACGAAGAGCCCAGTTTTGGATTTCTCCATCTCTTTTACAAACTCTGGGTTCAGATTCCCACCCCGGCCTCATTCTGACTTCTTCCAAGGTTTTGTGGGTCTAAAGGACAACATCAGGGTGATACAAGCAGAGACCCAATGAGAACCAGTGGGGCTGGGGAAGGATACTCACTATATAGGACAGTGGATAGAAGTTTGAGCCCTGTAGTGTCTGGCAGCAGGCTGAGACCAGCAGGAACAGGCAGTGGAGACCTGTAGTGCTTGGGGATGGCATTTTGCCTGGTGACTTTGCTGTGCAGCCTGAAGTCAGCTGTATCTGCTCAAAATAGGAGAAAGAAATTTGTTTGAAGAAAGCAGAGTTCTGAGCAGATTCCTAACAGGGACAAAGGAGGTGCTGAAAATCTGCCATGAGAAAAATTGACTTTGGATCTTCAAATATCCCTCTTGGTGGTTCTTGGGAAATGCACAGCCAGGAGATGAGGGAGCAGTTAGGAATGTTGCTGCAAGTGAGGGCCTGTCCTCTTGCAGCAGGGAGAGCTCTGCCACCTGCTGTATCCCACTCTGGAGAGGGTTGTAGCATCATCATGGGCTCAGGTACAGATGTCTGTGTGTTTGCTACCCTTGGCTAGCAGTGGACACAATGAAGAGTGGCATCTCCTGAGAATAATCTGTGTTATCCTGAGGTTTTAGCAAACTTCTCCATTAATTGCACTGAAGTTAAGAAATAAGTAAACTGGAATCTAAGGATCATGTCACACAAGAATATAATGTGGTCCCTGAAATCACACACACATACCCACACCCCAATAATATTTTCTACCTCATTAATTCTGGAGCTAATTTAGTCACACAGCAGACTGGATGATGAAACATAAAGGGAGAGGTAAAACATTCATGGACCCTCATAACAAGTGCTGACACATTTATGCAACCAAGGGGAATAGAGAAAGGGAGGTGAAGAAAAATAAAAGATAAATATTTGGCTGTGAATATGCACTTTCTGGTTATTCCTAACAAAGCACTTTCTTAGCTCCAGAATTAACAATTAGTAGACAGCTAAAGAAAAAGAGAAAAAGGCAGAACCCAAGAGGGTTGTGAAAATAATTTTAAGCACTGAGGAAAGGCTCTAAGCACAGTACTGCACAGTGCCTGGGTGGATAACATCAGCCTGATTAAAATCATGAACTCTTGTAAAATTGCAATCTTTTCCCATTGAAAAGGCTGTTCATCCAAACTCAAGTTTTGCAAGGCAGTGAGTCACTAGGGGAAAAGAGAAAAATCAGCACCTCCTGAATGCACCAGTTGCCTATTGCAACCATCATTTATCAGAACTGGAGCTCCCAGGCAGGCTGGGGCTTTGCTGGCACTTTCCTGCTCAGACGAGACCGTGACAGAAAACAACAATAAGAACATGATCTGTGGTCTCACCTGGTGAACTGGAAGAGGATGGCAAGGAGTTTATAGCCAAGCATGTACTTGATATCACCAAGGTGGGTGCCCAGGGGGATTTGTGACTTTTCTCACCAAATGTGGTTCTTAGAGAGATCCATCTGGAGTGGGACTTCACCTGGATACTGACCTGGTTAAAAGACAGGAGGCAAAAGTAGGGATAAATTATTTTCTTTTCCAATACAGAGATGTTATCACCAGAGCTCTGCAGGAATGAGGTGTAAGCTTGTACCTTACTTTTTGTTCTCAAGTGATGTGGAAAAGGCAATGATCAGTGATGCAACACCATGGAAATTTTTATTTGGTTGGGACTAACAAAAACAAAGTCTGCCTGTGAAGATCTGCATTGGGGTCACAGGAGACTGAGTGACTTGACCATGAAATTCAGAACTCATAAGTGTAAGGCAGACAGAAATGATCATGGCAGTATGTATTCTGTGATGGACTCTGAACTGACAATTACCACTCAGAAATGGAATCTGAAGAAAATGTCAACTGAATTCTGAGATGCAGTTAAAGAAGGAAAATTAATTTTAAGATATTTTAGGATAGTAATAGAGGGAAAAAACCGAAACCAAAACAAAAAACCCAAACCCTCCAAACCAACCTAAACCAAAACCAAAACAAGAGTAAATCAAAATAAAATAAAATAAAAAAAGACAGAAAAAAACCCCTCTTTTATCTAGACATCTGAGCTAACACAGTATTGCTGCTCTTATACTCCTATACAGGAAAAACCAGAAAGGACATCACAGTGATTCAGAGTATCTTTTCACCCCACTCCAAAATAAATTAAAATAAAAGAGTGTTACAGGCTTTTTAAAATTCTATTAATGAATGGCTAAAGAATTGGGGGGGGGGGGGGGGGGAATATGGAGAAATTTTTTCAGTTTCCTGGGCATGTCTGTCACTATATCGAGAATTCTACAAAAGAGACTATTTTCCTATTTTGAAGACATCATCCCATTGTAACAAACTCAAGACTTCCATGGATCTGGCTGATCCCAAGATCACAATTGATTAAAATGGGTCATGAGAGAAACACTCTAAGCCGTGACACAAGTTCCTGAGATAGTGACATGACTTAACAATTGAAGCACTAACTAAATAAAGGTCTCTGGTAGCTTTGTATATTCAGCATACTCTCACAACATATGATAAAAAAACTTAATCTGCACAAAGAGTTTGTGTTACACTGGTAACAGGTTGATGAAACAGATAATAGAAAGGTAAAAAGGTCATTAAACAAAATTTATGATGAGGGTAAACAACATCTGGCACAGTTTTGCATTTATCTTTTTCCTTGCTCCCCAACTTGCCTTCATATTCAAATGTGGTGGGTCAGCCTCTATTTCCAAACACATCTTTTGTGTGACTTTATGCAGCTGACAGCAAACGCCCTGTTAATTGTACATGTAAGTCACCATATAGAGGACAACTCTTGTAAATGAGAGCTGGGCTGCTACTCAGGCTTTGGTAGCTATTTAAAGCTCCAAAACATTCCAAGCCATCATCTAGAAAGCCAGAAAAACAAACAAACAAAAAGTTGCAAATGGGGAAAAGTATTAAATGTTGTTCTCAAGCAATGTGGCTGTTCCCCTTGTTCATTTAATTTCTCAATGAATAAAGCATTGCTGTAAAACTTTTAGTGAGCAAATTCTCAAGTATCTATCTGCCTTCAGTGGGCAAAGCAGATGTGCAGACACATTCCTCATTTCTCATACAAACTGTCTCCTGGGAAACAATAAGTGTCTTCAACTTATAAAGACCCAGAGACCTAAAGAGGTCCAGATTTGCTACAAAATGCTCATTCTCCACTGTACTCAGGCTGGAAAATATTGTTTAAAATTAATTATAAAATGCAGAGGATTCCCAGAGGTAAATAACAAGGTCTCATTTTAACCCAGGACATAGGGGAGATACATGACCTTCTTATTAATTTTTCTCTAAATGTCCCTTTTTCATGAATGCAGTAAAATAATTACACCTTCTCTTGCAAATCCACCCAGCACAATAGTCACCATCACACATTTTAGCCAATAAAGACAACACCCAGAGATTTAGTATGATTTACCTTCTCAGGTGGTTCAAAGAGATCTTCTAATTAGATTCATCTTAAACATCATCTGCTTTCTACCATAGCCCAGTCTGCTCTCTCAAAGACAAATTAAACCACAGGAACTTTTATAATTAGTTGAACAAGTTATTACTGCCCAGAAAAGAAGTTGCCTCTAGAGCCTGCACTCAAATTTCAAGTGTGAGGCTGAGCAGATATGCCACTGCAGAAAACCCACAAGGCATTTTAAGAGGAGATATTTCCTGATACCATTCATCAGGTTGTACTCATTATTTCCCCCTGCACTGATCTGAGTCCCTCAGTGTCTTATCTGCAGATTAGTGGACTAACTTGTTCCACTGCTGTTACTCACCACCTTTATTCTAACAAAAGAGGGTGTTGAGGACTGAGAGCAGCAAAATCATGTTTTGTAGCTATGGCAAAATGTCTGTTGGCTTTGACTTAAAACTGTAAATGAGGAAACCCCTAAAATTTTCCTACCTGAGTGGGCAGCCTGCTTGCTGTGGGCTGGGTCTGGAAGGCTCTGTGGAGACACATTTGTGCCCTTGGGGAAGCTGCAGAGAGATGCAGACCTGTGGCTCTGATGGCTATAGGAATTCCCAGAAATCAGAGGAAATTCTGATGTGCCGTGTATGTTTCTACATTGAACAAAGTCTGGAGCCAAGTACACACAAATAGGGGACATCTGTCCAAGTAACAGTGGAACCTGTGTCCCTACAGTGTTTGCTAACAGTTGGTTTATCAATGGAATTTGTTTCCACAGCAGTGTGTGAGGCAGTGACTGACTGAACTCTGTGGAAACCCCTGGGTTAAGGTCATGCTGTGGGGAAATTATTTTTTTAAACACTGATTAATTCAGGAGGCTAGGTCTGTTTCCTCTTCTGCAAACCTGCTCACCTGCTGTTCCCTGCAAGGTGGTGAGTCAGACCTCAACTCTTTGCAGCAGTTTTAAGGTGATTAAATTGGCATGACTGATGCCCTCGTTGCCCTTACAGCATGTCTTTGTCTCCACTGTTGTGGTGCCTTCGGTCTGATTTATTGCCCACCCAAGCTGGTTCAGGAATCTGAACAAGCAGAAGGCCAAGGCTACATCTAGAGCACTTAATGTCACCACCTCTCTCTCTGCATATTGGTTTTATTGATGGCCTTGTGCTGGTGCCTTCCAGATTGTTTCTCAGTTTAACTCCCTGCCCTGCAGAAAATTAAAGCAGCAAAAAGGTGTCCAGCTGACTTTCATCTGACTCTGATCAGCTTGGAGAAGGTCCCAGTTATTGCCAGAGCAAGGAGACGAGCAGCTGAGTGGCCCCAAGCAAGGAAGAGGGATGGAACAAGGGCTGGCAGACAGGGCAGGAGGGTAAGGACAAGGAGGACCTCTTCCTTTCTGCCCTGGCAAGCTGCTCAACACGAGTTCATGGTCAATCCTTAAAGAAAAAGCCAATTTCTACCAAAGTTGCTCCCTTGCCTGACTGCTTCTAGGTTTGAATGAGCAGCAGTGCCAGTGCAGAGGCTGAGATGAAGAGGCTGCAGAATTGGCTTAGGCTGAGTTACCTGTGCCACCTGTGTGGTGGAGTCACACTTTCCACACTGCCAAGCCTTGACTAGAAAACTGGTCTCAATTAAACCCACTTTCCCCAAACATTTTTTTTTTAGGTTTTTTTTTTTTTGGAGTTTTGGGGTAGTTTTTTTTGTTTTGTGTTGTTTTTTTGGGGTTTTTTGGTGGTTTGGTTTTTTTTTCCCCAAAAATTTTAAGAAATAACATCTTGGGGTGTGAGAATGGGAAAGAATATCAGCAAGGCTTTCTTAAAAGACGGTTTCTGCTCAAGGCTTATCATCAAACTGCAGCCTAAAGGTATGAGAAATCTTGGTTTACTTTGCAGGAGAATGTGAAAATTATACAATGTCAGAGCATTAAGTATGTAATCAACTTGGTATGTGAGCACAGGGGATGTCCTGATCGTCCTGATGTTTTTTCCTGTACTCATTCATCATGTACTGTCATGTCACCAGAAACTGTGAACTTCCTGGATTCTAAAGTCTCAACTCCACAACATTTTTATTTAAACATTTGATCTGAAATTAGCCTTCCCAGGCTCAAGAAAGCAAGAGGTTTGCTACAGGACACTTGCTCTGAACTACAAGTGCTCACCCAAGCCAGGGCAGAGGCACAGGAATCCTGTAATTCACTGGAAATGTGCTGTTGCAAAAGCATGTGAACACATTTCATCTCTCATGAAAGACAGACCAGGGTGAGGCTCCCATATAGCTGCACCCTGGGAAATACTGTTCAAAGAGAAAGCAAATGTGGAAACAACTTAGAAATGAAGCTGTTGCAGCTCTCTTGGCTCACCCATCCTCATTCGAGTCCTGGACATTCACACTTCAGTCTCATGTCTAGAAATTAATCTCAGCAATTTGTGTCATCAAATCCCACTGTCAATTGTATCCAAACACAGAAAAAAAGATGCCAGAACCTCTCAGAAACTGGATGCAACACTGCAGATTCTTACACCATCTGATATTCTTGAGTCTTAATTTTGTGTGTGTTAACATGTGAGGACAGAGTGAATCCCAAGCATATTGGAGCTAACAGGTAGATTACTTTGAGATAACAATTTTTGGGGTGAATCTGACAACGCTGGGGCTTAATTTATTATCCCTATCACATGACTTTAGATAGTTTTGCCCACCTCCGTCTTGCAGAAATTATTCTGGAGGGAGTCCCAAGAAATTGCTACCTAAATTCACTCACTGTGACATTGTTGAAATATTATTAATTTTTTAGCAAATATTTTTAATTGGAGACCTGGGAGGTAACAGAAGTGCACTGTGTGATGCTGTTGATGTTTTGGCTGGAGCCCTGTGTCCGGATATCTGTTGGAGAGCATCCAAAGGAGAGCCATGGGAATACTAAGACAAGAGCATTGTATAACCTCAGTGACAAGAGCCATAATCTCGTGAACAGGCTGAAGGTTTTTCAGATTAGATAGGACAAGACTCAGGTATGGACACAGTAACAGTTTGTCCCTTGAAAAAGGACTGACATGGACGTTCACAGCAATGGCTGGCTGAAGTCACACAATCTGAAGCAAAATAAATATGCTGGTGATTATGGAAAATATGCAATTGTAAAATTTAGAAGCACAAAATTAGACTACCCAGGGTGGCTGCAAAGTTTCCTTCAGTAGAGGTTTGTAAGAACAGGCTATACACTTGCTGACATGGAGGAGAGCCTTTGATTCTGCTTCCATGTGGGTTTGTGGCAGTGGGGTGATGGGCAGATTGTTTGCTGATCTCTTCCAATAACCTGTGTACCTCTACACTTCAATTTGTGCAATGAATGAATTCAAAGGGATTCAGAGGAGATGTGCAAGAGCACAGATCTGTGTTCTCAGAGCTGTGTTTGGACCGACCAGGGCAATGATTGTTCCCCTGTGCTTGGCACTGGTGAAACATCAAAAATCTTGTGTTCTGTTTGGGGTCCCTCATGACAGGAAGCCCACTGAGGTGCTGGAGCGTGTCCAGAGAAGGACAACAGAGATGGAGAAGGGTCTGGAGCACAGGTCTGGCGAGGAGCAGCTGAGAGAGCTGGGGGGCTCAGCCTGGAGAGAAGGAGGCTCAGAGGGGACCTTCTCACCCTCTACAACTCCCTGACAGGAAGGTGAAGCTTGGTGGAGGCCAGGCTCTGCTCCCAAGTAACAAACAACATGACAAGAGGAAATGGCCTCAAATTGCTCCAGAGGAGGTTTAGATCGGACATTTAAAAAAATTATTCAAGGAAGGGGTGGTCAAGCAATGGAGAAGGCTGCCCAGGGCAGTGTTGGAGTCAGCATCCCTGGAGGTATTTAAAAGATGTGCACACATGGATTTGAGGGACGTGTTTTAGTGGTGGATTAGCTGTGTTGGTTTAATGGTTGGACACATGACCTTAGAGTTCTTTTCCAATCTGTGCTTCTACCTTGGACAGTTTTAGGAATTCCTTTCTTGACCTTTGCAGCACAATATTTTCACAGGTTTCAGCACAGAGGAGGTAACTGTACCTACAGCCTTATCAAGGGTTTCCCCAAAACAATATTTCCAGAGAAGGGCTATGGTTCACACCTTTTTCTACATCAGCTCACATTTCCCATCCTTGTTTGTGCAGTATTTATCTTTCCTTTTGACCTATGATTATGACTTTAGATTCCTCTATTCCTCTGTCATTCTTCCCGTGAATTGTTGATGACCTTTTTACATATCCAAATAATCTACATGGAAAATGAAAATAATTTAGACCCAGCTATCTGAAGATCAGGCTCAAATCATACCATGACCATGCAGGACTTCCTGCAAGGAGAGAACAACTCTCTAGTACTCATGTTTGTAGGGCACAGTAGCTGAAATAGCAACCATTTAGTTGTATGACTGAGAGCACAGAGAACACTGCCCAGCTGAATGTCCAAATTATCACATTCTCCAGGCATTCCGAATACTCTGAGAGCAGCCAAAAGAAGTTTCTGTGAGCATTTTTAACACATTTTGCACAGTGCAAGACAGCCCTGCTACGTTTTCCTAGCCCTTCTGGCACAGTTCACAGTTGGACTTAGTGCTTGTCACTGAGGAACAGATCAGATCAGAACAGAACAGAGCAGAACTGCCAGATCAGTGAGGGCATTCTTGCATGAATAAGCACCTACTGCCACAGTTACTGGCTAAGCATCATCTCAGGGAAGGGAAAAGGTGAGAAACAGCCTGGCACATTTGGAGAGGCATGAACACCTCAGCCCTGGTTGCTGACCAGCTGACCCCTCTGGGAAGGTACCACACCAAGGCTGGACCTCTGGCCAGCCTCTCCCATGGGGCTGGGTGACAGTACACCTGCACTTGCAGCCACATCACTGTGTTAGGACAGAAAGGGCATCTTTGGCAGGGAGGTGATGTCCACAGGATTCTTGGGGATGGTCCTGTGCACACCCAGGATCTGGACTCAATGATCCTCATGGGTCCTTTCCAACTCAGCTTATCCTGCGATTCTGTGATAGATCCTGGCTTCTGTGGCCTTGGCAGTGTAACATGGTAGAGACACCTGGGCTCTACCAGAGCCAGAAATAACATGCTGTTGGAATTCTGCATAATTCCTTGCAGCAGGGCTGCTTCTACAGACATTCTCTCACACCTATGGCCCCTTACTTGGGTTCCTTTGCTCAGGTAATCTCTATCCTTCTGTCTTACTCACCAACTCTATCTCTTACAGGCAGACATATAAGTAAGCTTTTCTTATCCTGCCAGTCATGTCTTTTTTTCTAGAATCTTTCTGACAACATTTCCCTTTTGATGTTAAGACTTAAGAAAAAATGGTTTCCTGATTCTGGATGCCTCTTAAGCACAATCCTAAGCTTTCCAGTACAAGAGATACACATTGAAGCCAGCCCAGCAAAGGGCCATGAAGACGATTAAGAAGTTGGAGAATCTGTTATACCAGGAGAGGCTGAGAGAGCTGCTTGGACTGGAAAAGGGAAGGCACAGGGGGATCTTGTCAATGTCTAAAAATAACAGATGAGGGGACCTAAAGATACACCCACCCTGGCGTGTATCTTTGGTAAGGGGTTATAAATGCAGAAGTGGAAACAAGCAGTTCTGTTTTAGAAGACAGAGAGTTATCCTTCCCCATGCAGCCATCCCACATACAAGAATTTTATTCCTGTTGGCTGAAACCTTTCTACATGCTGTGTCTGGGAAAGCTGCCCCTCTTGTACCGAAATGGAGATGAATACACCTTTGGCATCAGCAGGAAGAAGGAAACAAACAACCTTGCAGGCACAACACATCTTCAACCCACAGTTCTTTGTGAGGTGGGTATTAGTCCACAGCCTCAGTTCTTGGACCACGGCTCTGGCTGTGAGACATGTCCTGGGTCACTGAGGCCAAGAGCTCCCTGTGTGGTCAGGCAGACATATTCTGCTTTAAAACTCACTGTAAAAGCCCTCAGCTCTGTGCTTTTTACTCCTTTGTTCACACTGAGAGACCATTCTCCCTCCTTTCTAATAGGCTCTGGTAGCTTAATGTCCTGAACAGATTTGCCCTTGGTTGGATCCAAGGATTGTCTAGCCCAGTTGGTTCTTATCCAACAAGGACTACGGCAGAGGCCCTTGAGGGAAGAGTTTTACAAAAATGAAGTAAGTTTGCAGCAGCTCATCTTCAGAATGTTATTTCCACTTCTGGCTATCCAAACTACAGGGATTTCTGGAGGCAAAGGCAGGTCATTGGTGATTAACAGCCCTAATGGCCTATTAAGCTGACTTGAAGTAAATTACAGGAAAACCTATAAGAGTGTGCAGAATACATAATTTGCAGGAGCAAGAAGGTCTGAATTCCTTTGCTTGCTTTGATTCTACCACTCATTAGGGTCAAGTTTGATCCTTAATTGTCAAACTAGATAGCACAAATTTTCCATGGCCTCTTACCCTATGTGTCACTTTTACATTCCCCATCAGCTGGTGAGGATGAAGAGTCCTATGTCATATTAGCACAGCAGTCCTCCTGCCTCTTTGGTACTTGTTCTACACCTTCCCACTTTGGCTGTATTTTTTTTTTTTGTAACATAGTTAAGCTCAGTTACCCCCATGCCAGCATTTTCCTGAGGCTTGAACAACTCTGCTTCCCTGTAGGTATTTTGGATGAGGCCTGTGGTGCTGTGAGACCTATAGAGGTGAAGGATGCCTGGAGAGAGGAACCAGGAGCTGCTACAGGTTAGAAGGTGTGAAGGGGGAGAACTGCTGCTGTCACAGGCACAGTTTGGCACAATTTGGCACAGTTTGGCTCCATGGCTGCCCAGTAGCCTGTAGCAGCTGAACCTTGGTTACCATTTGCAAACAACAATGGAACATTTTCCTAGACTCTTGAACTCTGGGGCTAAAGCCTTGTTTGCAGTGCCTGTCCAGTTTGTTATTCCTCAGCCACAACAGAAGAGCTTTCCTTTCTCTGCATAAAGCATGACCTTTGGGTAGTGCGTAATGAGTTGGATGATCAGACAATGTTTGTTTCAGACAGAAAACACACAATGACTTTAAGAAACACACACCCAGGCACAACAATATTTCATGGGAGAGTTGGCTGAAAGGGAAAGGGGGGACAAGGGAAGTTGCACTGACCTTAGATAACACATCTGAATGAGAACAAAAATAAAATAAACAGAAATTAATCAAGGACACAAAACTGAACTGCTTGGTGATAAGGATTCAAACAGGCAATAAACAAGCTGTGGCATGCTTTCTTTGTGATGTTTGTGGAACTGTGTTATTCCAGCTCTGTGCCTAGCATGGTGCAGGGGGCTGAGTTTGATGGGATGCTCAAGGATCTCTCAGACATGAGCAGGGGTTTCATTTTCTGTGGGAATAGAGGGGTAATTCTTATTTTTGCTGGTTTTGTGCAAACAGATGTTATGGCACTCATAGGTAAAGGGATGAATGCTCCCCATGCCACATGGCACGTTAATATGCCAGACTGCAAACAGTGATAGCTGCAATCAAAGTGAAATGGCATTTAAATCAGCCCTTTACTGGAAAAAGAAAGCCCTGCCCAATTCTTGTCTTCTTCCTGGCAGTTCTTTCTCACTTCCACTAAGGTTTTTCTCTACTCCAGCTAAGTCCTCCTCCTTGACCTTCATGTCAGAGTTTTGTGGAGAAGGAACAAAGAAAAAAAAGTGCTAACCAATTAATCCCATTTCAGCCCTTTGTATGCAGCTGGGTACCACATTTTTGGAAAGACTATGGAAAAGCACACACCAGCTCACCTTTGATGACTGGGATGGGAGAAGGGATGTACCCATGAACCTTCTTCTTGTGCTTTTTGGAGCATCTGCAGTGGGGTGCAGGCCTAATTCACAGTGAGAAGTAACAAAAGATATTTGAAGCTGAGTACTGGGGAAGGAGTACAATGTAGTATCAATGCAGTGAAGAGTGAGGTCTAACAATATCCTTTGCACTGGAATTTCCATGGGCTGCAATGAGTTTTGGATTGGGTCCCTGAGTCAGGCCAGACATTGGTTACTTCTATAGACTAAAGTACTAGAAAGTCTGATGACTGCATGCTTCCTGCTCATTTTATTTTATTAACCTCTTGATTTTTTTCCTGTTATTACTGCAGCTGGCTGTGTAGGAAGCTCCTGTAAGTTGTGTAGGTGTCAGCCTTTTGGAGTTTGTACAATCGAGCTCTGGACAGAAGGTGTTTCCTGCCTGAGGGCCTGGCTTGTCACACCTAGCAACAAAAAGATGGAAGTACAAAATAGCACCCACCTTTTGCACATAGAATCATATAAATGGAGGGAAATCCCTCAAAACAGTGAAGGCAGGTCTCTGTTGTCCATATCTCTTAATTGCCTTCTCTTATGATGAAGCCTGAGAGAAAAAAAATAGTTTCTATTTTGTTCCACTGATTTAACTTCCAGCATTACTATTTTTTGTACTGATCTGTCTTCCAGAGCACAAGAGAATTCAGAAAGGCTAAATAGTGTTACTATTTAACTTCTTGGAAGGCTGCACCTGTCTATAATATTTTCAAATTTTTCTCAGTCTGAAGATAAGCATGTCTGAAGTCTATTATTCATTAAAGTCTTCTGAACACTAGTAAAACAAACAAGTCCCATCTGTGTTGATGATACTGTGGCTTGATTTCACACCTGATGCCAATGATGAAGATGCTTATCTTTGAACTGAGACCAGGGATGACCCAGACTTGTGAACCCCTGTGGAGCTTGTTGGGTTCACATGGCATAAAAACACAGCAAGGCAAAGACAAACCTGATGGCAGGTTTGCTCTTGAGATACAGCACCAAGGAATGGCATTTCTCCAGCCACAGGGTGCCTTTGGAGAGCTCAAACAAGCACCTGCCATGAGATGTAGGGCCTGAGTAGATGAACTGCTGAGGTCTCTTTCTGCCGACTTTTAGCAGGCCCAGTCCACAGTCACCATGTTCCCTGTCTCGGCCAATGCTAATGCCAAGACTCACAGGAATCCTTCAAAGAACAGGGCCAGGGGCTGTTCCCAGCCAGCAGCACAGCCTGGGCTCCTTTTTCAGGGAGAAAAGGAGAGTTCACCATGGAGGTGAGCTGTGCCCTGACCGATGGCCTCAGGGTTAACACACCCTGCCCTGCTGCTGTGACACTGTCTCTCCTAATTCTAGCATGGCCTAAAATAAAATGCACATTTCAAGAACAGGAAGGTTCTCCAGCTCCCTTCCAGCTCCTGCATCCCCCAGCTCAATGGGATGAAGCTGGTGCTGAACATTGGTTGCGTCTCCCACAGGAAGTTTTCAGAGGCCTTTGTGCTTCTCTCTGCTGGCTCTACAGGCAATCTGGGCCTTGCTTCTGTAGGAACCTCCTCTGCTTCAACACCCTCAAAAGCACCTGTACTTACATCAGGGACAAGGGAAGCTTCCATTAACTGCTGTCAGATGGATTAAGCATTTGCAAAGTTTGGGACTATGATGCTGGAACAGTGCTGGAAGCACCATTGCAAGGCTGTTCAGAAACAAGGTGTTCAGGAAAAGAGCAGGCAGCTTTTAAAGCAGATTTTCAATAGTAACACAGAAATCTCCCCTAAAAGGACAGAGAAATCTCAGCCTCGAGAAGAGAAGACTCCAGGGAGGCCTTTGAGCTCCTTCCAGGACCTAAAGGGCCTAAAAAAGGACTGAAGTGACAGGACAAGGCAGGGGGGTGGCTTTAAACTAACAGAGGACATGTTTAGATTAATCATTAGGAAGAAATTCTTCCCTGTGAGGGTGATGCGGCCCTGGCACAGGTTGTCCAGAGAAGCTGTGGCTTCCCAGTCCCTGGAAGTGTCCAAAGCCAGGGTGGGTGGGACTTTGGAGTAACCTGGTCTAGTGGAAGATGTCCCTGCCATGGAAAGGGCTGGAATGAGATGAACTTGAACATCCTTTCCAACCCAAAGCATTCTGTGATTCTGTGATTTTACATGCTGTGCATCCCTACTGCAATAAGGGACAGTGTTTATGAGCAGCAGTTGAACCTTTTAAGCCACAGACTTGAAACAGGATGGATAACAGGAAGAAGGAAGGAAGGAAGTGCCATCAGTCCTGTTTAATTGCCAGAGACACTTGAGGCATGCACAGGCTCATCCGGGATCTCAGGCCTAGGATCAGCCAGCCCAAAGTTTAGGGACAATGTGCAGGAATTTAAAGAATTTCTCTCTCAAGAAGGCACAGTAAAACAATTTCAGGAGCAAGGGGCATTCTGTGAATAGCCTGTCATAAGGCACGTAGGGACATCTTTGGAATGAAGATGGCTTTCACACACTCAGTTTGATGGTCATGGAGGGCCAAGCCTGTGCTCACAGGATTAAGCCAAGGCAGGAACTCTAGTAGAGCTTTTCCTCTGTGCATGAACAATTGGGGGAAGCTCTGTCGTTTTGAGGAATTTCCGAAGACAGTAAATTACATACTTGATCACAGCTCTATTATGTTTTGAGGGAAGGCATTTGGAAATTAATATTTCATATTAAGATTTAAATAGGGCATGCATACAGTTCTGCTACTCACAGGCACCCTCAAACCTGGCTGCCACAGCATTCTCCATGCTGGTGAGGTGAGTTTAAGCAGACCCTGAGTTGGCAGCAGCCAACCCTGTAAGCAGACTCTGGCAGTCTGTGTGCCTTGGTTCTCTGCTGCCAGACAAGGATGATATTTGCTGTCTCTGCTTCACAGGATGCTTAGAGAGACCCTGGGACAGGAAAAACCCATCAGTGACTGCACTAATGATCTGATAAAGCAAACCTAGAAGGCAAACGAGATGTGGCTCCCTTTTCATCCAGAATGAAGGAATTCAATGCCAGGAGAAGGATATTAGATGACCTTCGAGGTCTTCCTGAAACAAGTATTACTTTGTGTAAATCAACCAATAGAGATGACACAAGGGAGTTTAAAGGTTCTTTTCCTGGGCTGGGAAAATCTTCTGTTTATTCAAAAGTGGTCCATTAGAAGGTGTCTGAAGGGTGGGCTAGATATCCTGTTGTTGTGGGTTAACCCTGGTCTGAAGCTAAACACCCACACAGGCACTCATTTACTGCCCATCTGTCAGAGGGATGGAGGAGAGTATAGGATGAGAAAAAGTACAAAAACTAGTGGATTGAGATAAATAAAGGTTAATAGGGAAAGAAAGAGGAAAAAAAAAAAGTGATGTGAAGGCAATCCTTCACTACCTCCCACAAGCAGATGTATATCCAGAAAATGTCCTAGGAATGGCAGGTTTGGAAGACAACCCTGACTTCCACCACTACTTTTTTTGCTGCTGAACATGATGTTATATGGTTTGAAACATCCTTTTTGTGAATCCAAGTCAGCTTTCCCTGTGGTAATCCCTCCCAACCCTCATCCCACTCACTACAGAGTCAGTGGGAAGAAAAGGACAGCCTTGATGCTCTGCAAGCACTGCTCAGCAACAGCCAAAAGATTGGTATGGTGTCAACACTGTTTCAGCCACAAATCCAAAGAAGGCACCTTATGAGGAAAGCTAATTCAATTCCAGCACACCCATCTTTTTTGGATTGCTCAAATGGGAATTATGACGGAGAGGGGAGGGTTTGGGGGCAGAACTCATTGCAGGCTTCCACAGGAATAAACTGAAGTTTGTAGAAAAGATATAAACAGTGTGTAGACATGGTGGATTAAGGCTACAACATTCATGTCATGTCATGGGGTGGCTGTGAGAGGGAAACTTGTTCCAGACCACCATCAACAGCAGATAAGCACTTGGAATAGGCTGCAAATGTAGTCAAAAACTCCTTAACAAAGTCCACTAGTGCAGCATTATAACATGCAAATATAGCAGTGTAATTACTAGACAACCTGCTACACTGAATTATCTGCCCTGCAGGAGCCAATCTTTTCTAAAAATAAAAACCCAGCTGAACAAACGAGGAATCAATCATTTGTCCATCAGAGAGAAACAAGCCATTGCAAATCTTTTGCTATCTCTTTTCCATTTTACCTGTTCCTGCACACCCACCTTGTGCATTCCATCTCATCCACATTCTTAATACAACCAGTTCAGGGCCACTATCACAGCCCCACAGTTCCTGCCCTCACCCAGTGCTGGCTCAGTCCTCTCAGGATGCTGCCCAGCACAGATAAGGGGTAGAGCTGCTGCTCCTTACCAGCAGGGCAGGTGCAGGATCAGATTAACCCATGGGTGGTAACTGCCACCAGGCAGGCTGAGCCACATGCAGGATCATTTGGGAAATAAACTCTGTATAAACATGCAGTTAGGGGTGGATCTGCTCATGGATGTCAACTGAACCCCTTTTGAAGATCACTGTGCTAAGAAACTCTTTCATGGAAAACTGGAAATGGTTTTCTGCAAGGAGTTTGGTTTTACTGTAGATTCATCCCCATTTGATCTTGAAAAGCCATGATTCTTGCTCAAGGCTGAGATTAATTCCAGCAGCAAACCATTTCAGTTTCAAGTGCAATACAACCCCAAAATAATGCCATCCTTGTGGATGATGAAATTCACTTCCATGCTTGTCTGCTGTCTTCTGGGAAACTGTGAATCACAGCCCTGAGTGGTAGCAGCAGCAGGTAGGTTTCTTGGTCAAGATGAATGGGTTAAAAAAAGGAACTCTAGTAAAGGCTGCACTGGTCTTTTGTGTTATAACAATGAGAGGAAGCTCTGCCTAGTTTGAGGAATTTCCCACGTCTCCAATTCAGATGCTGGAGAACTTCTTTATTAAGCCCGCCTAAGAGGTGTTAAAAAATAAAAATAACCAAGAAGATCAGGACAAAGATATCTTCCCAGTGTCTACGCAGGTTCTCTATGTTTGTTTTTTAAACCTGGATCACCGGAGGCAAACTCAGATGAATTTAGGGAAGTTAAATAGTGACAGATGCCAAATAGTCACAGCAGGTTCCTGCTGAGCTGGCTGACCCATCACTGAGTTCAGTTAAGTGTCACTGCTAGCCAGGTGCTAAAGATTTGCCTCTAAATTTCTTTAAATATCACTTCATTCTGCAATGTTGCCTGACATCACTGGACAGTTAAGTGACAGAAATAGATGAGGAATTTTCTGGGTGAGAGGAAAAATCTATGGGTTGCAAAATACTGTTTACATCATGCAACAGCAAGTGATGGAAGCAGAAGAAATGGAGCCTCAGGCTTTCAAATTCAACACATCCTTTACTTTGCTATTTCCTTGCTTGTCACAAGCCCATTGCCTCGTAAAACTGCCACTGAAAGTGTGAGTTACAGCATTCAAACAAAACAAACAAACAAAAACACCTTTCTCCCCCAAATCCAAAAGCTCCTCATGCACATAGGTGAGCATTGCTTTCCCGTGATGGGGACAGAGAGAAACAAGGTTGTACAGGGTCACATCACAGCACTGCTTTTTTTCTGAATCATGACCATTTAAGCAAAGTGGATACTTCTCCACCAGAGATGTTTGGAAATGGAGCAGAACTTTTGGGGATATAGACATCAACAAAGGCGAAAACATCAGAAAGCCTCCCTGTATCCCCCCGACACAGAACACTGGCAGCAGCACTCCAGCACAACACCATAAAATTTGCTTTCATTTAAGCAGCTGAAAACACAGATAGAAAGAATGGAAACAAGATAAATGTGATGCTCAAAAACAGTATACAGCAGTTTCTCAGCCTGTCACCCTGGGTGCCCCAAGTCCCTCTCCCCTGCTTTTAAGAGCAATCTCCCTTCAGTTTCATATTCACCTAATATGAAACTGAAGGGAGATTGCTCTTAAAAGAAACAAACCCACCGTTCTAGACAGCTAGCAAAATACAGTGCTTGCATCTGCACTGCAAATTCCAGCCACTGTAAGTACAGAACAAAGTGGAAAAAAAGAAAAAAAAACCTAAATACTATTACAGTTGACATTTTTTCTCTGAAACTCTGCGGCACAACTTAGGAGGTAATAAACGCAATGAGGAATAGCACAGCACTTCAGTGCACTTCCCTCTTTACCTCTGCAGCCCCAAGCTTAAACTAAAGCAATCATAACCTCTATTAGCATTCACTAGCCAAGTGAACAGGCAGGAGCACTTCTTCAGGAGCTTGAATGGCTTAATTCATACCCTGAACAGCCAAAACCATCCTACAGAAAACTGCCAAGAAATCACCACAAAATGAAACCTGTGACGATTGCAGTTCCCCTGGCAGAAACCTGCAGCAGGTTTACTGGTGGTGCAAAGCTTGCACTTCACTGTCAGAATCCAGACCCAAAAATTCCTTCAAGCCACCCTTGCCCTCCCCAAAGTGTCAAAGCAATGCCACATTTCACACAGAGCATCCATACCTGTAGGGCAACAAGTGCTGGTCCCGTCCGAGTCTTTTCCAAACTTGTCCTCTTGTGCTGGGATGGAAACTTCCCATCCAAGTCTCGCCTCCTGCCTCAGCCTTTGCCCTTTGTTTTTCCAGGATCTGGAGACACACCTGCTTTTCCCTGTGTGCTGTTGCTTCTTGGGCTTGGGGTTTGTTGTTTTTTTTTTGTCCTGCTTTTCTTTTGGAATAAATTAAACAGCCCGTGAACAATTTTCAGTGAGAGAGAAAAAGAACCTTTTGGCTTGTGATTTAATCAAGCAAACCCCGTGACCTCCCTTTCCTGCGATCAGTGGGAACTGATTCCTTCTCCACCAGTGCAGGGTGGAGTTGCAGCTAAAAAGCACATGCTTGAAAGCTGGAAGGGCAGGACAGGTCTTCCTCCTCCGTTTGTTGTGTCAGAGAACATGGTGATTCCTGCTGCTTTGAAACACAGAGGTGACCTCTGGCCAGGAAGGAACCTGGAAATATTTTCTAAGTGATTTCCTGCTGTTGGGGGGAAAGTGGATGTAAGGGACACTTGGGTGGGGGTGCTAACAGAGCTTCTAGGGAGTGTGATTTCAAGGTGAGCAAAACACTTTTTTAGTCATCAGGGGTGTGAAAGTAAAAGAATTTTTTTAATTTTTTTTTTTAACCCAGAGTTAGCTGTTCTGAGAGTCTCAGTTTTCACTATACTGAATAATCTGGAGCCTCAGACTTTCAGCTATGATGCCTTTCATTCCACAAGATGCTGAGTTACTCTGCAAAATAACAATGGAGAGCCATTCCACATGGAACTTGTGTTCAGCCACATCCCAGCAATGCAGCTGTGCCACAAGGGCTCCTTGTCAAGGTGCAGAAGAAATCTGGGCAGGCTCACGTATCAGGAAGAACAACTTTTCCTGGAATAGCCCATAAACTGCACTGTGCAGGTCCTTTTGCCTCCAGCTGGGGCTCTCAGAGTGGATTTTTCAAGCATTAGCCAAATGACTGCACCTCTGGAAGGTGGGGAAGGTGCCACACAGCTCAGTCCTGGTTATGCTGATAAATGAAGGACACTGTAATGGCTTCCTTGGAATCACAGAATCATAAAAGAGTGTTGGTTGGATAAGACCTCTAAGGACATGGAGCCCAGCCATTAATGCTGCATTGTCAAGCCCAGTGCTAAATCATGTCCCTAAGCACCACATCCATGTCTTTTAAGTTCCTCCACCACTTCCCTGGACACCGTGTTCCTCGCTGTTGTCTCTCCTGGCTTTGCACCATCTCTGATGTTCTTGCAAGGTCACTGCAGTCCCATGGCCCAACATCAGCCCATCAGGTGGCCCATGGCATCTCATCTGTGATGAGAGGTATCAGATTCTACCTCTTGGCTGTACAAATAGCTGAGGACAGCTTGCCCCTCTGTGTTTCAGGGTCTGACTGGGGTGTGTATGGACCATGTATCTGAGGATGTCTTAAGATGGAAAGTTGCATCTGGGACCCCAGATCCTGCATATAATAGCACCTGTCTTTCTGCACAGAGTAAGAATTTATTTTATCAACCTGATATCTCCACTCAGGATCACTTTTAAGTTATTCTACCTGTTGCAGGTCATACTGCAAAAGCAAGAGCAGTCATTTGGACATTTCACTGCTGAATGCACCTCACCCACATGCTCACTGACATACTTTTTCTAGCAACATAGAAGGAGAAAAAGTGATAGGGGGAGCCTGGGCAGCACACCCCATCTTTAAGTGCTTTTGATTACTGGTGTGCTCCATATTTCCTTCTATTTAACAGCAACCTCTGTATCTAGGGCATTGCACTACCTATATCCAATATAAATCATTAATGCCAAGGGTCAATAGGAAGAAGATAAAGATGGTATTTTGCTTCATCACAAGCTTGTTGTCCTGCCATCAAGGAATGTCATGGCTAGCAACACTCTAATGTGCACGTGGACAATAAAGGGATATTTCAATTGTCCTCGTGATCCTGGCAGATGGCAAAGAATTAAACTTTGCTCACATTGGCGAGACCAAATCCCAACTCATTTTGCTGCAATGTGCCGAGAAGGAAGGAAGTAATGAAATGTCTCATTATACATCTGACCTGAGGAATATATTTAGAACTGACTCTAGTGCTGAAGGCTGCATGGTCTCCAAAAGGAGCAACATGCCCTGCACTCTCTCCCTGCAGCCAGTGGTCAACTGAAACTATGCTCATGAACAAGGTCTCTGAAGATGACTTTTTTTCCTGAAGCACCAGGAATTCATTGCAGTGACAGAACAACCAATTTGGGTATTTAGAGTACTTCGGTTGTACACTGCCATCACTCAGCTTTATGGGTTTCTTTTAGGTTGAAGTGATTTGGGTTTATAATGAGGATTTTTTTAGTCTAGTTATCACACTTGTATGAATTTCATTATAGCAGGATGATCACTACAATAATGTGTAATGTAACCATCTAGTTGTGAATGGCCAAAAAGATAAATGGATATTTAATCTTATAGGGAAAAAAAAAAGGCACAAAGAAAATGTGGGAAACTGAAGCTGAGAAACTTAATTGAAAAGCAAAGGTCCATATTTTTCATAATCACAGCAATCAATCTTACATGTAAACCTCAGTGTGATTCACTAATACTTGACATATTTGTGTAACAGTTGGCTGCTTTCCTTCATTTTTTTTCATTATTTGGCTTAGATAGAGATACAGCTACCTGACATCCTTAATAAAGGACCTACTCTTTCAGCCTTTAGACTTACTGAGCTCTTTTATTATTAAATTAGGGCTCTGTCTGCCTCAGTGGACTGTGGTTTTAACAATATATTTTGTCTGAGGTTATGTAAAGCTTCATCTGCTAAAAGCAGTTATTGACAATAGGCTGCCAAGGGCCGTCGTAGCTGATAGGAAATCCCAGTGCAGAGACCCAGGCCAAAGCAGGGAGTTATGGAGAATGATGGAGAACTCGTTGAGCTTCTGTGAAAGCCAATCAAGGAAGTGGAAAACGCCTGTTACTGGTAGCCTTTGTGCTGGTGCGATTGTTGGATTTCCCTAGCAGAATGCATGTGGTAATTCCTCCAGGGATTTCTGAGTCCCTTCCCACAAAGCACAACCCACCCATCCCTTTCTGAAACTTCAAGCAGCTTCCTCTGGGTTAGCTGGGCCCTGTTTAGAATGGATGGGTGCAGGCAATGGCCCATTTTCCCATCGTTTCATCTGACAATGCACAATGAAGAATATGCTTTTTTAATGGTGCACTACCAAGCAGAAGTGATCGTCACCCTGGAGGCCTGGGTGTGGAGAGCTCTGCAAAGCTGTATCCTACATAACATGGGGCTTCAAGACTCCATACAATGCAGTGTGCTGTGGAATCTCCACTTATTATTGTAATTATTTGCTCATAAAAGTAATTAACGGAACTAATTAAGTAACAGCACAGAGAAACCCAGCTGTAAGGAGGGTACCTTTGTGTTGAAGGTGTACAGACCCAGAACTCCAAGATAATGGGACAAGTAGTAGCTGAAGATACACAGATGGGACAGGATATGTTCACAAGGAATAATCCTGGTCCTGACATGTCAAAGGGACAATGCTCAGGCTACACATGTGTGCAAGAGCAGACACCAGCAGAAGGAGATGGAGGAATGTTGTCATCACCTAGAGGTGCCACTGGTGAGATGGACAGAACCCATGGAGATGGATTCATGCAAGAACCTGCAGGATTTAGGAGGGAATCTCTTGAAATGTTAAGCTCCAGTAGTGCACAGACGTTGGCATGGGAGCACATCACACACATGAACTCAGCTGGGATTGCTTTCAGGGCCAAGACCTTTCTTTTGAAATCTGATCAATGTGGCACATAATCCAATGTGGTGGGGAATTCTGTGATTCAAAAAAAAATGGTGTTCCTCTCCTGGGGCAAGGGGTGGGAGGGTGTAGGGAGAGAGTTCCAGGATCTCTTCTTCTCCTCTTGTCCCCATGACAGGCACAAAAGTGGAGAGATAGATTGATTATGTGTATACTGCCTTTCTTTATGTTCTCATGTCCTTTCACTCAGTACTCAATTTGCTCAGCATTGATTTATTTAGAGGAGAGAGGAAGCCTTGCATACGTAAATGTTGGGAAAATAAACTTGTCTAGGAAGAAGTGTCTTTAAAATCCTTGCTCTGACAGCAAATGTCACCTATGAGATTAAGGTACAATAGCTTGGGCAGGTCTCCAAAGCATTTTCCAAGCTTAGAAGATGAAGAAGAAGGGATTGGCTATCTATGGAGACTCCAAGGTGAAAGAACATGGGCTGTGCAATGATGTCTGATTCCCATCACACTGACTGAAGTACACATCAGGGCACTGTGTATATATTTAGGTTTGCATATCCTTTCCAGTGAAAAGAGACCTTTTGACCCAGTCAGAACATCTTTGTGGATCATGCTGGTAAAGAGCATTCTGGTCATACAGCTGCTTTTCAGTCACCCCTCTGCCCCAAACGTCCACCACACCAAATGTCCATGGAGGTGAGATCTCTCCATGGGAGCTTTGGAGTCACACAGATGACTAGAGGTAATTGAGCACAAAGAAAGGCAAATTCAGTAAGGATTTATTGATTCCAGCTTACAGAGTTTGTATGTATAAATAAAAAAATACATATATATATATATATATATATATATATATATATATATGTATTCCATTGATTCATCAAGGCAATTACTCTTTTGCATAGAAAATATCTTGGCAAAGCACAAACTTCTGGCTATACAGAAACCTTGTATTTGGTACAATTCCATATGAAAGGCACTTTTTATGGTGTAAATCTGATTTTTTTTTCTCCTTTGCAGACATGAATGAGACCATCACATGTTCCTTCTGATGCATAGGTCCAGCACCCAGACCTATCTTTTTTATTAAGTCAAATTATTCTTTGCTGTCTTTCCTTGCTCTGGGACAAGAAGCACTCTTTCTGCTGTCAAAAAAAGACAACAGTGCCACAAATATCCCTTGGCCACACATCCTTGGCACTTGTAAGAGATGGCCACATGTGTATTGGGAGAAGAAAACTGATTTTTAGCTTTGTGTATTGTGATATTTCTTAATTTCTTTTATAACACTTTTCAGGCTGATCTCACAGTTTCTCTGAAGGACAGAGTGTGGTGAATGAGTGTTTTAAGGTCTCTTTAAGAATCACCCCCACAGGCATTGGCAAAAGCAGATTTAATAAAAAAGTGAAAGTGCAACAAAGTTTGTTGGCAAGATTCACTGTCCTACTTAACTGGATGGTTAAAGCACACAGAGAAAAAGCAAACTAGAACCAAAAATCAATCAATCTAAACCTGAAATTCATCCAAAATTTATCTACATGGAGGCTGATGAAGAGTCTGAGTGTGGAAAAAGGGTAAGGATAGAAAGGACTAAGGGAGACCTTCCCACTAAGTCACAAGGCTCAGAGTAGATCCCCTTTCTAAACTAAGCCCCAGACTTGACCAACAGTTTAGGCCTAAAAGGTTTAACAGCACTGAAATTTAACAGCACCTAGTCTATAGCTTACTTTAAACAATTTAACAAAACATTCATATAGAATTTCCTACACACACAACAGTAACTCACTTGTAGGCCTAAAGTACTTACAAATCTGAAGTGCTTAAACATCCAAGAGAGCAACATTCATAGCATGTTTGCATATTCACACTTACAACATTCATAGTGTGTTTGCATATTCACACTCACATATTCACGCTCACAACATTCATAGTGTGTTTGCATATTCACACTCACATATTCACGCTCACAACATTCATAGTGTGTTTGCATATTCACACTCACAAGCAGACACACCTGAAGGAAGGTGTACCAGGTACATACCTGCAAAGTTTCCTGATTCAGGGAAGCACTGATGCCAGCTGCCTTTGCACCTTCTCAGCAGCTGAAGGGTTGAGTCTCAAGGAGTGGGGGTCTCAGCTCAGGATCTGTCACTGTCCCTCAGCTGTGCTCCCCCAGGTGTCTCCAGCCTGGGATCTGTGTGCCTCAGAGAGGCCCCACTCAGAGGGAGGTGCTGGTCTGAGCCCACTGCAGTCGGGAGAGCTCTGAGGGTCTCACTGTGGACCACTGTTCAGAGAGCCACAACAGAGCTGGTTTTGGTCACAGTAGTTTTCCATCTTGGCCGCAGTTCAGGTCGGTACCTTCCTTTGAAAGTTCAAAACCAAAAATGTTCCACCTGGGTGCTTATTCAGGTAAGAAAAGTAAGTTCCCAAGGCTGTTAAAACCCAGGAGGCTCCTTGGCCAGCACAAGGTCCTGGGAGCAGACAGTGCTTTGGATAAGCTCAGAGGAGCTCAGCCCAGGGGCTGTTAGTCAAGGCCAAGTCTTAATGAGCATTTCTGAGACCATGGTGATCCCCAAGAGGGAGTGGGGGATGCACCACCACACAGACATTTTTCTATTTCTTGTAATCTCAAAGTTAATAAATACCTACATGTTTCTTCTCAGGGCCAAGCTAAAGAACAAACACCTAAAGCACAAATATGTTTTATTTGGCTGCTTAGCAGCTGGAAAAGCAGTCCAGATAGTGAAACACAGTGAAGTGGTTTGACATGGTGAAGACAGTTGTCAGGCCAGCAGCCAGACAGAGCCAGGCAGGAGTCATGGGAGTTGAGTGATGGTGTTAGAAGGGATGGAAAGTATAGAAATGAATTGGAGGCACCATTGGGAGGTAAGGAATAGGTCTGTTGGAAATGCAGGAGAGAACTGGGAACACAGACTTAGAGAGGACACAGAAGGACTAGAGCAGAGTCTAGGGAAGGTGAGGGGGCTTGACTGTTGCTATGGGGAGTATTATAGGAAATATGCTGGGACTCTAAGATCTTGCAGTAGGTGTTGGCTAGAAAGCTAGGGAAAAAATCCTTACTTCTGTGTTTCACAAAACAACTTTTTATTTTTACAATTCTATGTAAAGCAAGTGGGAGATTGCTGAAGAGTTCCAAATGCTCCTGCACCCTAAGGAGTCTGGAGAGAGATGCCAGGCCAGTAACCAGAATATGGGGCACAGCAATGAACCTGGAGCCAGAGCAGCAGATAAAGGCACCCTGGCTCCACTGGAGCTGATTTAAGCAGATTTTCATCTGCATAATAGAGGTGAAGAGGCAGTTCACCTGAATTCCCATCTTCTAACAGATTTCCTTGTTTGCTTATAGCTCTATGAAATGAGGAAACTCTGCCCTGTATGAGCAATAAGGAAGAGTAAAGTTTATTTTCTTCATAAAGTGAAGGAATCTGGTACAGTTTAGCTGTTTACCAAGAGAATGCTGACAAAAGCCACTCCCACTCCTCCCAAGAGGGGACCACTTGGTAGAATTTTTGCACTGGCATGTTTGTGTTTCATAAACTTCCACCAAGAGGTTTTGCTTTGCACTTGATCCGTGATGTTCATGAGTCCATTTGCTGATTTTTACTCAAGATAGATGAACCATAAGAAACTGAATTCTACTGCAGATCAGAACCACCAAGAGATATCCCAAGTGCTAGACAACATGTTACCCTGGACCTCAAGGGTTTTCCACTGGCATGGAATCTCCAGCACATCTCCTGATTGACTTGCAATGTTCCCAAGGAAATTTCACTTGAGAAATTCCCAGACAAACCAATGAAAAGGCATCTTCTAAGAGACCTAGAAGCTGGATTACAGCAGCCTATGTGGATGCTTAGCCCACAGGGGAAGGAGACATCAGTGCCAGGGAGCAGAAGCCGGCTGCTCCGCATGACCAGCGCCCTCACTGATGGGCACAGCTCTGTGGCACCTGGACAGGGAAAGCAGAGCAGCTCTGCTGACCAGGTTAGGCCTCAGTCCCACCAAATGAGCCCACAGCAAAGCTGCAGGTCCAAGGTGAAGCCAGGAGGTCACTTGAGCATGTCCCTGTTGGGATTGGCAGGGTATAAGGCTGGGCGCATGCAGGCATGCAATGTGGCTTGGCCAGGGACCAAGGGAAAACATAAATGTGGCTCCAACCCAAGGCAGGGTTCCCAGTGAGGTGTCTCCCAGCTCTTCACACTTTGGCTGTCTTCCCAGCAGTGTCCTCCCTGGTTACACAGCTGTACCCTTGCAGAGCAGACCTTGGGCAGAGGGAAGCCTCAGAGGAACAAAGAGCTTCCAAAATTAGTGTTCTCAGAGCCAGGACAGTTGTTCTTAGACATCTGAATGTATAGGAACTGACTGCTGGGGGTATTTCAGTGCATTGAGATGCAGTTATATGGCAAAACTCAAAGTTACCTAAACCAAACGTCTCAAGAGGCAGCACCTCATTTCTGGGCATCTGCTCCCACACAACACTTTGCCCTCAGTTTTGTGTCCTGTCTTGCCATTACACACGAGAGGGACTGGTTGTCTTGGGGCTCAGATCCAGCTGAAGGAAGAGCAAAGTGCTGAATACCAGGTATTTGAGTACCCACTCACACCTTGCTAGATACAGGATCCTTTTCTCAGCAGCACCACTGAGAGGCTTTTCCCCTGGTGGGGGCTTTAGTTTGCCAGGCTTTCTGTGATGGAAAAGTAATAAAAAAAGGTAAGTGACTGATAGGGAAAAACAGATCAGAACTGAAATATAATTTAGTTTATCAGTAAGGAAAACACTCAGTGTGAGAGAACAAAAGAGTAAACACCAAAGGGGTCAAATGCCGTACACAACCCTGACTTGCAACTCAATTCCCCAGATCTGGGACCAAAGTTTGGCTTCTGCTTAGCCTTTCTCTCATTTGCCAGCACCAAAACCACCTCTGTGGTATGGAATCACACCAGTCTGACCCCTTAGGTTAAGCCTAGCATCTGCCATCCATGCAGAGCTGATGAAGGGGTTGCTGAAACTGAACCTGAAAGGGTTTGGGCCAGATTAGGATGGTGGCACAGACTCATCCACATCTCTTGGATCTGCTGGGACTGCACTGTGTTGGTATTTCTGAGGTAAACAGGTATGGAGGTGAGGTGCTGTGTCAACAACAGCTTTGGCTGGAATGTGCTTGTGCTTTTCAAAAGAAACAATTCCCTGGCCAAAACTAAGTGCCTGTAGGGATGTCAGTATTTAATTGTCACTTCAGGTGCCAAGTTCTTTGTCTCTTATCAGTGATACTGCTCTTGATTACTCTGAAAGTCCTTATCAGAATTGTCCAAGGCTACAGACACCTCTGCCTGCTCAGCACTTATTTGGATAAATCCATGTTCAGCTTTAGAAGTATTTGAGAGTCCCTCCCTGAAGAGCTCCACCAGATCCAGATGCTATCCATGAAGGGAGGCATTTGTGTGGATTACAGACTGATCCTGGCCAAGCCAAATACCCCGGGCTGCATCTTCCAGACTTGTTTTCCCCCAACAGCCTTTCAGAACTCACTTCTCAGAATGATGAGAAAGCCTGTGGGATTGTGGATCAGTACACAAGAGATCTGGGCAGAAAACTCTCACTGCACATCCCAAAAAACCTATCCAAGAGAGAAAGAGGAACACAGGACAGGGCAATACCAAAAAATCAGATTAACACACCCCAAAAATGCCATTTATAGATTTAAAAGGTCTCTGTGTTTATTAACCAACACACCTGACCCTTTTCTTAGTGCAACACCAACCAAAGGTGGTTCTTTCTGAATGGTTAGCACACAAATGAATTAAAAATATCAACAGTGGACTGTGTATGTGAAAACAAACCCCACTCCTGGCTTACAGAGGGCATTCAGCAAATTCAGCTGACATTGAGCATGGGTTTGACCTTACTGCTGCTCCCAGTTGAACAGAAAGGACAGAAACATTTAGCTTGAATTTTATCTCTCTCCAGTTTTGCACCAACATAACTTCATTGACACCAAAAGAAATCCTTCACTGACAAGGGTGGATGGAAAGGACAATTACACCTGTGGACTGGCAGGTGGAGCTCCTCCTCTGGAATTCTTCCTCCTCAATCCCACATCCTTGAACATGCTGATCCTTACAAAAGGGCTGATACCTCAGGGGCTCTCTCTCAGCCCAATTTTTGGAGTGTCCAATCTGTCCAAAGGACTGGGGAATGGAGACTGAAAATAGTTGAGATTAGAGGTGGCTGAAAGCTGGATTTTGCCTCCAGCTGAAATTCATCACATACTATCTAACATATATCCTGCTCTGGGACTTCAAATGAGAATCTCTAATCGGGTTTCTAAGAGAGGGAAATATAAGGAAAATATTTTGAAATAAAAAACCCCCCTCTAATTATCTGATAAATGATACTGAGATTGAAGCAGAGGCTTATCCAGAGGTGTGGAGAATTTATCTCATCTTTTCCAGCTGGTTTCTAGCACGTGTAATGCTGTCAGCATTCCGTCCATAGATTTGTGGAGTTAGGCACATTTCCACAACACTTAATTTGTGACAAACTAACATTTCTCAGCTGAAAAACATCCATGAAGAGGACTCACAAGCTCCCAGCACTGGCTTTTCTCCTTGATCCCATCTGCACACAAGCTGATCCAGAGCAAACCTTCTACCTTTGTCTGGGTCAGCCGCACATTTCCTGCATTTATTGTTTGCCCGCTATCCTTCCTGTTACGAAAGGGAAGCTGGCAAGATAAATTCATCGGGACTGGTCTGCACTTGAAAGCACTGTCCCTGTCCTCACCCCAGTGAGGAACACAGAGGATACGTTCTGTCCCCTGACACCCCTCAGAAAGGTCTCACGGGGTGAGGCTGTGCCAGTGGCAGCAGGTGAAGGGGATGTGGATTAGGGGGACATGGTTGGGTGGATGTGGCACATTCCCTGCTCTCCCTCCTTTCCACAGATCCTTTCCACAGCATCACAGTCAGAGCAGAGCCCCTCGCTGCTGCTGGGCTTTAGTCCTACCAAGGACCACACAGCACTACCAGCCAATGATTATTTACCTGGGCAGCACCAGCCTGTGCACACAAGCCACAGTGTCCATTCCCATGGCCACAATCTCCACTCCCGTGGCTTTAATGCCCACTCCCATGGCCACAATCTCCACTCCCGTGGCTTTAATGCCCACTCCCATGGCCACAATCTCCATTGCCATGGCCAAAAATCCAGGTCAGGTGGGACAGGCACCAGTGCCCCCAGACCTTGATGGGAAGAGCAGCTTTTGCTTCCTCTTGCTGCTCTGAAGCTTTACATTTGGTCAGCTGCTCCAGGTGGAGCACAGCCCACCTTTCACTTAGTTCTGCTTAGAAATTCACATCAGTGCAGCTCAAAACATGGCAAATCTGAGCAGCCTGAGCAGTGTGCTCCTGTTGGTTGCAGGTTGCCCAGTTTCATCTACAAAAGATGCTCGTAGGATGTCTCTGAGAGGCTTCTGATGAGCAGAGTCTGTTTGTCTTGTCTCAAATAAACAGGTGATACTCTCTGATAAGCAGACAGGATAGCAGCAGGAAGGAAAACCTGAGGTATGGGTGTCCAGCAGCATTGCTGGCTGAGCAAGAAAATAAATCTTACCCCTTTTTTTTTTTTTTGTTTTGTGGTAGGGAGAGGCAGGGAAGCCTTTCATCCAGCCTGCTTGTTTTAAAGGGAAATGTTTCCAAGAATGGAATATTTACTTAATACTAAAGTGCAGTCTTTGCCAAGCATTGAAAATGATGGGTTTAGCTGTAGCTCTCTAGCAAGAGCCTGTCTGACTACTTTTTTATTAGAACTGCTGCAGAAATCCTGAGATTTTTGTACCAGCCTCAAAATTTGCCAGACACCTCCAGCCATTCTTTCTAATTGGGAGAACTAAGACATTGGGAGCAGTAAGTTACCAACAATATTCAAAATCTTTGGGAGACACAGCTCTTCCAAACAGCACAATCATTGCTCAGTCCTTCCTGGATCCTTGTTCCAGTTTTAAGCTGAGATTTTAGCTGGCATAAACCCATCAGGGCTGCAAGGCATGCTCCAGTCAAGCTGCCCTAGCAGGTCATCACTGCTGTAAGAGAGCCTGGCTGCTCCTGCTCCCTTTGGCCTGCCCTTCCTGGCACCCAGAGGATGCCCTGCTGAAGCAGTGGATTCAGCCCATGGAGCTGGCAGGCACCTCATGGATGTTTTCTGAGCTGGTTTTTGCAGCCACTGTGGCAGGATGAAGCAAAGTGGCAGATGGAGGAACTGGTCAAGATGCCACTGGTCAGGGACAAGAAAGGGACATGCTTAAGGGCGTGGGGAGATGATCAGTTCCATTCAACCCCCATGTGTCACACAGAGCAGAGGAAATAAAGTCTAGTGAACTTACCCGCTTGAATTTTCCTGTTTGAGTGGTTTCAGCAGAAAGTTTGTATACTTCCATTTAAATAGTATATTAAGAGAGGAATTTTGCCCAGTGCTACCAAGAAGTCCTTGTTTTATTCAGACAGCAAGATGTTTGCACAGATACTTCTCATGGGACCTCAGGCACAGCTCCAATGACTTTCTTTAGATGTGAAGGGCAAACCCTTTTAAATCAGTTCGTTCCTCCCTTTGGGAGCTGTGCAATTCCATTTTGCTCTGTGAGCAATGAGAAAGCACTCCATGCTGTCAACCCAGGGGACTGCTTTGTACTGCAAATGAGTTTTCCTTCAAGAAGGAGCCTCTAACTCCCCGTGCATATGGAAAGTTTTGAAGGAACAAATGAACATCTCGTCTGTGTCAGTCTCTGAGTGCTGCTTGCTCCCTGCTTCCCAGGGCTGCTCCATGTGCCCTGTGCCATCTGCAGCGTGCAAGCAGCAGTTCTGCATGTGCCTTCAGGTCTCATCCTGCTCCTGGGAAGCTGCATGCAACTCTTCTCTTCCCAGTGTGAGCAGGAACTGGAGTTTTCCTGGTGCTGCAAGTCCCTGAGCTCCTTTGGGCACAGAGGGACCCTGGGATCAGCCAAGGTGCCCGTGGGAGTCGCGTGAGCTGATTTGTGTTTATGCAGCAGCACACCTGTGCAGGGGGTCTTGTTTCCAGGGAGCAAAGTTCTCATTAATTTTATGAGCAAAGCAGCTCTTGGCACACAAGAGCTAAAATTCCCTATGCACTCACAGGGAGGGCGAGTTGCTCAGGCTTTAGGGCAGCCAGTGGTTAATAGGATTTAATAGGCACCCACCAGAGGTGGGCTCTGATGGGGTGGATCACTAGGAAACCACCCATCTTGAGTCACCCCAGCCAGAAAGCTGGAAGAAGGAAACCAAACTGGGCACTGGTGAGCTGGCAAAGGATGAATCAGTTGATTTAACAAACAGTGGGTTTTCAAAGGAAGAAAAGGAAAATGTTAACAGGAAGATAATGAGTTACACAGGATACCTAATCACTTCTGCAAAGCTTGATCTTAACTGGTGGCTGTCCTTATCTCAGTGTCCCCAGGGAGGCCACTGGGAGATCAAAAGCTCTGGAAGTGGAAGGTGGGTTTCCAGTGCCATGAGCTGTGCAGGTCTCTGAGGTCTCACTCGGTGCAGGGGCTGGAGGGAACGAGCTGCAGTGGAGGGAAGGACAGACCCAGCGCAGCCAAAATCTGCAGAGTCTCCTCCCACAGAGGGGTGTGTGGGGAAGGCAACCCCTGCAAGCAGTCACACACCAGTCCTCCATCAGTTCTGCCTCTGCTGCCCACCCCGACTCTGCAGCTGGCAGCCAGGGATGGGTTGGTCCAGTGTGTTTGTTCCAGCCTGCTTAAAGCGATTCTTGGTATTTATGGCTGATGCAGAGCCAAAAATATGTCCAACACCCAGTCAGCTGGCTTTACTCTGACTACACAAATCAAATCAGCCCTTAATTGAATTCCCCTCTGTTGAGGCAAACTGGAGCTGGAGCACTGGGATTTCCTTGGATTGTTCCCTCCGGTGCAGCTTTCATGATGTTTCACTCCTGTGCCTGGCACCTCCTGACGACCTCACAGAGAGCTGTATGCAAATCGGCTTAAATGAGTGGGGATGCTCTCAGCTGGCAGGAGGGAGGAGGAGCATCAAGCCGAGTGTTCAGGTGCCACCCGCAGTGTCAAAGGCAGCCCTGTGGTCTCCTCCTGCCACGGCTACGGTGAGACTTGCTGGATTAGACTGCTCTTTCCACAGTCCCACCGTGCTTGCGCTCCTTGCAACATAACCTAAACTTCCCTGTGAATAAACTGCAAGGCAAGGAGCCCCACGAGCCATGGGAAGCTCCTGCTCCTCTGGGAGCTCTGTGCTCCATGTGGGTGCTGCACTCCTGCCCCAGTGCCGGGAGGAGAGCACCCCAGCCCTCGCTGCTCCCTGCCAAAAGGGCTGCTGCAGGGTTGCTGCAGGTTTGAAACTCGTGGCCAGGTTCAGCCAGGAGTCCAAGTCCCCAGGCAAGTTGAGGTGATGAGGCAAGCCTGAGGACAAGCTGCAAAGTCAGTTTGCAGGGCAGGGGCAGGATCAAGGTAATCAGATTTAGAAACAGCCCAGTGGTCATCAGACAGATCCATGGAATCATTAAGAAAAAGACCACTGAGGTCATTAAGTCCAACAATTAACCAAGACCACCACTAAACCATGTCCCTAAGCACCACATCCTCATGCCTTTTGAACATTTCCATGGATGTTGATTCCACCACTTCCCTGTGCAGATTGTTCCACTGCTTGACCACCCTTTCCCTGCAGAAATTTCCTTCCCGATATCCAATCCAAATCTCCCTTGGCATACCTTGAGGCTGTTTCCTCTTGTGCTATTGGACACCCCTACATGTGAGCAGGTCCAAATAATGGGATCAGCTCTTGGCTGTGCCATCTCCAGCCTCACCCAAGCCCTGGGAGCCAAACCACTCAAGTGGGCAAGCTGAGGGTGCTGCCAGTACCTCATTTCTGGGCAGCATCCCACCATCCCCACGACCAGATGGTGGGCTCTCTTCCCTCAGTCATCCTCCTCCCAAGCTGCAGGTGGTTTTAGGCAAGATCTTTTCACATCTTCTCACATCTTGCCACATCTTTTCATAGTATGTGGCCACTCACCTCATACTCCTCCCCCTAAGTCACTCCAAGACCTTTGTGCCCTTTCTCTCTTCTCTGAGAGGTGACAAGAAGGAGCTGAGCTTCCGTGTCACCACCTTTCTGTGGTGACAGAGGACCGTTTCTGGCCATTTCAGCTGCCTTGGCTGCTCCCCATCTTGGGGCCAGCCTGCCACCTCGTGTTCAAAGCTGGGGATTTTCAGAGTGGTTTAGCACAGGGCATTGAAAGCGCCTCAGGCGTTACTTAATTGATTTGCATTTAGGACTCCTAAAACCCAGAAAATATGAGAAAGAAAACCTTGAGGAGCTTTGCTCTGTGGGGCAGCCAGGATGAAACAACCACCACCTCAATGTCCCCAGTGCTGGTTTTGGTGGCACAGTTTACTTCAGGTAGGTTCTTGCTTGAAATTAATTTCTCACAAGCAAGGGTGAGCACTCCTGGATCCCAGCAGCTGTTTTAGACTCTGTGCTACAGTGCAGGGTTTGGTTCCACTCTTGTTGTGGCATTCCCTTCAACTGGATGTGATCTTTCTTGCCTTGAGCCTGGCCCATGATTTGCAGCACCCATACCAAAAACCCATGGAAGCTCTGTTGCTTTGTTTTACTGAAGCTCTGAAGGATTACTGAGGTGCCCATGGGCATCAGAGACAGAGGTATGAACTCCAGGTTCCATGTGTGGGGCATCAGTAGCCACCAAGTGGTGTCTGGGGACCAGGACAGATGCTCAGGGTACTTTGCACAGCCCTAAATACCTGTGTGAGCCCAGGACTCCAGGTCCTCACACACCTCAGGGTCTTCATCTCAAACTGGAGCCTGCTTGCCTCTCACTTGGCTGCTTTTATTTCCATCACTCCTAACAAGCATTAAGTGTTCATTAGAAAGGATAGATGTTTATAGGGTGCAAGATTTTTTCCAAATTATTTTTTTATTTTCTTAAATACTCCTGAGAGTGTGACAAATCCATCTCATAAATCCTATTAGTGGTTAATGAACCCAGAGGGACATGTGCCATCATCTTGTTGAGCTGTGCTGTAGCTTTCTACAGAGATTCTCTGTTATTGCTCCTGTCTTTCATAGCTTCTTTCTTATTTCTCTTTTCTCCACCATCACCCTTCCTGACCTTGGTATGGCATTTTCCTCCTGTCCTGTTCCTTCTCAAGTGTTGGGATGTGCCATATGTGCCCCACTCATGGGGCAGGCAAACAGCACAGCTGTGATGTACAGAGATTCTGCAGGGTAAAATGTTCACCAAAAAATCACATTTTCCCAGCTGTGTTGACTCTTGAAGCTCCCAGCCATGGCAGCTGGGGTAGCTTTCCCTGCCCTTGGCAGGGGAGTTGGAAGTAGATGATCTTTAAGGTCCCTTGCAATTCAAACCATTCTGTGATTCCATGATCCCAGGAAAGCAGCAGTCTTCACTCAGCTTTCACAGTGGACATATAGGGACAGCTGTAAAATGGTGATAGGTCAGAGACAGCTTAGAAATGGGGGAAAATATTTTTTTGTCCTCCTGGTTTTGAGTTTAATTTCTCACGTAGGCCTGATTCCTCTTCTTCTTCCACAGGCAAAGAACTTTACAGCTGAGAACTTTCCACCTGTTTGATAACAGTTATCATTCACAGTTACACACATGACTACCCAGAGGGTGATGACTCGACCAGGCACTACATGACCGTGCCAAAAGGCAGTTTCTGGGGCTAAGTGGAGGCACCAGCTGCTTCCTGAAATGTGCTGGACATCACGTGGCACGTCTGTGTCTGGTGCAGCCCGCAGATGTCACGCTGAGATGGTGCAATTCTGCCTCGTGAGTCACCACGGGCTGAGCAAGGCAGGGTTGTGCTGCTGAGCCTGAAGCGAGCTTCCCTTTCCTTCTCCTGTGAATGGGCCAGCTGGGAATTAGCCTGCAGGATCAGCTGTCTGTGTGTGCTGAGAGGAGCCAAAGGAGAGCTCGACGGCGATGATTTTTCCCCATTAGCGGCGGGCTGCAGACACAGTCTGGCAGAGTGGCACCCATTGAATTCTGCCTGGGTATTGAAGAGCCTCTTGGCAGCCCGGCTGGAGGATGACTTATGGGTTTGTTTACTTGCTGGGCCTCCAACTCATGTTCAGTGCAGGCCAGGCTGAGTCAAATGTTCACATTTTGCTAATATGGCATGTGCACACAGGCATGAGGAGACATGTAGAGCTGCAGAGACCCAGCCATGTGTGTGCACTCCGTGGGTTCCCTGCTCCTGCATACCAGTGCTGCTCAAGGCAGGAGGTAAGGCCACGGCAGACCCTGTTGCTGGCTCGAGCCTTGGCTGCTGACCTGCTTATCCAAGTGCAAAATGCTGTGTAAGATGATTAAATCATCTTCCAAAGAAGGCCTGGAATCCTGGCTTTTCCAGTAAACAACCAGGTAACTGTTTACTGGAACAATGTGAACCCTGGCCAAGAAACTGTGCAGAGCACTAAAAACATTGGAAATAACCCCATATGTCCTCATAGCAGCAAGTCCTTTAACAAGATGAAGAACAAGCACAAGACAAATTTCCAATTACTTTAACATGCATAAAAAATCAGGTTATGCCTCGTCATGGCTCTGTGATCTTACAGTGGAATTGCTATTTGGTACTGACTTGCTCTTGCATCTTTATTGCTTATTTAAAATGTGCCACTGCTTGGACTGGAATTTCATAATAGCGGCACTTTAGGCTTCCACGTCTCCTGCCTCAGAAAACATCACATTAAAACTTGCTCAGCTGTACAAATCCCAGCCCTGCAGACAGAATACAAAACATCACTGGCGCCTTCCTGGGCTCCCTGCAAAGCACTGGCAGAGCTGACCCCAAATCTGCAGCAGTGATCACACCCCTGTGACTGTCCCCTCTCACCAAACCGTGACAGTGCCCTGCTGGCTCCTGCTGCTATGTGACAACCTCAGCACACACCAGATGTGCCCCAGCGCTGGAATGCACCTCCACGCCTCCACCAAAGTGTGTTTACCTCTGTTCTAGAGCACAGCTTTAAATTATTAAGCAATTTCCTGCCTCCAGGAGCTGGGAATGGTGTTCCTGGCATGAGGAGGCGTTGGGCTACACAGATAATACAACAAACTGATGTTGCCCTGCTCTCGATGTTGTCTGTGGTACCCAGAACTGCTAGGGGTTTTGTGACAAGTGTCCCCTGTCCCAGCTTTGTCCCACTGCTGTGGGGTGACATGTCCTCCTCTTTTGCTAAAATCTAACTTGGTTCATGCACACAATATAATAGCCTTGAAAATAGGGGAGAATCTTCTCTCAGCTCTCTCCTACAACCAGTGCCACACCCAGGGAGCCAGCCTTGCAAAATTGCCCTCAAACCCCCTAAGATGGGAATCAGGACAGAACAACACCAATGATGCACAGTAGACAGAGGGAGATGCAAGTGATTTTTTTTTTTTCCTCTTGTTTTACCTTGTAGAATGCTTTTTCCCAAGCTCAGGCCTATCCGAACATAGGAAGAATCTCACTTGGACACTGAAGAAGATCTCCTCAAGTCCTGTAGGAAGACCCAGAGTTCTGAACTCTTGGCTGTGTGGGTTCAGGTGCTGAGGGGCCAAAAAAAAATAAAGCCTGTTGAGCTGAGCCCTGCACAGACTTGCTGGTGCTGGCCCCAGGGAGCCGTGGTGGCTGGTGTGGCCCTGACAGTGATGAGCTCTTGGCCCAGAGCAGCCTGAGGGTGACTGAGTGACCTGTGGACCTTGTACTGGCAGCAGGGCAGAACCTCAGCCAGCTCAGAAATGGGAAGTCAAATTAATCTCATAGAGAAGTTAATTGCCAACCCAAGCCTGGTCTGTAGGACTGGACAGTTAGCACTGGAGAAACCTTTGTGACTTCTGTGGATCAAGGACCAAGAATGTGGAAAATCCCATCTAGGTTTTCCTTACGATCCCCTCCCATCTGGACCTTGTTTTCCCACAATCTTTGGTTTTCCCTTTGGAAAAGACGTGTGCCTTTCCCTTCAGCAACCTTGTGGGATGGAGCTGACCCCGTGCAGAAGTGTTGGATGTTGCTGAGGTGCAGGTGGGCACCTTGTCGAGACTGGGAATGAAGATGAGCAGGGTAAGAGGGTGCTGCTTCATGGTGTTGCACACCTTCTCTCCCAGCCATGGGTGGTGGTGTAGAACTGTGACATTTTGGTGGAATATGGGAACTTGATGTGTACAGATCACAGGTGGGCATTTCCTTCTGATGGGTAAATGGACAAAAGGTGTCAGGAGCAAAGGGCAAAGGCCTCTGAGGCTGTGGAATCCTTGGTACCCCTCACATCTGTTATGTGTTTTGTGGTTGAGAATTATAGAATGGTTTAGGTTGGAAGGTTGGAAGAGACATTTAAAGGTCATTTTGTCCAAGGTCCCTGCAATGAGCAGGGACATCTTCACCTAAATCAGTTTCCTCAGAGCCCTGTCCAACTTGGCCTTGAACATTTCCAGGGATGGGGCACCCACAACTTTTTTGGGCAATCTGTGCCAGTGTTCCACCATAATCATTGTAAAGCACTTCTATCTAATTTAAATCAATCCTCTTTCAGTTCAAAGCCAGCACCCTGTGTGCTATTCCAACACACACAGCTAAAAAGTTTGTCCTCTAGACAAAAAGATCCTCTCCAAAAATACATTTAGCAGCACCATTCCTATATAGGCTCCTAACATGTGCCTGTACCCATGGGAATTCCTGTCTCTGGTAGGAGCTAGGTGCTAGCTGTTGTTCACACATCTGGCTTCCAGCTGTTTTTTTGGCAGATGTGGAGGGACCTGGGCTGGCTGGAAGAGAGCAAACACAGAATACAGGGTGTCCTGCATGGGAACAGGGTTGGGAGGGGATGTTCTGTGTCTCTGCCCCCAGCTCACTGAATCACATCACCGTGCCTGGCCAGCAGCCTCTGCTGGGCAGGTTCCTGGCACTGTGCCTCCATGCACAGCCCTCTCCCTGTTCTCCTGGGACTTGTGAGGCTCAGCTGTGCGCAGCTTGACAGAGGATATAAAGAGGCTGACAAGAAAACTCCATGAGAACACGAGCAGGCTGCCACAGGCTTCAGGGAACTGGGATGAAGTCATGGCAGAAATACACAGGGAAATAAAGTAAGATAAGTAAATATGGCTAAACCAAGCCTAGTGCAAAACAAGCCCGAGATTATATTTTCAGTGCCACCTTTTTGTCCCTTCTAGTGTCTAAAGAGGGCTTATGGAAAAGGAGAGTGGCTTTTTACTGGGGCAGATAGTGATAGGGCAAGGAGAGATGGTTTTAAAATAAAAGAGCAGAAATTTGTATTGATTATTAGGAAGAAATTCTTCCTTCACCCTCCTTCTGTGAGGGTGGTGAGGCCCTGGCACAGACTGGCCAGAGAAGCTGTGGCTGCCCCATCCCTGGAGTGTCCAAGGCCAGGTTGGATGGCGTTTGGAGCATCCTGGGATGGTGGAAGGTGTCCCTGCCCATGGCAGGGTGTTGGAACCTGCTGATCTTTAAAGTCCCTTCCAACCAAACCATTCTGTGATTCTGTTATTGCCACGAGTCTGTGCCCAGCTTTTCAGTAAAAGCACTTTGGAGTTCACCAGCTCTTTGCATATTTATTCCCCTGGGGGCTGCATTCCTGCAAATGTAAGATCTGAGCCTTTTTTCTCTTTAAATTTTGCATTTGATTTACTAACGTAAGCCTCCAGAGGGCGAAAACCCTTCGGAGAGACTCTGGCAATCACTGGAGGTGATCTGCTTGCAAAACTGCAGCAGAAAGAACCCTCATAAAGAATTCCCCTCCCCAAAATCGTGCATTTTCTGACTCATTTCTGTGACGACATCTCCACCTTCCAAGGCTGACTACTGCTGTGGACGGGGTGAGGGAAGGGGAACACGAACTTCTGAGCTGGGGTTTCCTGGAAAGCTTTAGGGATGATGAAACCGGCTGGTGCCTTCCATCATGTAGGAATTTTTTTGCTGGCTTATCCCAAAAGGTGCTTCACAAGCCAGAAACCCCGAGTGATGCAGGAAAAGTCCTAATGCTGGACATACAGTAGTTATTTACTTCCAAATATCCTTGCAAAGTGCTGTGGGGAAAAAGGGCATCTGCCACTTGCCAGCTTCAGAGTGGTACAAAATCCTGCCAGATCAGCACATCTTGGTGCTCTAACCCTGACCCAGAGCCCAAAGCCATGGAGAAATATGTCCCAGGACAGCCAGTTCTGGGACATATTAAAAGTTAGTTAAAGCAAGGGCGGGATGTTTTTAAAACAAGACACACATTGCTGCTTGTTGAAGACACCCAGTTCCTGGAAGTGCTGAGTGCTTGCTCTGAAAAAAACCCAAAAACAACCCAGATCTTTTGTGTATGTCTACAGAGAAACTGGGAAAATAGGAACTGGTAGGAATATTATAATTTTGGACAGTGATGTTACTGTTGAAAAAAAGTGTTCTAAGAGAGTATGGAGATAAGATGAAATGAGACAGGAGCAGTTTGGGAGTGAGGAAAAGGGAAAGGGTGCTGAGGAAGAAGACTGAAGAAATGGGATTGCTGAGGCCCTCAGTGTAAGGAATAATTCATTATATACATACACAGACATCAGCTATACCACTAATAAACCAGCTCTAAACAGTATAATTCAATTCTGGAATATATTTATGGTGAGATGGGAGGTCACAGGCTTGCCCCAGGCATGCTGCTGGGCCATTGGGGGATGCTGCTGTCAGCAGCAGGGACCCAGCACTGCTGCATCCATCCTGGCACCATCACTGAAACAGGCTGAGTAATTAAATCATTTACTGCTACATTTCTGTCAGATCTCATTACACAGCACCTGAGTTATTTTTCCAGTTGAGTGATTGCCTGGATCCTTCCGTGGTGATGCTAAATATCTCATCCCCGATGAAAACCCTGGCAATACCCTCAGAGGGAATATTTGGTCAGGGCTGGAATTTTCTTCTGCAGCAATAATGCTGTCAGGATATAATCCTGGTGTGGAAGTGACCCTGCCTCATCCATCATCACAGCTCACCATGGGCAGAAGGGGAGAAGTTCAAAGAAGGGATGCAGGGAAGATAAAACATGAGTAGGTCAGGACTTCTTGTCCTTGGAAAGAGGTAAGTAGAAATATGGTGAGGCTTATGGAACTGTGAGAGGACAGGATGTTCAGTGCTTTAGCCACTGACAAATAAAAATAAATAAATAGATGGATAAGGGCATCAGCTGGGGTTGTCAGGCTCAAGACAGACTAATCAGCCAGTGTTTGGTACAAGGGCTGACACAGAAGCTTTGGATGGGAAAGGCTTGTCCTGCTTTCTCCAGAGAACCCTGGGTGGTCACAGGAGAGGAACCCACAGAGGGTCACCCAGCACCCAGAGAGCCCAGGAGCTTGGCTCTCCCAAGCCACAAACAGTCTGAGAGAGGAGGGTTTGCAGAGGAAACTACATCACCTGTCATTATGCATTTCCCAGAAATCTGCTTCTGGAGCCAGGGACAGGACATGGGATGTGGTGCAGCCTGGTACATGAGCCCTGTCCCATTCCTGCAGCCCTCAGGCTGATGTAAAGTAACTGCAGCAGAGGCAGCCCTGGCAGAGCCTCTGCAGCTCACCTCAGCTGCACTGCTTCTCACCTTGCTTTTGTGGCACAGGTGTGGGAGGCTTGTGCCAGCACAGATGCCAGTGCAGTTGCCACCTGGAAACAGATTCCTCATGTTCATCCTTCTGTGATTTGCCCAGCTAAGGGGTCTTCCCTCTGCCTCAGCTGTCTCTTGTATCCAACAAAACCTGAACCGTTTTTTGCACAGTCCAGCATTAACAGCACAGATGGAGCAACTATACTGACATATGCATGGCTTTTAGTCAAAAGGAATAAATTATAATGGACACAGGGGCCATTTCTATGGCTAGGAGAGGCATAAATACCTCTTTACAAGAAAAAGTTTTAAAAAAGGAAAAAAACCCAAAACCACCACAACCAAAAAAACAAAAAAAAACCAAAGAACAACAACCTCTCCTTCTCCCTTTGTCTGTTTTCCCATCTGAAAAAATCACCCTGGCCAAAAGCTTGGGCTCACAACAGAGTTTTTAAAAGCTCCATCTTTTGGTTTTTAATTTGCATGTATCTGACACTGGAGGGGCTAAACATGAGCACAGCAAAGCTCATGTGTTTTTGTTTTTTTCATTGTCACTTTTCAGAGCATTACTGTGTTTTGAAGCGGTTTCTGCTGAAGAAGTGTCAAATACAGGGAGTAGAACAAGGCTGTTGTCAGTGCAAACCCACCTTCACAGCTTTTCCCAAACATTTTGCCTATGTTCTGCATTTTGTGTCAATGTTCAACATGCTCCTTTCATTTCATTTTTCTTCTTTATTTTTTCTCAGGAAAAAAAAATAAACCAGACAAGATTTGAAGGCACAGAAGATGCCGAGTGCTTCAGAGAGCTTTTCTAGCGAAGCTTGTCACATCCTTCTTCTGGAGCTGCTCGCCTTGACAGCCTGTGAACTCTCGTTTCTTTAACCAAAGCCCTGAAAACACGATGTTCTGCTTAAACTACCCTAACCCTTTCAACTGCTCTAACCCTTTATAGCTGTTTAAGCTGCTTAAGCGTCAGCTACTGGTTCAGATCAATTCAGACGCTGAAGCGTGGCAGAGTAGCCGAATGCTGTAAACTCCCCTGGCTTTGAAATTATCTCAAAATTGAAAATTGTTCAACTGGTAGCATTTAAATATTCATTGCTCTAAATCTAAGAAAATTTGCTTTTAAATAGGATTGAATTATGAGCCTCAAAGAGATTTGCAGCACAAAGCCCCATTTGCAGAGAGCCTGAGTAGCAGTTTTAAAGTTATTAACTTGTGCAGTTAGGAAATTCCTCCTTAAGTGGCATCTTTAACAAATGCTTCATGAAATTGCCTTCAACCATCAAAAAATACAGACACAATTAATTTGTCTTGAGTTTTAAACCTCACTGGCATCAACAAAACGAGCTGTATTTTATCTCCCTGGCTCCCAAGCTGAGTGCAAATCTGGCAGTGACATAAAATCAGTACAGCTCAATGGTTTTGTGCTCGTTTCCTCAGATTCATTAAACCAGTTGTGGTGGGGATGTGCACACGTGGACAGGCACAAACCCACACCTGGGGTGAGATGGAGGGAGCCCAGTCCCAGGCAGAGGGCAAATTGTTTTGAAGTTCTGAGCACCATGAGGGCCACCCTTTGAAACTGCAGTTGTGTGCATCAATAACAGAGCCCATGGGCTGGTGACAGTTTTTGGCCCTTCCTTGTAGAGGTCAGGAGAGGTGACATCAGCCCGGGTGAGGAGCAGATGTCTCCATGTACAACATGATGTGATGTATTTGTGGCCAAGTGTTTTTCCAGCTAAAAGAACAGGATGTGATTTTCCCGGCTCAACCAGGGCAAGACCTTGTTGAGTCACCTCTGCAGCCTCTGCCTGACTGTGGAAGTGAGTTAAATATCAAACACTCCAGCAGAACCCATTAACCAGCTCCATCAGTGCCAAGGGCCACTGGGAAGCAGTGGGAAGGGATGTGGTGATGTGCTGGGCATTGAGCTCCTTTGAAATGCCCAGCAAAACCCTCTGGGGACCCAGGCCTCAGGCTGGAGGATGCTGGGGAGCCTGCTCACTGCAGCAGTGGGGATGGATGTCCTCCAAAACACCACATGTCCCACGTGGGGCTTGATGGGACTCCCCCTGCACCATCACCCCAGCTGAGAGCAAGTGCAGCTCCTTGGCAAGGAACTTGAGCACCTACATCCCACAAGGAGATCCTGAGAGCCCCACTCAGCCCTTTCAGAGACCACTAAATCATAGAATGGTGTGGATTGGAAGGGACCTTACAAGGTCATCCAGTCCAACCCCCTGAGCAAGACATTCAACAAGACCAGGTTGCTCAAAGTCCCACCCAACGTGGCCTTGAATGTTTTCCAGGGATGGGGCATCCACCACCTCTCTGGTCAACCTGTTCCAGTGTTTAACCACCTTCATTGTAAAATAAGGGTGGTCTAAATCTACCCTCTTTTAGTTTTAAAACATTGCCCTTTGTTCTATGACAACAGGACCTTCTAAAAAGGACCCTTTAACCCTCACAGACTCCAGTCTGGAACTGGTGCCCAGGTTGGTAGTGTTGGGAGTGTGTTGGGCACATGGCAGTGTTGGGCACATATTGGGACACAGGGACTCTGTCCTTGAATGAGGAATTTCAGATGCTTTAGTGTCCCTGGCTATCCAGGTTTTCTAGAGCCTGAATATGGGGAGTCTGTAGAGCAACTTTAATGTGGTAACATCAGCTTTGCCAGATGCTCAAAAAATCAAGAAGTGGAGGAAAATAACTGCTTTCTCTGGTCAAAATATGCATTTCTTTCTATTTTCAGGAAAAAAAAAAAGTCTCCTTTGGAAGGAAATGGCTGCACATTTAGAGATGGGAGGTGTAAGATGCCAGCATTTCAGTGCTGAAAATAACACCTTCTACTGTTTATTCAGGTCTCAGGAAAAAAAATTGAATAATGACACAGAGGATGGGTGCTGCAAACCTTAATGTCACAATGTCACCCCTTCCCTCCCTCCTGCTGGAGCTGCCAGAGGAGAGCATGTGGCCTTCTTCCAAAAATCAGCTGCAATTTATTGCTCCAGCATTAAAGGCTGGACTGTGAGCCCAAACATCATCCTTGGAGCAGCAGGGTGTGAATCCATGCACTGACCAAGAGACCACCACTGTGGTGGGGCAGCTCTTGATGGCATCCTGCTGTCACCTCCAGCCTGGGGGAGGTCTGGGAGAGCCCAGCAGCTCACCTAAGAGATGTTAATTGTGCTGTGCTTGCTTGAGCCCCAGCTCTATAATTAACAGTGCTGCATCAGCAGGTGCTGACGCAGTGATGATCGTGCAGCTCATTTATCAGGAGCTGCTGGGACTCCAGACAAAGAAGGGGTTATTTCAGGTGACTCACCTGTCATGGAGTGTCCCTGGGTCTGTCCATGCCTTCTGAGTGCAGCTTGCCATGTAATGGCAGTGGTGGATTTTTTATGGCAACTGACCAAGTAGTCTGATTGGAAATGCTCCTGGAATTTGACACACAGCCCTGTGGGTATTGTATGGAGACCCTGGTGGGTGACACTTGAGAAGGGAGATGGGACCTGGCCTGGGGACACAACCCCAGGGCAGTACTGGGTACAGAATCACAGAATTGTCAGGGTTGGAAGGGACCTCTGGGGATCACCCAGCCCAACCCCCCTGCCAGGGCAGGGTCACCTGGAGCAGGTGACACAGGAATGCATCCAGGTGGGTTTGGAATGTCTCCAGAGAGGGAAATGCCACAACCTCCCTGGGCAGCTCTGGGGCAGTGTTAGAAGTGCTAACCCCAAAGGTACGGCTTGCTGCCTTAGGGAAGGTGTTTTTACATCTTCAAACACCCAAACCCCAAACTGGAGGGTTGAGTCCCCCACGGCTTTTTGTTGGGGCAAATGTGCCAAAAGAAGTGGAGAGCTCTTTTGGAATGCACACCAGGTGCTGTATCACTTCTTCTTCCACTGGTACACATCTATTAATTTAAAATCTGGCACACCATCCTAGTTTGGTTCCTTCAGAAGGGTCTGGAATGGGACAGAACACCTGTGGGTCAGGGTGTCAAGCTCAGTCCAAGACCCACATGGCCATGGATGGCAGCAAAGCACTGCTGGCATCATTCCCCCATGGGGATCATGTACAGGAGTGCATCACCCTGGGGTTGGATGCAGGAAAACAGCCCCTTCCAGCCCTTCCCACCCCTCATCCTTCCCCTCTGAGGTCCCCAGGCATGCAGCTGTAGCACACAGAGTAGGGGAAAGCAGAGCAAGACAAAGGGAGTGGGAAACAAAAATAATGACTTGAGGATCTTTCAGTACAAGGTGCAGAAAGCCCAGGTTACTTTTAATTTTGCCATCAAAACAGCTTTTTTTAACCCCAGCATGGAATTGCTCAGGTGTCCTAGGGACACACTAACTTCTTCCACAGCACGTGCCCACGCTCGTGAGTTCAAAGATTGTGTCTGCCAGAGACCTGCAGAATTTCCCTGCCAGATCCAGAAAACCTCGCTGATTCCACTCTTTGGCTCTTCATCCCTCACGCTCATGGCACGACCGAGTAGCTGCATTTGCCGAGCAAGTGTCACCCCCAATTTGTGTCACTGCAGGAGGGAGAAGAGCCAGGGCTATTACGTGGTTTTTATAATAATGTCCCTATTTCTAGGCTAACAGTAAGACCAAGGGGTATTTTGCAGAAGTCTGTGCACTTTATACCAGGCAAAAAATCCTGATTCAGCCTGTTACATAAATTATTTTTCACAATCACAGAAAGTTAGAGGAGGGGAAGGCTGGGTTAGTCCAGACAAGGCATTTGATGGAGGCACAGTGAAAGCAAACCCACAGTGGGGAAGGCTCCTGATTTCAAAAGGGCAAAGCTCACAAGCTCAGCATCACCAGAGCCTGGCTGCAAATGCCACCAGTGTGAGGACAATCATGGCCTTCTCAGCCTGGAGAAGAGAAGCTCCAGGGAAACCTCACTGTGAACTTTTGTGTTTAAAGGGGGTTTATAAAAAAGAGGGAGAGCGACTTTTTACAGATGCAGACAATGATAGGACAAAGAGGGATGGTTTTAAACTAGAAGAGAAGAAATATATATTAATTATTAAGATTTGTCTTAGTAATTAATCTAAATATTTCCTCTTCTACTTTAAAACCAGTTCTTCACTGTGAGGGTGGTTAGACCTGGCACAGGTTGCCCAGAGAAGCTGTGGCTGCCCCTGGATCCCTGGAAGTGTTTAAGGTCAGGCTGGATGGGGCTTGGAGCAACCTGGGGTAGTGGAAGGTGTTCCTGCCCATGGCACAGGGTTGGGATGAGTTTTAATGTCCCTTCCAACCCAAACCATTCTGGATTTTTCTGATTCTGCAAGATCCAAGGTTAGTGCAGAGGTGGATGTTATTTCAGCTTTTATCAGTGTGCTGATGGAATGTGGCTGTGTGCATGCATGGGGTGTACCAAGGAGGACTGAGGTCCACAGCAGCAGCAGCAAAATGGGAATATCTTAAATGCCCAGGCATGACACAAAATCCTGAGAAAACCTGACCTCAGCTGAGAAAAATTAAAAACAAAAGCTAGGAAATGGGATCACAGTTTTCAAATACCTCCAGGAAGGAGCCAAGGGGCAGCCAACGGAGGATAAATATCAAGCAGGGAAAATATTTAGTTTAGCTAAAGGACCATATTGACACTTGAGCAAAACAGGATTATCTGTCCACAGACACCTTTAATTAGAAGAAACTTCCCATGTATTCGAGCAGAAGAAAGCAGAGGTGATAGGGGAAAAAAGGAGAGAAAAAAAAAAAGAAAAACCATTTTCAAGTTCAAATGTAATTTTTAAAAGGAAGTTTTTTAAGATGGTAACAGCAGGAGCAGGGGTAGGGGAAAGGGTTCATGTCCCATTCTTGCACCTCCTTAGGGGGTGTGACTAATGTGAGTGGGTTCATTTATCTTTATTGTCCAGATTGTTGAATTTTTTGGGTGGTTCCCATTATTAAATTCAGCTCAGGACAACTCACAGGCTGCCCTGCTTGCAGGGCCCATCCAGGGAGCAGAGGGCAGGGGGTGCTCCCTCCCCACAGGTCAATCTGGTGGTGACACCTGGAAGTTGGCAGAGCATCAGCACATCCTCTTCCCATCACTGCCAGTCCCTGCTCCACCATCCTCCTGCCACAGAAATTATGTCCAGGTGCAGGGGAAGGTCCTTGGGAAAGGAAGAAAAGGAAGAAAACCCACAAATCTGGGTTTTCACCACTTGTGGACAGCTGTGATTTTCAGCTGTGAGCTCCCTGGCCCTGTGGAGTTGTTTGGTTTTACAAAGCCAAATTGCTCCATGCCCCAGTTTTGTGTCTTTCTTCCATCAGTGTTGTGGGCACCACTGCCATGTCCCTTGCACAGGGCAGGGAGAAGGAGCTTCCCTGTTCTGGGGAGACAGGACAGGCTGGGGGAAAAGGCAGAGTGGTTTTCTCTGGGAGGGACAGGGACTGCAGGACAGGCTGTTGTCTCAGCTCTGGAGCTGGACCTTCCTCCCAGCTGCACTTGCTGAGATGGAGCAAGAGGAAGACAAAAAATCTAACCAGGGAGCCAGCACGGCCATAGATTTATTCCCAGCTCAAAAATCTCACTTAAAGGGCAAATTAATTAATGGAAAGCATGGTTTGGAAACATTGGAACATTTGGGAACATTGCCTCCATCCCTCCCCTTTTCCTGGGGGTACAGGAGCTGTTGGGGCAGGACTTCTATCTGAATTTCACCCTGAATTTTTTCTGATCAGTTTTTTTATGGGGAGTGTCATCTCTGTCCTTCAAGTTTCCCCACTTGCAAAATGACAATAACACTGCCAGCCTCAGTAGAAAGGCACCTGGAGTTCTGGTCACTGGGGAGAGTGGCAAGACAGCTTGTTATTCTTAAAATAAATTGTCAGTAAGAGAAGAAGCCACAAAAAGCAATCATCAGCTATTGAAGGACCCTGGAAGATCAATGGTTTAGTTAGTATCATTCTTGCCAAGTATTAGCCTGGAAAAAGCAGAGCTGCCAGAAACAAAGTCAGGCAGATTAACTGGGCAGCTCCAGTCCCAGTTTCCTGCTGAGCCTGACAGGTCCTGGCAAAAGCTCCTGTGCCCAAAAATGTATTTTGAGACCATGCTTATAGATTATTCCCTTCAAATTAAACCCAGGTGAAGTTAATCTCATCCATAGAGAGCAGACAGGTGAAGCTGGTGCTGCATTCCCCTGAGGGGAATGGAGCAGAAATTGGGGAGCAGGAGCAGAGACACAAGCGTGCATTGGCTACAAGGGCTTGGGGCATGGTGCAACAACTGTGAGCTGCCAAAAGACCCATAGCTTCCACAACAGGCAGATCCTCCATTATCCACCCAGCTCCCTCCATCCCAGAAAGTGAGGAAAATTAAATTAGAGCATCCCAAAAGAAACCATAAAGCTCATGGATGCTCCCACAGAGAAGCAGCAGCTGCATCCTAAATGGTGTGATAAACACCTCAGGGGGTGCCATCAGCCAGGTACTTAATGAGTACACAAATGATAGTTCTTATTTCTCCTCCATCTTCCCATTTCCTACCAGTTGCCCTGGAAACTTCCCCCTCGAGGCACTCACAGGAGCAAAGTCCAAGAGGAGAAAAAACCAGCTGCAAACCCTTCATGGTGTAAAGTTTGCGGCCAAGTGATATCAGGGGAGGATTCTGGGGTGAGCTGTGCCTGTACCAAACTGTCTCCCTCCCATGCACTGCACAACTCAGCCCTGTGGCCCCAGTGATGGGCACAGACCCCCAAATATCCCCCAGATCCCACAATACCCCCAGATCCCACACCAAGCCCACAGGACATCCTCAGCATCACCTCTGGTCTCCCCACAAGTTGTTCACACAAAGGCTGCCCAGACCATCCCTACTACAGACACTGCTGCAATCCACAGAGAATGGCTGATATCCAGGAGCCAGAGGGGTGAATGATCTCCCAGAAAACCCTGGGGTGCTTTTCCAGCCGGGATGTAAGCAGCCACACCCAGAGGGCTGCAATTAATTCCCCATTAGGGTAAACTCCAATTTGGCTAAGGCAGGAGGAAAGTGCACAAGATGTCTTGTTCTTCTGCAGAGTGCACCTGCAATTCATGGGGTATAAAAAAGAAAGAAAAGACAATTGAGAAATATAATCCCAATGCTCATTTGCACTGGAGGAATTAAAAGGCCCTGATCATGAGGATGCCATGCTGTGCTGGAGGCATCTCTGGAGGGCTTTGTCCCAGCAAACACTGTCGCCCTAAGGGTAAATGTCATCTCCACAACTCATGGACCAGCCCCAGCAAGCAGGGCTGGGCCAGCAAATGTTTTGTGCAACCCACAACAGAAATTTCAGTCTCAGCTCTGAAGGTGCCCGCAGCAGGCAGAGGAGGCTGTGCCCTCATCATGCTTCCTTGTGCCCTCTGATTTCATAGGCACTGCCACCCAGGACTGCCACCCCAGCACCCCAATTCCACCCCTCAAACACTGATTGAGCAAGGGGCAAACCCCACCTCTCACCTACAATGCATTCTCAAGTCTATTTTCAATGCAGATTGTGTAAAAAATGCACTTTTATGCATATTGCATATATTTATAAAGATCTTTATATTCACACCTTTACCTTTTTAGCCAAAGGCTTCACCCATGTGAGCTGCACATCACAGTTTGTGCATTGCCCACGGTGCCTTGAATAAGACAAAGATGGGAACAAGGACAACATCTGCTGCCACAGAGTTATGCCTCCAGGTCATGAACCCACTGATCCCACCTGCCAGGTTTATTTTCTTAAGGCTAAGAGAGCTGGTTCAGAGGAAGGGTGGGGGCACGGGGCTTGTGGCTCCTCACACCACCCACGCTGCCAGGAAATACCCTGCCTGTACGTGGGGCTCAGCTGCTCTCAGATATTTTTTCCCTTACACGCCCCCAGAGACAGAAAATATTTATATACTACACACCTATAAAAATACATAGTAATATTATAGGAAAAATGTAAATATAGAAATAGCACCTTATAGTAAAATATTGATGTAGTTTATCTAAATATGTAATGTATTGATAAATATATAATAAATATATTGTACACACATAAATATGCATGCAACAAAAAACTGGAAATCTGACAGAGCCAGGGAAAAGGTCAATATCCAGGTGCAATCAAAGAAAGGAACCATGCTGGAAGTGTGCACAGCACAGACAAAACCAAGGATTCCCAAGTCCTGGCCAGTTCCACAACCTGCCATCAAGATGAATTAAATGCATCCCAACAACCCAGGGAGCCAAACAGCTTCCTTGTGCTTCCTCAGCAGCTCCAGGCCAAGGCACCTCCACAACTTGCCTACTTTGTGGTGACTCTTCAGCTGGCTAAATCCTCTTCCTAGGCCTGTTCTTTTTTTTTTTTTTTTTTGCTTTACCTTCAAAGCCCATCAGAAAATGTGAGTAGCTGCCAGGACAAAATGTGCAGCTGCAGGGTGGGGCTGGTGGCTCCCTGGGAGGGTGGCATGATGGCTGTAGTGCTTACACCCCATGCATTTACCTGGGAGAACCCAGAGCACCAGAAAAGGACAATTTTTAACTTCCTGGCTGGACTTGGTCCAAGAACCTGCTAAGGATAATTTAAAGCCAACTATTGATTGAGCCCAGAATTGCATACCTTCCCTCCTGTGATCAATTCTTGCCCAGATGGATCAACCACCACTGATCCCAACATCTCTTGCCAACAGGCTGATACTGGGTTCCACCTCAGAAAACTGCAGACACCGAGAGCTAAATGTTTCATTGCCACCAAAGGAAAACTCCACCCCAAAGCTCCCAATAAAGGCTCTTGCTATTTGACACTATATTTCATCTGTGCATGTGTTGAAAAGTTTTAATCGTGTACCTATGTATAGTCCTGCACCAGCAATTTCCAGTGCCAGCCAGAAGGAAAACACAGCACCCTAGGTAACAGAAATCACTCTGGAGCCAAGTAAACAAAATGACAGTCTTATAAACCAGAAGCGTTTGTCCCATTAAGGATTCAATTCGTAGACAGAATAACAAGGGATGAGTTACTTGGCAGGGTAGACTTTAAGGACGATGTAACAGCGGCAGAAATGCTGTGACTGCAAGACCTTCGCTCGGGAGTGACTCAGCACAGCAGCTGCTTCCTGGAAAATTCATACTTCAGGCTCCCCAAAATGCCCACAAAGCCTTTGAGAGTTTGCAAAAACCAACCCTGGAAGCCCCATCAGCCATCTGATCTGTCACTGCTATGGGGATTAGCACAGGTCCCCCACCCCAGCACAGGGCGGGGACCTGCTGGGAGTTCCAGCAGTGACTGTGAGGACTCAAGGCAGTGCTACCAACAGGAAGCAATCACGTTTTGGCCTCAAAACTACCTCCTCATGACTCCCAAACTCCAAAATCCCTTTCATCACCATGGGCACCCCAAGCAAGCCCCTGCCCCAACCCAGGTGTCCCCGAGCAGAGGCAGGTTAAGGAGGTTAACACAGAATCGTGTCAAGTAACAAACACCTAGTATTTATTAATAAATTAGTACACCGGAAGGCAATTTTTCAATTCATTCCCCTCTTCCCCCACTCCCACCCCTTCCCACGGGGCAGCTCATGCCACCCTCATACCATTATTTCTTCAAATTGAGCGTAGTACAGACTGTTCGTTACGGGAGCATAATAATTGCAAATATAATCAGACAGACTTCTTACGATGCAGCTTTTTGTCCCCCATACCCCCCACCCCCGACCTCTTTTAATAAAAAGTGAAGTGTGATTTGAAGAGACTATTGAGACCACATAAGGTCTTTGGAGAACTTATCGGCCACACCTGTATAAAAAACAAGAGACACGAGTGTGAAAGCATAGCTTGGTTTAAGTCTTACAGCAAGAGGAGAGCGGGACCACCGGCGGCCTTCGCCTCCCCACTCCAGCACCGGCTCCCTTCGGAGCCCCACCATTCCCACTCGTGGCAAGGCAGGATAACTCCTTACATTCGACTGGAGGCAAAGGATCTTTCCACTGCCTTGAAGGTTGGTGGGGCTTGACCCTTTTCCTTGTGGTTTAAGCGCTTCTGCTGTAGCGTATTAGGAGCGCGATGCGTTGTCCGGGTGAAAACCATACAATAAATAACCGTGCTAGTAAAATCTCAGCAATGGATATGAGCCAAACAAGAGTACATCAAAAAAAAAAGAGTCAGCTCGGGTGGGAAGCTTAGCTGCGTTAAGAGACAGTAACCAGCAACAATTGGGGTGGGATTTTTGCGTGATTTTGCCATTTACTGCCCTGAGGCGAAGGAAGTGGTGGGAGATGGTCACTCCGAGCAACAGCTTTGACAGAGGAAGGGGATGACAAAGCAATCCCCAATTTGATGTGTTAGTTAACCAGATTCATGGTCTTTCAGTTCATTAACTGCGGTTTTGGATTTTTTGTTTGTTGGTTGGTTTTTTTTAAAGTGCATCGGCTGATCTGATTGGAATGAGAACAAGGACAAGAGAGGCTTGGGGAGGGGGCAGAGGGTGCAAAGACTTGGACTGAGCAATAGAGTTATGGTGGAGGGGTGCAACGCTGGCAAACTGCACCCCCTCCAAAAACCAAGAACACCTCAATGAAAATACTGGCCGTATATTCTACAAAAAATCCCGCCTGCGTATTGTTGGTCGTCTTAACGAGTGCCAAGCTAGCTCTAGCAGATATTCAGAGAGCGTGCGGTGACCCAGTGCCTACAGTAAATCAGGAAGGTGGCTATAGACAGAGTCCAGGAGGGTCTGGCTGGCTTCCTGGCTCTTGACTCCAGCGATCTCAAATAGCCTGTCCAGCTTGTCTTCGGCCTGCGGGATCTCCTCGATCACGTGGAGCTCCTCGGGGTTGAGGATGTGCAGCATGTCGTCAAAGATGGGCTGCAGGTCGCACGGGTCCAAGCGCACCTGGCGCAGGACAGTGTCCTTCTTTTCTGTAGGAGGAAAGGGATCACTCAAGGAACTCCCCAAGCAACCTCTGCTAACCAGGGTTTGTCCTCAGCCCATGGTCTGATGCCACCCCTGGAGAGGGACATGCTACAAGGAGAACTGAGGGAAAAGGTGGAGGGTGACAAGTGATGGGGATGAGGGAAAATGGGGAAGGCAGTGCTGCCGAGGCACCTCAGCCAGGATCCTGCAAGAGCAAACACAGCATTTGTAAATGCTGAATGGCCAATTCGGAAAAGTGAGGGCAGGAGAGGAGCCAAAAAAGCTGAATTCTGCTCTTTCAAGTTTTTTTTCGTTGGGTCAGCTTTATTTTCACACCCAAGTATAAATTTGGTAGATTGACTGAGCTCAGTGTTTCACCTTCATCAGAAATTAAATGCATCAAGTTAAATGCAGTACATTAAAGCCCCTAAAACAAAGGGGGGGTGACTAATGGTACTTTATGTCTGCAGCAAAGAGGACCAAGAGTAAAAAAAAAATTTTAAAAACCCAAAACAAGAATTAGGCTGGAAATTACATTCTCTGGTTTAATCTCATGCAGAAATGCACTGGCCAACGCAAGAGCCAAAAGTCAGGAGAAACACCCCCAAACACCCAGGGATGCTACAACTTCCCTGGTGGAACTTCAAAGAGTTAAAAGCCTTTCAAGATGTTTTCCTGTCTCAAATCTTTATAATCTTCGCTAACAGGATATTCTGATTGTGAATGAGGAGGTGATAAGTGTATCCTGGAGAGCCAGTTTTCCCAGTTATTTACTTTAATGATATCGTGTGTTGGGCAGCTCTACCACGTGTGCTGACCACATGGGACACACCGTGGTGTCCCTTCTGTCCTCCCACTGTGGCCCTGGGCTGGTTTTGGTACCTTTGGTAATAAAAGAGCCTGTCCGGCTGAGCGCGGAGGAGCCGCTGGAGGTGGAGTCGCAGCGCAGGAGGGGCTCAGCTTCGTCGACAAAGAAGCATTTCTTCTCGGAAGGAGAGGGCTCCACGGTGAGCACAGCTGCCTCGGGGGGCTTGGGGCTGGGTGTGGGCGCGGGGCTCGCCGGGCTGGGGCTCACTGGCAGCGCCAGCTTGTCACCTTCCAGCTGTGGGGGAAGAAAGAGAGGGAAAATTAATTGGGGAGGACGCTAGGCAACGGGTAACACCCAAACCCACCTGCACCCTGGCTTTCAAAGCACTCCAGCACACCCTGAGCAAGGGGTGACCTGTTCTGCTGGCCCTCAACAGACACAGATGACCCAGGGTGGACATCAGCACTGGCATTTGGCACATCAGGCAAGAGCAGTAACAACCCACACCTTGGGACAGCTGGTAGGAGCAACCACTGAACCAGGATGGCACGTGCAACCTCAGCAGAGCATTTTAGATGGGTTTTCCTTCTCAGACTCAGTTTATTGAAACCTAAAGCACAACTCTTGGGGGCAAGAGGTGATGATGACCAAAACCTGCTCCACATCTGTTCCTTGCTAAAAGGTGGCTCTACAGCTCCAGCCAGTGCCAAAGCAGCAGGATGAGCAGGCATCTCCAGTGCAGCACATGGCTCTGACCAGCTCCACTGACCAGCTCAACTTCAAATTAATGATCTGTTTGCCCCATCTCACCCTTGCTCCCATGAGCTCCCATTAAAGCCTGATGGAAAAGTCCATCCCACCAGACTCCAAGTTCAGAGCAAGAAAGGACAGGCAGGAGCTGGCACTGACCACAGTGTCACTCAAGTGGCTTTGCTTTTTCCTGTCCTGGAGTTGAGCCAAGGGCAAATGTTCAGCTCCACAGTTCCAAAGACATCAGGAGCAGCAAGCACTTCTGGGAAGCGCTGCACTGGAAAGCAGCACTATCTGACAAGTGACAGGTGACAAGAGACAGGACAAGATGAAATGGCCTCAAGTTGTGCCAGGGGAGGTTTAGATTGGGTAGTAGGAAAAATTTATTCACCAAAAGAGTGGTCAGGAATTGTAATAGGCTGTCCAGGGAAGTGGTGAAATCACCATCCCTGAAGGCTGTGGATGTGGCAGCTGGGGATATGGTTTAGTGATGGACTTGGCAGTGTTGGGTTAAGGATGGGACTTGATGATCTTAAATGTTATTTCCAACCTTAACAATTCTATGAGTCTATGAATTTGGGTGCTGGTGTGAACTTGCTTCCTAATTTGACTGTACTCTGCATGTTTCTTCTTGAAACTTCTTCCCACCTCCAAGACAGTAGCAAACATTCTTCACCCTCCTCCGCCTCTCAACATCCCCTCAGGGCACAAATCTCAAGCAGAGCATTTCTGGTTCCCACTCCCTGCCAGGATGAGATGCCTGGGCCAGCATCCACATATTCCTGGCTGGCAGATTGGACACTTCTGCAGGTCACCAGGTCCCTCTAAACAGGTTATTTTAAGGGCCATCCAATATTTAACCTTGTTTCCCAACCTCATGTCCCTGCTTGACCTGCCAAGGAAAAGAATTGCAAACCCTATCCCCATGCAATTCCCTCTCCCAACAGCATTTCACAACCCTGTTTTCTCCTACAGAGGGAAGACCAGGCTACTCCTGCTAAAAGGCTTTTGCCTACAACCCAGGGATGAAATGCAAAATTGGGCTTAAAGGCTGTGGGAAAGGGAGCTGCTGAGCCACCTCCGCGCCGGCATGGATGTCCCTGAACATTCCTCATCCGTGTCGAGGAATTTGCCACCCACAAATCACATGTCTGCTGGGACGCCCATTAGTTCACATTAAATTAACATTGAAGCCTGTTCCTGGTAGAATAAAAGGGTTTTTTTTCTCCCCTCATTGAAAATAAACAGGGGAGGATTTGTTCTAGCACAGTGCATTACGCAATAGGCATGTTAAAAATAAAAGTCAGCTTTAATTTTTAATTAAAAGAATCTGCTTTCTCCTCTGAAATTCCCTTTCCAGTATAGCTCATCATGGAGAACCAGCTATGGCCATTAAGGGGGAATATCAAGGGAAGGACCAGGACAGCAGCTGGCCACTTTCCAAACTGTAATATGCTCTGATATCCCCTTTAAAAATAACACAGGCTTTAGGGGTTAGTTCTTCCTTGTGCAGCTCATCTACCTAATATTCAACCACAAACCCACCTACCAATTCCCAAAAAGGAGCCTGATGACCGAGCAACAATTGGCCAAGGGAGGGCAGGGAGCAGACAGCTGCCCCAGCTCTGTCTTCCCAGAACCAACTCATTTGGAGTTTAATTAAACAGCTGCTAAAACACGCTAGGAAAGACAAAATCACCCGAGGTTATTTGACTTTAGCTGTCCCGGGAGCCCAAATCTTTCCAAATAGCTGAACAGTTGCAAGCTTCAGGCAAAGCAAACAGGATGCTTGGATGTGTGTTAATGTTTAAACCACGGGAAGAAAGCGACTGGGAATGAGGGATTGGAAAGACCAGGGAATGCAAAAGGTTGCTGTGAGGTGAAGCCTGTGGAATAGGTGTAAAAACACACTATTCATAGCCTGTGACTCACGGCACTGAAAACACCTTGGCCATTCCTATTTTTATGAACGGTGGTGACTGGGTGAAACCAAGCTCTGACTGGGGGGAAAAACCCCCCAAAAACCCTCTTGCAACACTTCTGCCTTTCCAGAGCTATGGAATTTCTCACCTTTACATCCTCATTGCTGGGCTCCTGTGCTTGCCACTGGGGCTGCATCTGCACCTGCAAAGAGAGACACGTGGGACTCTGTTAGATGCACAGTCCAGCATGGAAACCAAATGCACTGCAGTGGCTTTGTCACATCAGCAGTATCCTACAACCCATCCGATGTGCTCTGCCAGGTTTTTTTTTTTAGGCTTTTTCTTTTTTTGAGCACTGCACCAAGAGATTTTCAAGCCTAAAAAATATTAATAAAAAAATCCTAAAAGCTCCTGTGTACATGCAGCACTTTAGACTGCAGTTCAAGCACCAGCATCCTCTTGGATCCCAATGTATCAGCAGTTCAGGGTGTCTGAAGGCCCTTCCTAAAAGGAAGGAAAAAGGGGCAGAAGGGGACAGGGGCAGGAGGAAGAGAAGAGGACAGAAGGGGATGGGGCAGGAGAAGACACAGGCTTGGCCTTGTTTTCTTTCACAGCTGCTGTCACCAGCTCTGTTTGAACGGGTTGGTCCCATTTGCTGCCTCCGTTTTACAGTACTGCAATAAAAGCTTAGCTCAGACAAACAGAAACTGCAGCTGCTGTGCTAATATTAGGAAGGAGCAGCAGCAGGCACTAAAAAACACCCTTCCCTCAGGCGATGCTTCCCAGCAATTCCTCCTGCCGCAAGCAGGCGGGAACAAAAGCGGGTGGCAGGCTGGCTGCTGCTGCTGAGGGTGGCTGTGCACCCTCTGGGATGTGGGGGGGATAAATTTAGCACTGAGGCAGTCACTTCCCAGATTCCCTGCCAGAAGATGACACCCGACTGACACCAGCCCTTATTCCCAGGTCTGTTATGCCTCCGTAGGGAATGCGGCAGGAAAAACCCGGGCACAAGGAGCAGGGTGGGCTGGGCAGCAGCCCAGCTGGTGCTGCAGGCAGAGTGGTGCTGGTGTGGAATGCTCTTGCTGTGAGCCCCACGGGGGTAGGGAGGATCCCTGTGGATCAGCAGTTCCATGGTGTACAGGGTGTTTGGGGGCACACAGACCCTTGGCAGGGCCATGGGGTCTCACCGAGGTGTCAGAGAAGGGCAGTGATGGTGTGTGGTCCCTGCCAGCATGGGAAGACCATGAGGGTGGTGGGCTGAGAAAGCCCAAATTTCCTCTCTGTGCCTTTCACCTCAGCCGTGTGGTTTCAGGAGAATGCTCCATCCCTCTCTGGTGGAGCCTCTTCCCTTAACACAAGGCAGCCCTGGGGAGGAGGGCTCAAGCCAAGCCTCACACGACCCAGGATGGGCAATGCTGGGTCTGCACAGGGTTTAGATGCCACAACCAAAATTGCAGCCACCCATGGAGGAAACAGCTCTTCCCCATCAGCCCTGCCTGTGGGCCGAGTGCTTCTCAAGCAGATAATTTCTCCAGGAGAGCCTCTGGTGGCTTCTCCATTCTGTGGATTTGCCCACTCACTTTTTCAACTCAAACCATAATGAAGAGGTGATGAAACCCTGATGAAGAGGTTCCAAACCAAATTACAGGCTGAGTTAGTCAATACTGAGTTTGGCTAGCAGAAGAAACCATCTTCTAGCTTCCTCTTATGCTCCCAAACCCATTACACTGCAAACGCAGAGACCCCAGGAGATGTGGCCACCACAGCAGGGAAACCTCAATATCACTGCATATATAAAGTTTATATTTTTGTATTTATACTGTTTCTCTTTGCATTACTTTATGAATTATTACATTTGTTTATTGAACATTCTCCAGCATAGTTCAATGTCAGTTTGCTGAAAATCAAGTCATGGCATAGAGCAAACCTGGAGCGATGCCCACTCCAGCAAAACCCAGCCAGCCCTACACCTTCCCCAGGGCTCTGACCACTTCACCTTACAGCACTGCACCTCAAATAAAACCTGATGCAACTCCAGAAGGCAATTTTGTTATTTTCCTGGCTCCTGGGCACTTCCCAGCCCTCAGACCACAGGCCCCTCTGGCTGGGAAATCCATCCAGCAGCTTTACTCTCACTCCAGTGCTGGCACGTGAACACAGCACAAACTGAATTCCTAATTACTGGGCCCAGCCCAGTCCTGCACTGCCAGAAGAGGAAGTGAAGGGGATGGGTGGGAGCTGACAGGGGCTGAGTTTGAGGAACGCTGCTGACTACCCCCTCAGGGTTTTGACCTGTGAAAGAACAAGAGATGGAGCCACAAGGCCCTGCCACAGCCACGTGCCTGGACATGGGGTTGCTTTCACATCCTCTTCTCCTCTGAAATACCCCAAAACCCCACAGCTTAACCTCTCACCAGCCCTGGCCTTGACCCATCTGCTGACTCATGGGATTATGTGCAGCATGAAATTAGCCACAAAACTAAACCTTGCCTAGCTTGGGGCTGTAGCCTTCCCCTGTCCACTTTCAACATCTCCCTTATCCATGGTTTGGGTTTGTTTTTCAGCTTTGCTGAGGCTGTGCTGCTGAACGCCCTGAGCGAGGCTGTTTGCTTCCCTTCCATCCAGCTCCTGAAATATTTCAGCCAAGGCCAGCAGAGCCATAAATAAAACGATAAGAGCTTAAAGCACTGCTCACAGCAGGACACTCAGAGGAGCCAATGCAGCCCAGCTATGCCAGCTCCACCCCAGGCCAGCCCAGGTGAGCACAGAGCCCCTTGGTAGATGCAAAATGCTGTTATGAACCACACACACACAAAAAAATCTCATTACCCAGTGGATACTGGTAAAAATCAGTTTTTCTGATTTTAACCCCAAAAATGGAGAATTGCACTTTGCTGGGATAGCAGCGAGAAACCCCTCCCTTCTTCCCCCCCACTCTTTCCCCTGTTTTTGTTGTCAGCACCACTAATTTGGGATGTGCCTGTGCCTGATAAGCAGTGCCCAGGCTTGCCTCTGTCTGGCAAACTTACCTCTTAGGGGACAGATTTTGCAAACCTTGAATCCAACAAACATTTGTGGCCAGGGCCAGCTTTAACAGGAGCCCTGTGAGTTAAATGCACCCCTAAAAACCTTCCCACAGCTTCTGCATTCACTGTATTTTCTGGCTCAGCTGCAAAAAACCCCGAACAAAATGATTCAGAGGGCTAATCTCGGTTTAACCTAAATTCATCCAGCGCCATGCAAAACCAGCATAATCTCCCACAGCTAAAAAAGCAGGCAAGTCTGCAGTGGAGCTGTTCCTCACCTGAAGGAAAATGTTCTTGCCTCATGCTGTAACACTCCAGAGACTCCCATAATTCCCCTATTCCTATCAGGGGTTGTAAATATTGGGATTTTGGAGCACAAAAGGCTGCTGAGGGAACAGGGCACTACAAGAGAGCAGCTTTGCCTCCATAGGTTTTACAAGTTGAAGGCAGACACCAGATAAAGGATTAAAGAGAAGGGGGCAATAGTGGGTGGGATGAAATGTGTTTAGGGTACTGATTTGCCATCTGAGAACTACAGCATTCAATAACAATTTTTACCCATGACTTGGGGGGGGTCAGTGCTTTCTTATGACAAAAGGATCATGCAGAGAGATGGGGAAACTCTGTTTTGCACTCAGGGATGCTGGGCATTGCCAAAGGCATCCCAGACAGCACAGCCATCCATGCATCCATCCCTCCTGGGCACATGTAGGATACACCAGCATGTGTGGGAGACTCACTGCTGGCTCAGGTCACCCTAAAGGCATCATGCTGTTACTTGGACTCACAAAATGGTTTGGTTTGGAAGGGATCTTAAAGCTCATCTTGTTCCAACATCTTGCCAGGGGCAGGGACACCTTCCTCTGGACCAGGCTGCTCCAAGCCCTGTCCAACCTGGCCTTGAACACTTACAGGGATAGGACATCTACAACCTCTTTGGGCAGCTTAGCCACAGGGAGGATGCATGCATTTGCATTGCTTATGAGAGTCCTCACTCCCACTGCAGCACCACAAACTCTTTTCATTCTTTTTTGCTGTTTTGGGGGGTATTTTTTGCAAGACTCCTTCTGCAGGGCTGGAGACCACAGCACCCACTCTTGCCACCAACAGGGTGACCTGTTCCTCCGGATCAAACCACTTTGGTGCAGAGAGAAACTGCCTCAATTTATCTGTGTTTGGACAGACAAATCACCTACAGCCAAACCTCAATTAGCTCTAATTAAAGGCTTTCCAACCAGCAGATTTGAAAACCCCCAAAGATCAACCTCCATGCTTGCTCCTGGCACCGAGCTCTTGGCTTCCTGGACTGCTGTGATGATGATGAGCCACAATTCTCCAGGGATTTGGTCTCCCATGCACAAACTGCTTCCCTGCAGGGCTGCTGTATCACCACCCACACTGACAGCACAGGAGCCAGCTCAGGGAGAGGAGGCAGGCAGGTTCCAGCAGGCAGCACCTCACAGAAACACAATGTGCTGCCCTGCTGGATCTGCACCCCACGGTGCTGCCAGGCTGTGACATCCCACACACAGCTCCAGGATCTCCAGGGCAGGGCAGTGGCCAGCTCCTGAGGTTGACTGTGAGGAATGCTCATCTGAAAAAGCCCAATCAGATGATTAAGGAAAGAGGATGTGACAGCTTGGGTGAATTTGTTAAAAAAAAACAATTCTGCTGAAATTAGCCAAATTTCTCATGTGGACTTGAGACAACTGCTTGAAAGATCAACAACCTAATTTTACTCATTTCTAGAAAAACAAGTGAAACTGATAGGGAGGCACCCCAGGGTCCAGGTGTGCTGGACACTGTAAAAAACAACACACTGTTTTAAAAAACAAAGAGACACAGGAAAGGTGTTTGGGAGGCCCGCGAGACTTGCACACAGTTATCCTTGAGATTTGGGTTTGCTCATTCTCTGGAACATCTGCTTGCTGTATTTTCAGAGTTATAGGCACAGCTTGCGGTTACTCCATCACTGGGAGTCCTCCATCCTGACAGGTCACCCCATAAACCCTGCTCCTGGAGCCACCACCTGCATTCTGTACTGTTTGATAAGCACAACCTGATGGTCTTGGCCAAAAGAGCCAGGGGCGTTCAGCACTGCACAGCCAAGTCTGTTAATTATGTGTCATGCTGAGGAACAAGTCCTGTGTTTTATCCAATGTCCTTGCCCAGAGCTTTGTCACAGTATTCAAAGTCAAAGTAGTAAATACAAGGACACAGGTTACTACCTGCTCCAGGAGAGCAAGAGGACTACATGTCCTTCTGGGACAGCGCACATGCTGGAAATTTAACTTATATGTGCAAAATGGCAATTTTCTCTGCCTCTCTTTTCTTCCTAAATATAGCTTTGTCTTGGGTATTTTGATTTTATTTTTTTCAGCAATGAGAAGGCCACATCTGCTTAGCTACCAGGAACTGAAAGGAAAAAAAACAGCAATTCAGCAGGAGAGTTCAGGCAGCTGGCAAAGCCAACCTATCCAAGATCTGGGCAGGATGTTCAGCACACACCTGATTCGGGGTCTCTCTGAAACACAAGCCCAGGGCTCCTGCCAACACATCCCAACTTCTGATTTCATGTGAGGGAATAAGGTGTTTCATACACTAAACAAAATAATTGATATGACACAGTAAAGGGATCAAAATAAGTAACTTAAGATATGCAACCCAGTGAAGGGATCACAGTCCCTCATATAAGGAGAAGTTTGTGATGGTCAAAGCAGAATTTGGGAATCCCCTGCCCTGACAAACGCTCTGTTTCATAAGCTCTATTGTGAGCAAAGCTCCATCCTGCCAAATTCCCACCAAGAGCCCAGAGAGGTCTGCAAGCACCCACCTGCTCTTCTTTGGGTCTGGGTCAGTGCTAAGGCAAAGGGAAATGTTTCACCAACCAGTTTAGGGGGAAGAGCCATGCCTCAACCACTGCCATCTCCATCTATATGTTGTCCCATTGGCTTCTATGTTCAGAAAAAGCCCCACTCATCACCTTCACAAACACTTCTGGCAGAACACTGAGTTATCAGAGCCAAAAAAATGAAACAAGTAAGGCAGCAGTGGCCAAAACAAATCTGCAAAGGTCACAGAAGCACCTCCTGATGACTTACACCCAGATGAGAACCTACTGCAGGATTTTCTCCAGCAATTTATTTATTCTCCCAAAATATGGAACAGTTTAAGGCTAGCGCTGCCAAAGAAGAGCAACAACTCTGGAGGACTGCATGCACAGCCACGTCCATGCCACCAGTCACCATCTTGGAGGAATCAACACTTAGTGCTCAAGGGCACTTGGCCCTTCTCACAAATCCACAGCATTTGAGCAAGTTTAAAGCAGGATGCTTTTTCCTCCATGTCCCTGGCACAAGGGCTCAGGTACCAGACCCTCCTGGTGATCCAAAGATATACGCAAAGCACATGGAACTCTAGAGCCCATAAAAACTTTGACTGAGATTTGAGCAAACCCTGCCAAAGCCTTGCTCAAAAGCAATGCACAGCTTCAATGTAAACCCCCAGAGAGTTCCACAAAGACAGGAGCTACTTGGCCACGAGCTAAGCTCAAGGCCACAGCAATGTCCTATGCCACTGTAAACCCCCAAGGAGCTCCATGGAGAGAAAGAGCTACTTGGCCACGAGCTAAGCTCAAGGCCACAGCCATGTCCCCATGCCACTGTAAACCCGCAAGAGCTCCATGGAGAGAGGGAGCTGCTTGGCCATCAACTAAACTCAAGGCCACGGCCGTGTCCCATGCTACCATAAACGCCCAAGGAGCTCCATGAAGAGAGGGAGCTGCTTGGCCACAGCCATGTCCTATGCCACTGTAAACCCCCAAGGAGCTCCATGGAGAGAAGGAGCTGCTTGGCCACCAGCTAAGCTCAAGGCCACGGCCGTGTCCCACACCACCACATTTCACGAGGTGAGAGCTGCAGCAAAGCCCGGCGCGGCGTTACCGGCGTGGTGTCCTCCATGAGGCCGCGGATCTTCTCCACCACGTCGTTGCGGCGGTGCTGGCGGAGCGCGCTGATGAGCTGGGCCAGGCTGGCCTCGGGCCCGCGGATGGTCCAGTGCTGCAGCGCGGCGTAGGCGCGCTCGTGGTCGGCCGCGTAGCCGTTGGAGAAAGCCGCCACCTCCCGCTCGCTGGCGTTGCACAGGAACTGGTAGATGTCCTTCCACTGGCTCCCCACCTGGGCCGCCACCAGCTTGAGGATGTCGATGCCTGCGGGGTAGAGAAGCCACAGGTGAGGCAGGAGGGTCTGCAGACATCAGGTCTAGCAAAGCTTCTCTCATCTCCAAATGGCCAAGCTTTGCTTTTCTCGTGTACATCTTTAAGATTTTGTTGGGATTATTATTGTCTTAACACCTTTTTTGAGTTCAGGCTGCAGAGAAGCAGCATCAATAACATGTTCAACAGCTGCTATGCACGTAAAGGGTGATAAACCCATCAGTTAATCCAACACACTCTAAAATCAATAATTTACTTGTAAAATCTCCCGCACTCTTCAGCACAGGAAAACCCTGGGTACTCTGCCACCACACAGCTGCAGGAACAGGGCAGAAGAACACATGCTCACCCACACACCTGCACTGCAGCCACTGCCTTGAGAGAGAGCTGGATTAAGAGGTGAGTCACCAAATCACCTCTATAAAGATGAGTATTTCCATAACAAGTGCATACAGCAGCTAGGATTGCATTCAGAGCCATTTCCAATGCAGACAGGCGGGATGACTCAGTCATGAGGTGGGAGACGCTGTGCCAGGTCAGCATGGGGTGAATGGAAGATCTGGTAGGAATCTAGAGAGCAAAAAAGGCAGATTTTCCCCCAGAAAAGCACTTGAGACATCCTGGCTCAAGACCGTGAGGGTTTTCTCTGTGTAGGTCAGGCAGCAATGCAAACAGCACACTTATCCTTGAGTCTACTACAGGTCAGGAGTCAAAGATTCAAATAAAGCCATATCTCCTCCAAAATAACTAATTAACCCTGTTTTATCAAGCTGAGCAACACGAAGGGTCAGCATCTGTGAGCTGCAAAGAGAAACTCACTTTTTCCAGAGAGATAACCACACCTCGGGTTTCCTCCCGAGCCAGTGTGCCCCCATGGCTACAGGGAGCACTTCTCTTTCCCTCTGCAGACACAACAGCAAAAATAGCTGCTTACAGAAGAATATCATAGCCGGGGGTTTTCCAGATGGCCTAAAATGTAACACTTTCTAGTGCAGTTCAACCTGCACCAAAACCTCCTGCTGCACCTTCAGTTCACAGCTCTGATATAGCCAAATATATACATACATACCAAAAAAAATCTATAGAAACTATAAAGACTGGTATAGGTATCCTTTTTTATACACGGGCATGTGTATATACACACACAGATATATGGTACACATTTTTGTATCTCTCTGTGTATTACATAGATATTTTATAAAGATGAGTGTACATATACGTATATGGCTTGGACATCAGATGCCCACCAAAGCTGTTCTACACGTGCCTTCCTCAGCTGAGAAAATATAACAAGATGTAACAAAAAGTGTGTGGGTTGAGATACAGGCAGGGAGAAATCCCTCACCAGTGACTGTCACTGGCAAACCAGACTCAGCGTGGGGAAATTAGTTTGACTTTTTGCTAATCAAAGCAGAAGAGGGTAATGGGAAATTAAAACTAAATCCCTTCCCACCCATCTCTCCCTTTCTCCCAAGTTTAACTTCACTCCTGAATTCTCTTACTCCTCCCCTCACCAGTAAGCAGAGAAGGGGATCTGTGGTCAGTCCATCACACGCTATCCTGCTGATCCTTTCTCCTCATGGAATCCTCACACTCCTCCCTTGCTCCAGCATAGGTCTCTTCCACAGGTCCTGCCAGCAAACCTGCTCCAGCACGGCTCCTCTCTGCCCCTCCTTTTCCACTGACCCTGCTGTCTGCAGAGCTGTTGCTCTCATGTTCTCACTCCTCTCTCTACTGGCTGGTTACCAGCTTTTTCCCCTGCCTCTTTTTAAATCTGTTGTCCCAGAGGCACTCCCACTATCCCTGATGGGCTCAGCCTGGGACAGTGGTGGGTCCATTCTAGAGCTGGCTGGCATTGGCACCCCCGGACATGGGTGAAGCTTCTGGCAGATCCTCACAGGACCCACCCCTGTAGCCCCCTGCTACTAAAACCTGACCATACAAACACAATACAATATACACAGACATCTCTAAAGTATCTATTCAGCCCAATGTATTTTTATATGTATTTGTGTATATATGTGTATATATTATACATACTTTTATATATCTCTATATATAACATAGGTATTTTACATATATATGTACATATGCTTATATAAAAAGAAGTATGTAAAAAACTATAAAGTTTCACAAAGATATTTTTAACCAAACCTCTTCTCACTTAAGGAAAGCTTATCAAACCTGCTATATATAGATTAGTTTTCACTTCCAAACTAGATAACACAGCCATGAGCCCACAGTTCTTGGAGCATCCACAGACGGTGCTAAACCTGCTCTAAATCAGGAACACCAAAGTGCAGACCACATTTGGTACTTCCCCGCCCTCCTCCCACCACAACCACCACAGTTCCTTCCCCAGATATTACCAGACACGTGCTTGTACCATCTCACATGGAGTTCTGAGAGCCCTAACAGAAAAGCTTGGCCCACCAGCCCAGCATGGGGGATGCAGCCCACCCAAAAAACCCAAGCCAACCACAGGGCTTGGTTCTACCTGTGGAGAAAAGGCTGTGAACCTGCTGTTGGGATTTATTCTGGGGTGACTGATGTGACTCAGCTCATTAGATACTGGTGCACACTGCATCACAACAAAGCAGCAGGAATTAAGCCTGGTTTTGTTAATGCTTCCCATTACTCAGATGAAGACCCAGTGGCTCTCAGCTCAAGGGACTGAGCTGTGTGCTTCCAGGTAAATCCCAAATTCCTCTCCCTCCATGAGTTTGCATCCAGGCTGGCTGTGCAGAAGCACAGGCAGCCCAGACCACATTGGCAGCCAAGCCTATGTGCCTTCTGATATCACACACCCGGGTTGGTAAGAAGCCCAAAAGACAACCCAGATTTGGAGTCAGGTCCTTTAGAGCAGAAAACCCAGCTGCTTTTTGCATAAAAGCAGCAAAATGCCTGATTCATGCAGTGCTGCTTGATCTTATCTCAATCCAGAGGATAAAAAAAGTAAAAATCCATGAATACAAGGGTAAAAAAAGCTCTGCAAGGCTTGTGCACCAAGGTAATAAGGGATAATACTGTGTGGTACTGCCTATTATATATCCACATATAGAAATATATAGATAACAAGTTATGCACTGAGATAGATATATATAGGTATATATAGAGAGAGTATTTAAGTCGTTATCTCACTGTATAAATCTTGCAGAGCTTCTTTACTCTCATATTCAGCAACTATTTTTTGCTTTGATATAAATATATATATATACAGAGAGAGAGAGAGAGAGAGAATGAGAGAGATAATGCTGCCCATTTTTTAATGCACACACACACATCCAATGAGCAGCATCAGGTCTCCCTGCCAGTGCTGCCCTGCAGTGAGACAGTGAGCAATGGCTGGGTGGGAGCTTTGCCCACACCCACTCCCATGCACGTCAAACACACAGAAGCATTAAAACATAATTTGCTGGTTTATGATCCCCATGTGGAACATCTAGTCAGCCCAGAAAAGGAAAAACCCATACACTACCTGCTCCCATGTACGTATTTCATGCTGACAAATCCCAGTGCTTACAGCTGCTGTACTGGTGAGAGAAGTTTTCAGCTGCTCAGAACTTGATTTGCACTGGTTTTATGCGGCAGCACGACATTTATGTCCAAATGTTCTCACTCAGGATTTATGACAAAGCGCTCATGCTTCTACTGACATTTTCAAGTTTAGTATATTTAATCTCACCGTTCAATAAATTGGGCCCATAAACATGTTTATGTCCCTTGGCTATAACATCCCTGGGCACAAGAACACACCAGGCAGCTGAGGACTTAATGGTGCGTAATAATCTTTGGAGAACAAATGTTCCATTAAAAATGAATTTGGAAATGTCTACCTTAATACTATAAGAACCTTAAACTCATTTTCTTGCAACTATTAAATGAATTTAAGGCCCATATGTTTGCTAAATCCACTACAATATTGTGCAAACAAAACCCAGAGAGATATGAAGAGATGTGGACAAGAGTGCAGATTTGGCTCCAGTCAGTAAGAAAAACATTGCTCCCTCTGCTCTTAAAAAATAAGATTAAAACCATTATGTGACAAGCTGCGGATGCACGCCGCCAACTATTACTGCTCACACCAAGATAAAATGCTTATAATGAGCTTATCATCCTACTACTTCCATACTTCCAGAAGTCCTAGGAACTGGAACAAAAATCCCAGCTCTCCCACAGGTGCTGGATCTTTTCTTTCTCCCTGAACTATGTGGATCTTCTCCCACCAGGCCCATCTGCACACCAGAGCTGGAGATGGTGCTCAAAGACCTCCAGACCACAGCAATCCCCAGTAAAATGGCCAAGCTCAGCAGAGAAGATGCTTTAACCCACACATTTCATGCTTCCCTTGTGAGGCTGGTCACAGCCACGTTGCTGCTATGCTAAAGCTGCTCCAAGCTTTCCACAGCCTGAGTTGTCGTCCTTTTTTACCACAGGAACAGCCTGGGAGAGCTGTCACCATCCTGCTGCTGAAGTGGGAGACAGCTCCACCCCTCTCCATCACCATGTCAGGAACCATCACCACTGATCACCCAGCTCTGCTCATGCCTCAGACAATGGAATTAAAGAGGAACACCCACGGCTGCATCCAGCTGAGCTGTGTTTTCCATGGTCAGCCCAGAACAGGCAAGGACAGATCTGAAGGAGCCAGGACATCCACATGTGTCTTAGGTAGCTGAGCAGGTGGCATTTCAATGTCATTATTTTAACACTGAAAGTCTCTAAATGCTGTGCTGGACTACACCATGTATCCCCCTAATATTTTAAGGTGGTGATAACCACACCTTCAAACCAGGACAAGGCCAAGACGCTGTGCACAGGCCAGTGGGAAGCCCAAGGGAGCATGTACACACATGGGAACACAGGCACAACCAGGCACATCTACAGCCAATGCAAACTGGGACAAATGGAGACAAATCTAGAAATGAACAAATGCCTCCAGAGCGGCACAAGCTAACACAAGTTGTGCCTCTCCAGAAAGGTCTTCCCTTCAGCTCATCTACAAAGATGCTGAGCTAAAGGCAGGACCTTCCTGGAGAAGCAGGGCCTCCACTTCTCTACAGCCTCCTGTCAGGGAGTTGTAGAGAGTGATCAGGTCCCCCCTGAGCCCCCTTTTCTCCAGGCTAAACACCCCCATCTCCCTCAGCTGCTCCTCCAGCCCCTCCACACCTGCTCCATTGCCCTCCTCTGGACACTGCTCACCTCTGTTTCATCTTCCCCATAAACACGATTTCAGTTTATTCAGTGACTTCCACTTGTTTGTTTTGAATCTGGTTCAAGATTTTTCCCATCCACTTCCTGCTCCTTCAGATGTGCCCCGCCTCAGTGCGGAACAGTTTGATGTAGACAGAGCCCTCAGTCCTTCCACGTCACAAGGTGGTCATCAAACACGCACCTGGGACTTGGCTGAGCTCTAATGCCTTGCTCTGGACAAGCCTCACTGGTCTCCCAAGCCGTGCTATTTGCAGGTTGGACACGGACCCAGCTCCTCAGCATCATTTGGCCTCAAGCAGGGCAAGGAGCCAGTGTGGCGCAGGGCTGTGACCAGCACTGCTGGCACGCTCACCTACAGCACCTGCAAGGCAGCAAGGCACCATTTCTCTTCTCTGCCATTATTTTTTCACAACTTCAAGCAAACTTGAGAGCAGAGGAAGAGCTGCCCCACACCCAGCAGCAGATGCAGGGAAGTCAAACCACAGCCACAGAGGTGCTAAGGCTCCTTCCTCTCCCCACCCTCTCCCAATGTCATTGTTTTCGTTCTCAGAGCCCAAGTCACACAACGCTTCTCACAAGAGTGCTCCTCAAGAAAATGCCACCTTTAAGGGGAAACCTCATGCTCAGAAGAGCCCCTCCAAGCCAAGTGTCCTTCAACCCACTACTAATGAAGGGACACAGTGCACAGAAAAGGATTAACACAACATCAAGTTTTGTAAGTGCGTTATACAGCTGGGAAGGAAAGTTTAGGAGATCTCCCAGGACCTATGGCATACACAGTCTCATGGTGTGAGCAGCTCAGCAGCCCAGGGTTCCAGAGACAGCCTTGGGAAAGGCTGGATTTTAGGAAACTCCATGCTCCAGCCCTTCATCACCCATGACACTTGGGGGAACTGACCTCCACCCTCCCAGTGCCAATCTGAGCTGGAGCACCTGGAGCTTCTACACCTACAAATAGAGGTATTCCAGAGATGGGCAATATTAATCTGTGCACCACATGCTGTGACAAATCCTGACTGTGACAGGCAGGCTGGATGAAGCGTCACAGACAGAGAGCACAGCCCAAGGGCACACGCAAGTCAGACAGAAAAACCACAGTGATGCAGCCCAACCCTCCCCTACACCCAGATAAAAGCTCCAAATCACTGCAAAGCCAGCTCTTCTCCTGAGCTCAGCCCACCTCCCTCCTCCAAATATCCTCCTGACTCATGTGGAACACAGCCACAGCAGCCTATTTTTATGTCTGAGCACACACTGAGAGCCAGGATGCAGCATATCCACACTGCAGCTGACAAGATACCACAGCTCAACCAAACCGCGACTTGGAAATCCCAAGTGCACAACACAAATACCTTTCCAAAATGCAAAAATTGCACCAACCACTGCCAAAAAGAGGAAGTTATGGGAAACTCAGTTCCTCCCCCTGCCACTCAAAATATACTTCCGGTCCTAAATGAGTAAGTTTGAAGATGTGCCAGGTCCTCCATGTGGGTCAGGACAATCACCAGTATTGGCTGGAGGATGAAGGGGCTGAGATCACCTCTGCTAAGGACTTGGAGGTGCTGGTGTGCTGTGTCCAGCTCTGGGATCCCCAGCACAAAAAGGATATGAAACTGTTAAATCAGGTCCAGAGAAGGATACAAGAATGGACAAGTGGCTGAAGCACCTCTCCTAAGAAGACAGTTTGTTCAGTCTAGAGAAGAAAAGGCTCCAGGGCGACCTTACTGCAGCCTGTCAGTACCTACAGGGGCCACAAGAGATCTGGAGAGGGACCTTGAACATGGGCATGCAGTGACAGGACAAGGGGGAAAGAAGAAATGGCCTAAAACTGAAAGAAGGCAGGGTTAGATTGGACATAAGGAAGGAATTCTTCCCTGTGAGGATGGTGAAGCCCTGGAACAGGCAACTCAGAGAGGCTGTGGCTGCCCCATCCCTGAAGTGTTCAAGGCCAGGTTGGACAGCAATCTGAGCAATCTGGTCTAGTGGGTGGCATCCCTACACAAAGTAGAAACTAGATGATCTCTGGTTTTTTTTTGTCAGACAGTTGGAAACGATACTCATGAAGATTTGTTAGTGACAAAATAGTTTTCCCAACCACAGAGGACAGGGTTGGTATCAGACCCTCCCAGGACCCAGTGATTCATATCCTTAGCAAGAGCTGTTTGGGCAACAAACCACAAAATGGTATGTTTGGAGTTTGTTGGGGTTTTTTTAAAGACAAAACTGAAAATCTTGCAAGGCAGAAAGGGACTTCTAACAACCACTTCCGACAAGCTTTCTGGAAAATAACCAAACCAGACAGTGGAGAGAGGTCTGTGATCAGCCACATGCAGTTATGAACATGTTTATGACCTGGGAACTTTAAAATCATCATAAGACAAGACCTCTTTTCCCAGTACATTGTGTGCAAGTCACCTCTGTAACAGCCCCTTGGTCCAACCCTCCTGGGACCCATCTGAACTCCTACCCACCACCACAGGATGCTACACCAGGGACCTGCTGGGTGAACTTGTTCTTGCTTTAGTTTGCATGAGAATGGCCAGCATAAGTATTTTATGTAATTATTAAATTTTAAACGGCTTTTGCAGAGTTAATCTTCATTATAACCCTCCGGGACAGCTGGTAACCCTGAGCACACACACTGCCACAGCCAGAGCCATATAAATATCCAGACACCCACTGATGCCAACCCAAGGATTAAATTCACCTCCTGCTTTTTTTTTTTCTCCCAGTCTTGGAGAGCGAGGAAAAAACAACAAAAAAAAACCCAACCTTGTTATTCGAGGAGTGATGTGTGAGAGCCTCACTGATGTGAGAAATCACAGCCCTCCCAGCACTGAAACCAGTGTCGGGTTTTTGGCAAAAACACCCTGGGCTCAGAGTGGTTTTCTACAAGGACAATCCCCTCCTGCAGAGCTGCCCTGCCTCCCACACTCGGCCCTACACCTTAATGGGCAGGCATAAATCCCAATCCCTCATTAAATTAATACAAGGGCCACCCAGGCATTCTGACCATTGGATAATTTGGGTTTTATTTTCTGAAGCAGATTTGGTAGCAAATGTTCCAGCTTTCAAGAGGAGCTGTTCATAGCCCTGTACATGCTGCAGATAAATGCTCACGTAGCAACACACATTAAAAGTGATCAAGCACCAGTCTTTGGTGCTAATGCAATAAGGCTGAGGAACAGGAGATGATAAAACCTGCACATGATTAGGTTTCTTCCTCTCTAAGCAGAACAGCAGCCTCCCACGTTTGCACTTTCCAAGGCTCCCTTTCATCATGAAGCCCTGGTCAGCTCTTGCATAGGCCCTTTGGAAATCACATAGCTTGCCAAAAGGACAAAATGATTTTTGGGTAAACCTAAGCAATGTTTTACACTGGGTGGTTTGAGGAGAATGGTGTTCTGAACTTGTCAGATGCCACCCCAACCCTCCCATGGCAGAGGCTTGTGCTGCAGATGAAGAGTTGCTCCATCCCACCCAAAGCAGAGCACTGTGCCCACGCAGGAGCAAACACAGCACGAAATGCAGCAGAACAAGCTGCAGTGAGGGAGCATCCATACTCCTTGTGGTGCCCAGCACATTCCTGCCTCTTCCAATTTAACCAGCTCCCCTTCTGCCTGGGTCTCTCCCTGCGGAGGTGGACAGGCTGTCATCAGAGGACCAGCAATCATCTGCACATCATCAAGCTGCAGATGCCAGAGGAGAGGCTGCTCTGGAAAACAAAAACAAACACAACACCTTCTGCCTCTCCGTTTTGGCAGGTGGACAGACATCAATCCCTCATCTCATGCTCTGCCTGCCAGAGCTATATTGAGCTTTACACACAAGCCAAGGGCTGCTCCTCTCCAGGCGTAGCCGTGGTTACCGAATTATGTCAGCAGCAATGGGCACACCTGAGATGCTCTGGGCATCTCTGCCCTACCTGTGGCCTGGGCACAAGACCTCGAGAACACCACAGTTTGAGGCTGGCGAAGCTTTTGTAGTGCCTTTAATGCCTGATTGTTTGTTTGCCCACTGTTTCCACAGCAGCTCCTCCATCCTTACCCAGCCTCGCAGTGTGATCCTCTTGCCACCTGCTGGGACCTGTTCAGGAGCTGATCACAGGAAAAACTACCTCTACCAAACAAAAACTCTGCACTAAGTGGCTTTCATCTCATTTACCCACAAAGCACTAAGGAGAGGTCCTAAAGTAGCACTCAGTGTCACCCCATAGACCTGCGAGTGCCAAGTCTGCAGCGGTTTCCTTATTCAGAGCAGCAGTTAAAGAGGCCTGAGGAATGACATCCTCAGCTGGACTGTTTCCATGCACTTGCTTCCCTTCATTAGGTGATGGATCTCTAGAAAAGACTGACTTAAAAAGCCCACACATAACCTTAATGTGCTGTCTCTTGCAAAGAATCATGTAATTTTACTTCGATAAGCATCGTGCAACTAACCATAAATGAGTACCTGATTCCATTTGAGAACCAGTCTGCAATGACCCTGCCATCCCCACACCCCCACTGGTTATATTCACGTGGGAATGCTTTGGAGCTGCAGCACAGCATCAGGCTCTCCGAGGCACAAGATGTGATCCCTGTTCAACACCCTCAGGGATTTCCTTGGGAGCAAACCAAGCCCAGCCCTGGTCCCTCAGCAGCCAGCATGCAAGCCAAGGACTACTCCTTGCACATCACCAACCAACAAGATCCTGGCCCTCAATGTGCTGACAACTGACAAACCAAGACCCCCAAATCCCAACACTCCCCATCTCTCCAGCATCACATCTCAACTCCCCACTTTGATTTTGAGCCATTTTAAGCACATGCTCTTCTACATGCAGTCAAGCCTCAGCGCCACCCCAGCTGCAAACAGCTTTTGCAGAACAGTTAATTTCTCTGATTATTTAACCAGAGGCTTCCTGGCTTTGCTCTCACCACCCACTGCAATAATGGGCAATTACAAGACTTGAAGAAAAATAAAAGGGAAGTGGCATCTCGTGCCAAGCCAACGCTGCCAAGATCTATTCTTCAGTCTTTCAACTCCAAAATACAAAAAAACACCAAACTCCTTTCTTGCCTCCTGGCAGATCATTTCAGACAGCTGCTTCTACACACAGGTTTTACCCTAACATTTTGCAGTCTTTGTCTTTTTTGCTCTGCTACTAAATGGACAAAAGCCAAAGGCAACAGTATCAGCAATTTCTGCAAAAAGAATTCAAGCCCATCTTCATGTTTGGCAAATGGCATGTTTGGCATGATGGTAAATCTGGCATTTCTAAGGCATTTGAGAGACAAGTTCCAATTCTCAGTGTTTATTGAAAGACTCCTGCAAGCCCATTTTCTCATCTCTGGAAATGTCTGAAGAAAGGAAATGGGTATTTGGTAAAATAAAGGCATGAGCCTAGTGTGTAGGCTGTTCTTGATCTTCTAAAAGAAAGAAGTCATACATACAAGGTTAAACCACAGAGCCCTATCAGCCCTGTACCCACGTCACTCAGGCACCACGTGGATAATTTCTCAGGAAAACTTCGACAAACTCTCAACTGTTGGATTCCTACTTGCAGGGCTGCAAAGCAAGAGCCAGCTGAGGCAGCAAGAGGTCCAGCTTCTCCAACCACAGCTACACCTTCTCAATCTCTCTCTGGATAGCCCCTATCGTGAGGATGGACACAAGGACACACGTGGAGGTAGGCTGGCTACTAACTCAGGACATTAGTCACTGCAGGCTCTTCCCAGACCTCTGAATCATTTAATCCAGTGAGAAGCACTGGTATTTGCTGCCTTGGCTGGAACATATCCATGCTCAGACACGGGTGTAGTTCTAACACCAGCCTCCCAAGCTACTTCTATTTTTATGTTTGAGCTGTTATTTAAGGCATGTATTACAACCAGAGAGAGGACAGGGCACAGATACCAGCTCATGGGGAGATGAGGACAAGTGAACCTCCTCCTGAAAACTGCTGATCAGGATTACACACCTATCTCAATTATTTAAACAATTCAGGAATTTGGTCCCTTCAGGAACTGGGGAAGAGTTTTAGCCCCTGCTTCCACCCTAAATCCCTCCTCTTTTGGAAAGGAGCCCAACCACAGTGCCAGGTCTTTGCTCCAGCACTGAGCAAAGTGGGCACCCTGACCACACTTCAGCAGCACCCACGGCCTTGGAGAAATCAATAATAAAATCCCACAAACAGGCAAAGCCTTGGATGCCCACCTGGTGCCATGGGAGGCTCAGGGGGTTCCCAGTGAGGGGAGGAGCCCCAGGACAGCTCCTCTGAGGAGAGGCTCCAGTGCCTACGTCAGACGCGGACTTTCCTTTCAAAGGTTAAAGCTGTTTACTGAAAGGATTAGGAGGGAGGAGATGGTAAACTAGGAACAAAGGGGGGCAGACTGTTTGTGAGACCTACATAAACAGGCAATAAACACACCCCAGACCCTTGCTGGTGTGCCAGCCAACCTCTGGCTGGAGGTCATACAGATGTGGGTGCACTGCCAGCACCCAGCCCAGGGCTTCACCGCCAGCCACAAAGACAGTTTTCACTCTGATTCCCTCTACACACCTTGTGCAACCACAAACCAGGCTGCCACCTGAACCTGGGGAGCAGCCATGGGCCTCATATCTCAGGGAGCTTTGCTCTGGTAGCCTGCCATGGAGGGATCCACACAGCAGCACAGCAGAGGAAAGATTTCGCCTCTGCAACAGCCTGAAGTTTGTTCCTGGCTAAATTCATCCCTGTCTGAAATGCTGCTTCAGGATGAAGCACGATTTGGGAACAAACACTGCTGGAGCAGCAGAAAGCTTAGCTATGACGTGGCAGCTCTGCAGAACATCTCAGCTGTACAGCCAGTTATTAAATAAAAGGTCAATTCCTTTACAGCACTACACCTCTCCTTTCAAGTAAACAGTCTTAAGAGCCAGACATTTCAACAGGAAAGGCGGAGAGGGATTTGTGCTCCACCGCAGAGGAGAATCATTTCCATATCTGACATGACAGAGAAGCACCACCAAGTAAGAGCTAATGAGCAAGAACCTTCCAGCTACTGCAACACGATTTGGTTTGCACTAAAAGCAAGACAAAGCATTAATTGGTTTGTGCCTGTTTGCCTGCCTTTATTGCGCAAAGTTCATCTGAGGACATTTGGTGGCAGGAGGAAGTCACAAAGCCAGCCGTGCCAAGAGGGAACCTGCGTGACTGTTGCAGGAATGACTGGGAGTAACGGCGCCATTCACCTCCAGACTGGACAGGTTCAATCACACCAAGCTGGTTTATCACCTAAGTGTGGTTTTGCTGTTACACCCAGCTTATTTCCCAAGACAAAGAGAAAACTTAGCAAAGGTCTTGCGAAATTTAGGCAGCTGTTAATGTGACAGAGAAGGCTGGAACAACTCACCCCGGGAAGCACAGGATGACCCGTGAATGACGTCGTCCCCCAAAGGAAGACAAGATATGGGAGGTGAGGTTTTATCTAAATGGGTAACACAGATCATCGTCCTCCACATGCACCTTCTCTTACCTGCATGGTTTCTTTAAATTGAATCATGATCAGTGACCCAACACACAGCAGTGCCCACAAAGGCAGCTCTAAGCTGGCTTCCAGAAGGATCAGCTGCAGCACAGGCACTTAGGCATGGTCTGAAACACCAGGATAGAATCCAGAGCTGCGCCTACTCAAAGCAGCATGGTCTGGTCCCTGCACTTGAGCATTCCCTGTCCAGTACAAACTGCCCTGCCCTGAGGTGCTTCAAGAAACAGGAAAGCATCAGAAATTCAACCAACTGGTATTTAAAGTCTTGGGGAAAAGGGTTACTGCAAATTAGCAACAGCCACTCATTTTTGACCTACGAATCACGGCCAAACCCACGTATTCCTGGTAGTGCCCACAAACAAGGATGTCTAATAAGGTTCTGGAACTCTGTTGCAGATCACTCATTGCAGTCTCGCAGACCATGCTTTGGGTGCCACCGATTTTAGGGACAATGGAGTGCAGGGGTTACGGGTAAAGTTATCAGAAAAAAGTTTGAGAAACTGCAGCCCAAGAACACAAAAGAGTTAAAAGGAAACTGATAAGCAACTCAAACAAAAGAGAAGGCAGAAAACCAATTCCAACAAGATCTTACTGGTTGTATAAATGAATTAAAGAAGGCAAACAAAGTGTAGGTCTGTTAATCAGCAGGAAGGTGAAGAAAGTACACGACAGAAGACGCCCTATTCAAAACCTTCTTTGCTTTGTACTTGAGCACTCAAGGATGACTTTCATCAAGGACTGATCTCTCTTAAACCTTCCAATCTTTGTTCAATCCATTCTTTGTTTGCTGCCCCCCCCCCTTGTTAAATGTGCTTTTCTAAAGGTTAACTGAGAACGGATGTTTAAGGTTGAGCAACCCAAAGTAAGTAAGGACTCACTCGTCAGTCTGCACAAGATAAGGGAAGGTCAAAATTGCCACGGGAGCATTGCAGAGGAAGAATTGTGCATCCCACTATGGAGATCATGGCTGCTTGGTGCTCACAGTCATGCCACCATTAGTTTATCACTGATTTTTACAAATTTCAACTTGAAGATCACAACATGTCATCTTTAAAGTCTCATCAGAAAGCTGACAGCAAATCATCCACTAAAGGAACAGAAAACACTACCAAAAAGAGAGTCCAAGCAGACCTGATGACACTTGTGGAGCTCTACACATCCACACACAGCCTTCAAGGATAACCTTTCTGGCTCCAGTGTGGGCAGAGGGCTTGGGACACAAGCCAGCACTTGGGATTTAGGGCTAAGAACTGAAACTGAGGTAGTGCCAAGAGGTGGGGGATGACTCAGCCTTCCAGAAACAGACAGGGATGAGGGGATAAAGGATGACACGAAAGACAACCCGATCCATGCCTGAGTCACGGAGAAAATAAGGACCATATGAAACAGAAGAAAAGCAGGAAAGGAAGAAAATGGGCAGGGGGAAGGTGCCTTCATTCAAAATCATTCTACCAACAGAAGAAGGGTAGAAGCTGGAGAAGCTGGGTAAGAAGAAGAGAAGCTGGAGCAAGCAGGTGACACTCCCTCCATTAATCCTTCCTTCAGGAGCAGGGATACACCATGGGAAGTGGAAGGAGGAGAAGCCAAGGATGAAGAAACATCTGAGGAACCACGCTTTGTGAGGGCTTTGTTCTCACTACAAGACCCACCAAATGAGGAAAGCCACAGGTCACTGGCTGCGGGGTTGGCCCCTCCACAGCCCTGGGTTGCAGTGGGGAGGACCCCACACAGTCACTACTGCTCACCGTGCCCGTTGCAGTAATAGATCCACTTCTCCCTGTTCTGTGTGGGGGTGGTGGACTTTTTCATAATAGCCTTTTCCACAATGGCACTGGGATCTTGCCGGGGTCCCTTCTTCAGAGTCCGTGAGCTCTTTCTGACGCTGCAGACCACGATCACCACCAGGACCAGCAGCAGGAACAGGACGATCATCCACGGCAAGTGCTCGTTGATGTCGAAGTGCTGGTGGACGTTCTGCGAGCCTCGCCGGGGGGGCCTGTATGGGCCGCTGGGCTTCTCGCCCCCCATCATCTCCAGGGATGGCTGCTTCTCCAGAGCCTGGCTGGTCTGCTTGTGCCGGTAGCTCTGGGCCTGGCTGGTGGTGCCAGAGCCCATGAGGGTCCCGCCGACGCCGTCCGTCTCGTTGGCTGAGGTTTCGTTGTAGTACCGTGCCCGCTCCACCATGCTGCTGGACGCGCGCGGCGCTGGAGAGGGGACAAAATCGGGAACTGAAGAGTTCAGACCTGCGGGAGGAGAGGAGAGTTGAGTGTCACGGCCCTGGAGATGCGATATGGCATCACATCACGGGCTAAGACCTGCCTGAGCATCGGCTTGGCCAGCAGACAGAAACCCAACGCCAGGCAGGAGAAAGAGTAGAGGTGAAGTTGAGGTTTGCCTCTGGGAACAGATGGGTACGGTTACAGAGGGAGCTTCAAGGTAAAACTGACCCTTGCTGGTTAAAGCTATTGGCAGCTAATTACAAAAAATTAGTTACTAAAGGCCTGTGTTTGTCCCACATTCAGCACTTCTCAGAAAACCAACAACTTTGAGTGAGATGGTTTTTCTTTTTAGGTTTATGAACACTAATTTTAGCTCATTTGTGGAATTTCGTATTTGGACTAAAAGCACAAAAAAACATGACAATTTGCAGGCTAACTGGGTTTGTTAAGGAAGCAAAATCTCTTTTTTATCAGCCCTGCAAGTAGATGAATCAACTAAAAAATAGGTCTCTGAAGCAACCAAACTTCCCCCTAAGAGCTACCATCCACCTTTATTGAGTCTCTTTATCAACCAACACCTCTCAGGTCCCAGCCAGATGCGAAATGTGAGCCAAAGCCTGGCAAGAAGAGGAAGAAAGGCTGTTGTGGCAAAACCTACAGATTACTTTGGAAAGTCATCTTTTGCAGATTGTGTCTCATCCCAGCTGAGACAGAGAGTGGGTGTATTCGTCTGTACCTGGTTTTGCCCCAGTTTGGTTACCCAAAACACCCTAATCAGGACACAAACACGGAAAATGCTTCAACTTTTACGTAATTGTCGACAGTTGATTTCAAAGTTCAGGAAACACCCTCCTGTACACTCCCAATGATACACCAACGTCAGGGCAAGCTTTGAGACCCAACAAAGGTGAAGCATTGGAAGCCACCACTGTCAACTCTTCCCTGCTATTATATTTACTAATTCAGCTGTTGACGTCATCAAAAGTTGCATTTTTTAATTAAAATGCCTCATTTGAGACACTATATGGAACCTGCTTTTCAGGGAGTGCAGAATATCCCCTTAAGTGGAGTCCTACAGCACCCCTGAAACAAGCCTGGCAGCCCTGAAACAGCTACGGCATCACTATAAAGGCTGTGAGTATGAGCCACTTCCAATTAAGTGAGAGAAAGAGGAATTCCACAGAGTAATCATATGAGATTGTACGAAAAAAAGTTACAGGACAGCCCAGACTCCTGCAGGGCTGTTTCAGCAATGGCTCCCACTCAACCAATACTGTGACACAGTACAGAGTGAAATGCAGCAAGGAAAGCACAAAATCAGTGAATCCATCAGAGGAGGGATCTCCCTGCTGCAGGGAGACTGCAGGGATTTTCCTGCAGCATCCCAACCCAGGTTCACCACAACTGCACAGACTTGTGCCAGCACATCAGAGAGACAGGAAAAGAGGCTGGGGAAAGCCATGTCCTTTCAGCCCAAAGAGGAGGACACCCAGAAGTCCACTGAGGACTGCAGTCTCAGTGAAAATGTTATTAAATGTGGTTTAATACAAGTGAGGGCAACCCAATGCCATGAAGCAGAAGCACCACCCAGGCTCTAAAAACCAGGCTGCTTGTTAACAGCCCAACACCAACCCTGACCAAGGCAGGAACACAATCCCTCAGTCAAAAGCACACGGGTGTTTCAGGGCTGGACGTTACCTTTGGGAAGATCAGCGGTTGGTGGGACTTCATAGGGCTGCTCACCCGCTTCGGTGCTCGACGAAGTCAAAGCCGTGTTCGGAAGGGACGCCGGAGAACCACAGACGTTGTCGCTCTCCTTCGTCCCCGGCTTGATGACCACCATGTTTTTCCCAAAGCAGTCAGTGTAGGGTTTGCACTTCATCACACTAGAAGGCACATCTGAAAAGGTACCACGAGGGCACGGCTTGCACCTGACGTCTTCGGTCTCGGTTCCTTTCTTGCGGACGCCCCAGCCGACCGGGCACACCGTGTAAGGGACGCAGGTATCGTTTGTCTGAAACGTACCAGACAGGCAAGTGCACTCGCGGTCAGTCAAGGCAGTACAATGAGTTTTCTCAATCATTGGCAGTTCACAGGGTTTCCTACAGGGGTGGCACCGCTCTATGCCGTTCTCATGCTTGGTAAAGGTCCCATCTGGACAAGGGCTGCACTCTCTTAAGGTACTCTTCGTACAGTGCTTAGACACGTAGGTTCCTGCAGGACATTTGTCACAGGTCAGCTCTTCGTTGGTGGCACGGTCAAGGTGGCGGTACTTGCCAGGGGAGAGGCTGATGGCATTCTGCTCAGAGGTCAGCTTCGACTGACCATCGGCGGTGCCAAGGAGCATGAGCAGCTGGAAAACAAACAGGAGGTATCAGCCAACAACTGCGTGCAAACAGAGCCCTCTGTGTCAACGACCCCCTGTGGGATCACATGGGATGTCCCAGAGCTGTGGGACCATGGACAAGTTACTACGGCCACAGGAGGGACCTCAGCAAGGCTGGAGTGGAATGGAACCGGTGCAGGCGGCAGCACACTCTCCTTACACATCCCCAACTACGATTATAATTGCTTAAACTTGACACCACACTTCTCGGTGAAACTAAGCATCATTTACACTGCAACCCTGCCAGGGTGGTAAATACTGCTAATTGTGTTTCAGCAGTACGTGCTACCTGGCCACCCCAGGAGAATTCAGACCAGCTTTGCATTTCAAGGCTGAGAGGCTGCAGCACGAGGCAGGCGCTCACTGACAAGACAAAAAACACATGCAGATGGCAGCTCTGACCTGCAAAACTTTCCTTCCCTATTTGTTAATCTGCACTTGTTCAAATAGTTACCTTTCTGAGTAACACAAACCAGGATGAAATCCAGGCTAGCGGCTGTTTCTGGGCTATTTCTCAGCTCCTCTGCCTTTCCACGATTTTTTATGACCCGGTGCAAGTGCTGGGTTTGGCGAGACCGCAAGGGATGTTCTGCTTTGAGCCTCCAACCACATCTGAACCCACTCTAAACCAGCTGCATTAGCAACAGGAGAAAAAACCTGGTGCTATTTTTACACTCTTCAAGGAACTCTGCTGTAACTCAGCTTCTCATTGCATCAGACACAGGTAAAAGGACACCAGCCTTTAGACACTGAACTGGAAGCAACTGGGCTTTGCTATAAATCCATGTCTGTCTACTAACCTCCAATCCCAAAACTTTTTTCCCTTAATTCCTTTGCAACGATGCTTCTCCATCCCCAAGAGAAGCTTCATCTACCAAGAAGTATCTCTGCTTCCTCCAGAAGACCTCTGGTCCAGGGATTTAATGTCAGTTGTAGCAGCAGAGATAAGCAACAACAGCAACAACAAAAGGCATATCAAAATAAAGGCAGACACAACTTTACACAGTGTGCAGAGCAATAGGAAACACGTTTCCAAACAGCCATAGGCTAAGTTTGGAGGGACAGAGGGAACAAGTCACTGTTATCTTGAATTTTCAAACATTTTCTACACTGAAGGTAAAAAGACCAGAGATCCTAATGCTGCTCAGCTGCAGAGCCAAGCACATAAATCACTTGGCTGTGTTATACAATCCATCGCCTCTTGCTCTGCTACCTATTCTGGGCTATCAGCCAACAAGAATATATTCAGAAGGAAAAAAAAATAAAAAAGGTTCCCAACAACATGACTCTGCAGAAGGCACATAGCAGCAGAGCCGCAAGCTGCGCCGCATCATTTTTGGTGCAGTCTCTCACTTCCTGGAAACACACAGCACGTTTCTGTTTCACCTGCTAAATAATTTACAGCTTGGGATTTGTACAAAACACTTCATATTTTTATTTTTTTTTAATTTAGTTTTCTGCCCCTGAAGCAGCAATTACAGAGCAGGCAGAAGCAGGCAAGCCCGCAGGAGCTGACGAGGATCCTGCAGCGGCTAGACTAATTACAGCACGTCAAATTAAAAAGCGGGGCTGTCCTGGCAGGCAGCAAAGGCTTACAGGATGCATTTTACTTTTCCCCTCCCCTAAGACATGATTTAACAAAGCGCTTAGCTGGCTCTAAGGAAACCTGCCACCCTCCCCTGTAATCTCCATGACGCATCCCTGAATTAGCAAACTGGCCTCTTAAGGAGGCAGGAGGGGTCACCTGTGTTACTCACCCTGCTCCGGGGCCAGCGCCGAGCAGGACAGGGTGACAGGAGAGGCACGACACGCAGTGGCTCTCCTGCCTTGCCAGGAGTGAGCTGTGTGCTGCTGCCTCGGATCCTGATTTCTCACTCTGCATCAAGATAGATTTTGGGAAACCCATGGACAGCCCCGCTACAAGCATGTGCCATGGGTTCCCTCCTTCCATTCCAGCATCCTCCTATCCCTCACCCGGGTAACCAAAGCCTGTAATAGCACTAGGTTTCAGTTGGCTTTTTTGAGGTGTTTTTTTAAAACCCTATCTCAAGAAAAGCAGTGCTGGTATTTTTGAACATCTCGAGATCTTCTGCTGCATATGCACTTCCAAGGGAGAACAGCAAGTTCCAGTGGGGGATGGCTAAGCAGCACTGAGCATCTGCTATTTATTCAGACTGGCATTTCTGCTCCCTAAAATAATCCATCTGCTCAGGTTCTGCAGCACCCAAATCTCTGAAAGTAAAGGCCAGGAGCAGGAGGACATCCTCAGCAAAAAAGAGTGTCTGCTGGTTTGGTCTCTCACCCTCAGGACTGCCCAGCAGCACACAGAGCTGGACCTTTCTGGCTGACACTCCCAGTTCCAGTGGAAAAAAGCAACCAAGTAATGAAGTGATCTCTGCTGAGCCACTGCACTCCATTTCATTCCTCTGGTAGCAAAGGAAGTGTACAGGGTAACAAAAAAACACTGAAAAAACCGTAAGAGTGCAAGGCAACACTAAAGAGCAGACTTGGTTTCAGCAGCTGCAGCAACGCTCTCTGTGCCCAATGCAGGAACAAAGAAGGGCTTTTAATGGGATGGGGTCCCTTTCCAAAAGGGTGGCTACAAGCCCAAAGGACATCCCCAACTCAGAACCAACACCCTGCACCACACAGGCAAAGGCACCTCCCAGCCACCCTCACCTATTTCAGCACATGAAGGCTTCATGGTGTGAGGAAATCAGATCAGGCTGGGGCACACCATCATTCTGACCTCCCCACAACAGGAAACACTCCGACAAGGGCACCTCCACATCCAGCTGTAAATAAACCCTCGAGGCAGCAGCATCCCACAGTTGGTGTGGGCACGACCCACCTCAGCACCACCCAGCCTGATGACTCCACCTCAGGGGTGCCTCTGTGCTCTGCTCTTGTCACCCCTTCTCAAGAACTGTGCTGCAGGGAGATCTGACGGGCAATCTGCACAGGAAACATCTCTTAGGGGCCACAAGCTGCCTTGTGTGCACAGAGGATGCAGCTGCAAACACCTCAGAAACCCGCTCTAGTGGTTGGCATACCTGCCCAAGGCAGGGGTGTTGGAACAACATGATCTTTAAGGTCCCTTCCAACCCAAAGCCATTCTATGATTCCATGAATACAGCATCTCCTTCAGGGATCCAAACCTGCACAGTGAGTCAAAACACCAGCAGAAAGTTGGTGAATCAACTTACTGTCCTGGAATTTGTGTCCTAAAATGCTGTGACACTGAGACTGTCATAATCTCAGGTTGTGGACGGTGCTGCCCTGCTGCCAGACTTGTGGGGACATAGAAATAAACCTAAAACTAAAGTAAAAATTTTTAAAAATTAAAATTAAAAAAACCCAAAACACGAACTGCAGCTAAACACAGGGCACTTGACCCTGGTAGAGAAGAGCAGGAGCAGAGACCTGCAAGTGAGCAGGGACCAACAGTGCTAAACTGATACTCTGGCAATGGTTTCCAAGCAAAACCAGCAGAATTTGGTAGAAATGGCAGCTGGCTCTGTGGCACTGCCTTGGCACAGGTTGGGCATGAGCTGCACTGGCTGCCGCCCTTCCCAGAGGTCAGCTGCACCCTTCGCCAACACTACTGGGAAAGTGCTTGCAACACTAAAGCAAAAGAAATAAACACATAAAAACACCAGAAGGACAAATAAACTGGTCTGGAAGTTTTACGGTAACTTGGCAGACAGAAGGAGCAAACGTCCTGCCCTGATCACTGCAAAAAGGATCAAATTACTCAGTCCCAAAAAAGTTTCCTGTGAGGAGAGTACTGAAGAGTAAGGCAAATTTCTGCTTCTTGCAACATGACCAGCTATTTCAGCTGGTTTGGGGTTTGTGAAATGAGAGTCCGGGACTCACTGCTCAGCAGTTCCTTTACCCATCTCAAGAGCAAAACACAGGGAGTGGAGCGAGCCAGAACAGCAGCACCACAACATCTGGTCCCCATGAAGGAAAACCCAGCAGCCAGCCCTGCAGCCAGCACAGAGCAGAGCTCGGGAGCATCCCTGCCAGCCACAGTTCTGCTCCAAACAGATGAAATCCCCCAGCTTTCCAAAATCCCCAAGCTGAAGTAAGGTGATGTCGTTCTGGTTCCAGGCAAGGGCAGTGGGGGAGATGGTGGAAACTACCTTGCAGCAGTCAGTGGGGTCCCAAAAAAGGCACCAAGCAAATGAAATCACAGCCAACACCAGCCCCACACAACTGCTGCCAAGCTGCTACTGCTCCAAAACCCAGCAGCCAGGCAAATTTGGGATTGCTTTACTGGTAAAAGACCCACAAGCTATCGATTTGAACACAGCTCCCTTGAGCATACTTCCTTCAGGCTGGAAACATATGAACTCCTTGTGTCACCAAAGGGAGATGCCCAAAATGTTGAAGGTATCCGAAAATCCAAGGAAGATCCTGCCAGCTCAGAAGAAAATGGGAATTTTTCCCTGCTTGCTTGTATAATCACACACACAGGAGTGAGAACACACTCACACACACAAATAACACACGTGTATTTGCTCAGAGTCTCGCTTCATGCCCCAAAATTGCTGTATTTCCCCACATCTTTATATCACTCTTTTTCCCACCTCTTCCCTCTACACCCACCATTCCCAACTAACCTCCAGGATCCCAGCTGGAGCTGCATATCTCAAACTCCCCATCAGCATCTCATCTTCCCGACGTGCAGCAGCACTGGCTTCTCCCGGCTCGCTTCTCCCAGCGGGAATCCAGCACTGGGGAGCGCCCGGCCAGCACCCAGCACGGAGCCCGACTGCTCCGCCACTGCGCCAAGGTTCGCCTCCAGGGGCTGTTTCCCGGCTAATGCCCTCACTGCTTCAGATTATTTGTTGTTTACTCGGATTCCTGTCGAGCCAGCGCCAGCTTGCTCAGATCCACCTTGAGTTCAAGAGCAAGTGCTCTCCTCGGTTACACAACCCAGCCGCAGCAGCTGCGGCGTCCGCCTGACACACCGAATTACTGCCTCTCCCCAAAGGGACGGGATGTGTCCCTAAAGAGCTGGCTGGGAAGTGCCCTGCCCGGGAAGGTAAAAGGGGAGATAAAGCTGCCGGAAAACATTTCCGCGATAAGTCAGGGCAGCCGCCTGCCATTCGCAGCGGGGAGTTTTACTGCCTGTCCAAAGGGTGGCAAGAAAAGCGGCTGCGGAGGGCAGGGACGGACGGATGGATGGATGGATGAATGGATGGATCCCTCTCCAGTGCCGAGCTCCCGGAGCAGCGCAGAGAGCGGAGCAAGGATCCGCTCAGCCCTGCCCGGGGGATGCCGCCGCCTGCGCCAACGCAGGGATGGGGAGGATGGATACCGCCGGGAATATCGCACCCAGCCGGCGTCCCCTGCCGGGATCGGGGGCTGGGACAGGCAGCAGCCTCGGTGAGGGCGCAGCGGAGCCCCGCACAGCCCCCGACAGGCGGAGCGGGGCCAGCAGGACACCCGAGCACCCTCCCCGGCCGCGGGGCTGCCCCGCACTGCAGCGCATCCCCACCCACGCCGCGCACACGCGGATGCTGCGCGGGCGGCGCAGGCACGGCCGGGTCCCCGCGCTCCGCACACTCACCGCGAGGATGCCGGCGAACCCGGCGGAGCTCCGGCTCGCCGCGGCGGCCCCCATGGTGGCGGGGCCGGGGCTGCGGGCGAGGCGCTGCCCGTGCGGCCGCGCTGCCTCAGGCGGCGGGGCGCGGGGCCGGCGGCGGCCGGGCGCCCATGGCGGGGGCCGGGCCGGGCCGGGGCCGGGGCCGGGGCCGGGCCGGGCGGGGCGGGGGCCCTGCCGCGCTCCCACCTGCCCTGCCCTGCCCTGCTGCGGGGCCGCCGCGCGCGCTCTGCCGCGGGGGCGGCGCGCGCGTGGGGGCGGCGCGCGGGGCCGGGGCGGGGCCGGGGCGGTGGCGTCACCCGCCCGCGCGCCAGGGCGCCCCCCCGCGACGCGGGGACAGCGCGGGGACAGCGGGGGGACAGAGCGGGGACAGAGCGGGGATAGAGCGGGGACAGAGCGGGGACAGCGTGGGGATAGAGCGGGAACAGAGCGGGGATGGCTAGGGGACAGAGCGGGGACAGTGTGGGAACAGAGCGGGTATAGAGTGGGGGACAGAGCGGGGATAGAGCTGGGACAGAGCGGGGACAGAGCTGGGACAGAGCGGGGATAGAGCGGGGACAGCGGGGGGACAGAGCGGGAACAGAGCGGGGATGGCGTGCTTTGGGTCCGCTGGGGATCGGGAGTGCCGGGGATCGCAGCGGGGGTGGGTGTTCGGCACCCCGGAATCTCCCGGGGGACACTTTTGTTTGTTTCATTTTTCGTGTTCTCCAGTGTCACACACTCACAGAAGGGTGGTGGGCGCTGGCACAGGTTGTCCGGAGGAGCTGTGGAGCCCCATCCCTGCCTCATCCCTCATCCCAAGGCTGGCTTGGACAGGTCTCTGAGCTGCCTGGTCCAGCACGTGGCATCCCTGCCGTTGGAATGGGGGTTGGAGCTAGACAGCCTTTAAATGTCCATTCCAACCTAAACCATTCCATGACTCTGTGAACACATAGCACATTCCCCGTGGTGGAGGAATTTATCGGGGAACAGACACATCCCTCCAAGGAGGAGGATTAGCTGGATGCTGAGGGTGGCCCCAGCACAGACAGTGCCCTCACTGCCCATCTTGCAGCATCTGAGCAGGGTCACAGTCACAGTGTCCATCAACAGCTGTGGCAGGTGATGGAAACAAGTCCAGGTTTGCCCAAGGAGTCAGGGGAAACAGGAGATGGAGCCAGAGTCAGGACTGGAAAGGATGCATCCTGCATCCAAGGTCCTTACAGGAAATGGGAACTGAGGTGAGACTTCAGCATTGTTCCAAAGTGTGACCAGGAGACCAGGGCACCCCCAGGTATGGCTGACCGGGGCCTTCAAGGTTTATGAGTGCTGCAAATCAAGGTTCTTTATGACTCTCCACATTGCTGGTTATCTATTGAGAAAAAAACTCAAACACCTGATTTCCAGAGCCTGCAGAAATCCTGGTGACCAGCAGTCACCTTCTGGAGATGCCCTGAAGGCAGATGAACCAAGGGAGGGTTTCAGTGCCATGCCAAAGGAAACAGCACAGAACTTATAAAATCCCATCTAAAAAAGGGGAGGATTTTGGGGGGAATGTGGTGCTCTTGCTCTAAAGAAGCGTGGATTCCATCCCTTCTGATTCCCAAGCCCTTCTGAAGCTGACAAGAAGCCTCATTCTGATTCCAGGGAGTTTGGAGTCCAGCTAGAAGGCTCCTTTCCCAGACAAAGTGGAGTTTTTCTCCCCACACTTTCTCTATCTCTAATGCTGGAGGGGAGCTGGAGAGTAGTAAATGACCCTTGGGAGCCTGGGAATGAGCCTGGAGAGCTTCCCTCCCCGAGCTGGGGTGGCGGTGGCAGGACTGCTGCTCCCAGGGGGGAATAAGAGCCAGTGTGTCACGTGTGCAGGGAGAAGATGTTCCTCCACAGCTGCCTGTGCTGCAGAGCCCTGTTTTGGGCTTTGCCTTCCCTCGGGGCCCCCAAACCCAGGAACAACATGCTCTTCCCAGCAGGTCAACAAAGGGGAGCCACATCCCAAAGGGAGATCAAAATGCAAACCGAGACACAGTTCTTCAAAAGTTCTTAAAAAAAAAAAAAAGTTCTTCAAAAGCAATGGCATGCCCATCGCTGCTTTTAATTCAAAATAAATTGGGCAAATAATAGGCAATAACACAACTGGGTTAACACCAGGCTTGTGGATGGTGCAGTGAATTTTAATTTTAAGAATGGGTAGGTCTATGATGAAATACATGGCAGATCTTGGTGCAGGACTAAGTGGCCTGGTTGTGTCTGGGCTGGAAGAGGGTTTGAAATGCCCCAACAGCACCAACCCATGCTGGGTCCATCAGCACTGTAAAGGGCAGCGTTCAGATTGTATTAGGGAGAAGCAGAGAAATAATCATCTGGAGGACAGGGTGACTCAGGGGATTGGCAATAAGATGGATCATGTTACTGCTTTGGAGTGGCTTCCAATTAGTTACATCCGCTTTTAATTATTATTATTTATACAGAACCTAAAGGCAGTCCAGAGATTATCCAAAAATGCACGGGCTGATCTGCAAATCCCCCGTTCCCCCCTCCCCTCAGAGCCCTTGCAATGACAAACCCCAGTCACGCTGCCTGGACTGGTTCATACTGGCTGAGATGTAAATTACTTACTAGTGACCAGCTTGCTGCTTCTCCACTTTTGTCACTCTTCGAGAGGAAAATAGGGAACGGGTGGCTGAGACTGGAGTTTCATGTTAAGTGTTTTTGTTGGACGCAGCAGCAGCTCAAGAAGTTCCTCCTCGCCTCCCTGCATTCGGTTCCTTTTTCCCCCTTGTGCCACCCCGTGAGTCATGCAAATACACCCAGGTCAGTGAACTGGTAACTTTGAAAAACAGCGAGGGTTTTTTTAAATCAGAGTAGGTGAAACTTGCTGCTCATGTTGACCAAAGACTGCTGGGTCTTTGCTGAGCTGGTGGTAGGAATCAAGTAGGCATCCACTGACCTCGTTCGCCACCAGAAATTTTCATCTCTCCAACAGCAAGGTCTCCTGTCTTGTGAGGAAAGCCAGTGCTCCTGCTTACTCACCTGAGGCTTATTCAAGCATGTTCATGGAATGGGAGGAATTGTCTTACCAAAAGAAGCTATTTGGGAAATTTGGAAGAATATGCCACGAAACCATGGAATCAGAGAATGGTTTGTGTTGGAAAGGACCATAAAAATCATCTCTTTCCAACCCCCTGCCAGGATCAGGAACAGCTTCCACTAGACCAGATTGCCCAAGACCCTATCCAGCCAGGCCTGGAACCCTTCTGAGGATGGGGCACCATCACTTGTTTCGCCCAGAAAACATTCCAGGAAATGATTTCTCATCCCTGACTTGCACTAGAAGACGCCAGGCTAATGGGGCAGACATAATTTCCTTTCAGTGTCTCATTCTCTGTACATGGACCATTGCTTCCACATCTCCCATAGAAACAGAACATTTCTGTGTTGGTGTTGTTGTTATGGGAAAGTAGCTGCTGCATGGGAAAATTTGTGACTCCAGTTCATATAGAAACCACAATTACAATTTGCATTAACATGAATTGGGAAGTTAAATCAACAAAGCCCATAGACTTCCCTGGGTGAGGGAAAGGAGAGTTTGGGTGGGCGTTCTCACCCTTTTGACCCTCTCTGTGATCTCCAGGAAACTGGGAAGGGAAATGTCTACCATGAGCAGATGTTCCCAGCAGGAATATATAGATACACACACACATATACACACAAAACCACAGTCATTTCGAGCCAGGTGTGTTATCACTGATGGATTTCCCACCTCAAGAACCCCGTGGGATTTCAGGGCCAGGCACCAGGGAGCCAGGGCTGGCAGATAGGGAGGGAAGTGTGGCACTGTTGGATGGAGGTTTGGTTGCCATCACGCTGAGCTGATCTCTCCTCTGGAAGCAGTGGATGCACAGCTGGAGAGACTGTTTTCCCAGAGGACTTTAAGAAAGGAGAAGGAGCATCTGATGGCCAGGCTGAGTGCATGAACACCACCTTAGCCCTGTGCCCAGGGCTGTGAGATGACCAGCAGGAGGGATGGGGAGGTGAGGCTGCAGGTGAAGCTCAGGTGACCCTGCATCTTCTCCCCTGGTGAGGTCAGGGGATGAGGCTCATGAGGCTGGCACCTCACATCCTTCCCAGGTCAGTGACTTGCTGTGAAGAAGTTTCCTTCCTGACGCCCAAGTCATGCAAGTGCTGTCAAGCAGGACAGCTTTTATCTGACTGAAAGCCGCAGCTGCCTGCACGCCTGGTTTGGTGCATGTGGAACAAGCCCAGCAGTCACATCTGCACCTCTCAAAGTTAAAATAATAGATGCATTTAAAGCTTCTTGTTATGGGGTTTTATCCCTTTGGAGTCTTGTTTTGCAGGAGGTCCTTTGGCTCAGCTGCAGAGTGAGGTCTGGATGCAGAAGCCTGAATGCTCTTATTAACCTCGGCAGAAGCACTGGGACTCTGGGAGCTCATTCCAGTGCCCTCATTCACCTCCCTTCTCCCTTCCTCATCCCTTTCCTTCTCCTTGGTGCAAGTGCTCTGGGGCTGAGGCTTGAACAGTGCCTAACAAGCCAAGCCTTGCTCTCAGCTGGGGTATCTTGATAGTCGTGAAGCTGAAATGAAAAATGATGAAGCTGAAATGAAAAATGATGCAGAGAATTTTCATGGATGAACCCAAAAGCCTTGCAGTGTCCCTGGGTTTACACTGGAGGAAGTGAAGCAGTGGATTAAGTGGTGTAAGCCATGAGCAGAGCCCTGGCAGCAGAGCTGAGCTTCATGCTGAGCAGAGGATCACATGTTGTCTTGCTCCTCTGTGGGCAGCATGAGGGACAGGGAGGTGACAAGGGGATGGGATGGTTTGCAGAGCTTTTGGAGAGCACTGCAAAGCTCAGTAGGAGTTTCCCAAAGCCAATGGCTTTCCAGGAAGGACTGTGCACTCTTTCAGGTTCAACATCAAATACAGATAGCGAACAACCCCCCCCCGGCAAATCTGTTATCCATGTCAGCTGTGGATCCCCTCAGATTACCCAGCACACGGGATCCTGCCAGCTTTGTGCCTTGTGTCACCTGCAGGGCCAGTGGAGTGGCACCGGCAGACACTGCCTAATCCAGCCTACACCCCTGGTACAGAGGGGAACCAGCAAATAACTCTGACCTCCTCTAACCCAACAGGCTTCATTGCACTCTGCACAGCACGCTGCTTTCTCTGCTCAAGGCTGCCTCTGCAGCCTTGGGGTCTCGTTTGGAGCCCCAGGAGAATGTCACTTCCCAAGTGACCATGCTCAGCAGCCCAGCTGCCCCCAGCAGGGCAGATCTCATTGCTGAGTGGTCACAGATAATCTTAATCACAGTTTAATCTGGCAGTGGTGTTCGGGGGTGGAGGATGGTCAGGGTGAGAAGTAGCTCACATGGGGCTCGACTGTCCCTGCACACGTATTTGATTATATTGGGTACAGAGTTATTCAGGGCAGTTAAGAGTGACAGCAAAGAGATGCAAAGAGCTTAAAATAGTGCCTGACCAGGCGATAATAGCGCACATTAAACTCAAGTGTCCTTGAAAAGGGGCAAGGGCTGCCTCCGTGTGGGTTAGTGCCTCCCAAAAGCCAGACCCAGAGCCTTTCAGCGGCTCCCCCGGGTATCAGGTGACAGCACAGCGAGGAAAGCAAAGCCCTCCTGCATCCGTGAGGATGATGAGAGGGGGGGATGGAGGAGACCCTGGATGGACATAGCTCAGGAGGCAAGCAGCAGGGAGAAATATGAGGCTGAAGTCCCGGACGGCACAGAGAGAACCATCGGGGAACTCAGTGACGGGTCAGCCTCAGCGTAGGTGGGTGACGGAGCCTGGGAGCATGCCGGCTCTCTGAATCACCGGGATTTGTGCAAACCTGGCAGCGCTGGGTGGGTGTGTGCCCGTCAGTTCCTGCGGAGCGGCAGCGCTGGGAATCGCGCCCGGAGCAGCCTGCAGGGACTGCCGGGGCTCCAGGCAGTGCCTGGGTGTCCTCAGCTCCGCCGGGAGCAGGGCAAGGTGACCTGGAGGTAGCGAGGTGTTCTCGTCTCCCCTGGGCTCCCGCATCCAGCACAACTCTTTAAAAGCCTCGCCCAAGCTCGGCAGATTTAAATCACTTCAGGCCATTTAATCATCGCGTAAGCAGACCGAGCTTAAGGGCTGATTTATAGACTTTGCACTGGTTAGAGTAACCCAGCGGGTTGTACAAGGAGCTGGTTGTGCCATGATAAGCTTTCAGTGGAGATGAAGACCCCGGGAGCAAGGCTTCCAGCAGGAGAGCTCCAGCCTTGCATTACACACCAGTTTGGGACGCAAGAGGAGTCTGTAGGAAGCTCCCTGCAGTCTGGCACTCTCCTGCCTTCACACATTTTAACTGCCTGCAAATCCTCCTCCAGGAAACTGAGAATTAGCCCCGGTGCTAAATGACTTTGGAAGAGAGGATCCTTAGTGGGGATTCTTGCTGGAAAGAATAACAAGGCTGGATGTGTAAAGCAGTGAGGAGTTCGCAGGGCAGCTGCTGGGGAGGACACATCCCTCCCGTCTCACCAGCCTCCAGGTCCTGCCTGTAAACCGGGCAGATTTTCTGTTCCCTGAACAGCTTGTCAGACCCTCCCTGTGATTGCTTCTGCTCTGTTTGCCACCAGTTAAACTGCAGCTGGATGTGAGGGAGAAGGAGGGATGGGTTCCACACTCTGAGCTCAAATCCCTTTCAGCCGTGGTTTGAACAGATCATCTTGAACCAGCCTAGGAGCTTGCCAACACAGAGGTCTCACTCCTGTCCTTTCTCCTGCAGCTCCAGGCTACCATCCTCCCCTTTATCTTAGCTCTTGTGCTGGGTAACTTGGCCCTGACTTTGCAGAAGCCTGTTCCCTTTTTCCACTCAGTTATTTTTGTGCCAGATTAGTAGTCTGGGTGTGTGGAGGCTGCGCAACACCAAAGCTGACGCAAGGGTGATAGGGTGGGCGTGAGGGATGGTTCCAGGCATGGAATGAAAGATAATCAGTATGGATACAGTGCTGCAGGAGAGCTGGCTGCAAGGTCACCTCGGGTCAAAGGAGAGCAGAAATGCCATTCGGGGTTACACTGACAACTGGGGTTAAAGGCCTGAGACTGAGGGAACTGGGCAAGGCTGCTGAGAGATCCCTGGGACAGCCCCAAGAGCAGTTTGGGAATGACTGCTATGGCATGGTGATGGCTGGGAAGGGCCTTGGGAGCACTGTGGCTGCACCAGGCCTTGCTTGCAGCTCATTTCACCCTGAGCCCTGCCCCATCACTGCGGGGCACTTGCTGGCTGGGTGGCCCTGGGATGGTGGGACCCCAGTGCCATGGGATAAGCTGGTTAGAAGTAGCAGAGGGCTGGACATGTAGCTACCACATTCCTGCTCTTAGCACATTTTCCATTTCACCTTTGGAAACCTTCTCCTCAAGTCCTGAAATGTCTGTGGAGCAAATTGTCCTTGAAAATGAGCCAGGACACATCCCTCAAAGTTCTGGATGCTGCAGCCAAGGTAATTCTGTAATAAATGTAACCTTTCTGGCAGCACAAGAGAGCAATTAAGGAATCCTTAATTTTTAAGGGTCCTCAAAAACACGTCACTAATTTTTTAGCCAGAAACACTGGAAAATTTAGTCAAACCAGCCTGGATACTCAAGGCACTCTCCTCCCTTACAAGCCTTCCACTTCTGCCTCTGCCCTCCTTCCCTCACACCATGCCTCTGCCATCTTTTCCCTGCTTCCCTCCCCAGCTATCCTTCCCCACTTGTGAACAAAGAAACTTAACAAAACAGTGCTCCACTGGAGGGAAGGGAGGCAAGGGAAACAGGAAAGCAGATAATGTAACAACAAACAACAACCCCATCCAAAGTACACAGAGGCATGTTCATCTTTCCCTTTCTCTTTGCTTTTCCATGGCCCCTAGGAAAACTGGCTACTGCCTCCATCCTGCAGCCTTCCACTGTGCCAGTTCACTGGTCCCAAGCTGCAGACTGTGCATTTCTGCCAGGCATCAGCTATTCTTCCATCCATCCATCCATCCATCCATCCATCCATCCATCCATCCATCCATCCATCCATTCCTGCTAGCCACTACCCATCAGTGATGCCCTTAGCAGGAGCCCCATATTGTCCTCTCTCAGAATAAGACTCACTAAATAGAGTCAAAACCCAAGGACAGCCATTTTCTTATGCACAATTTCTGATACTGGTCATGCTGAGCCCAGGTCTAAAGGTCACAGAGTGAGAGGAGTTTGACCCAGAAACTTGTAGACCTTTGGTTTCCATCACCAGGCTCACCTTGTGCGCAAGCAGGAGTGGAAGAGGAGTGACTCAGACTCACAGAATCAGTGGGGCTGGAAAAGAGCTCTGAGATCATCCAGTCCAACCCATGACCAAACACCACCTTGGCAACCAGACCATGGCACTCAGTGCCATGTCCCATTTTCCTTAAACACCTCCAGGGACAGTGACTCCACTGCCTCCCTGGGCAATCCATTCCAGTGTTTAACAACCCTTTCCATGAAGAATTTCCTCCTGATGAACCTCCCCTGGTGCAGCTTGAGGCTAATCCTTATTACTTACCTGGGAGAAGAGGCTGACCCCACCTTGCTGCAGCCTCTCAGGCAGCTGCAGAGAGCAGGGGTGAGGATCAGGGGCGTGGGGAGGTGTGCTCTGGCTGCATGGCCTGGTCAGTGGTGCGGTGCCAGGCGAGGACAAGCTGTTCCCTGGCTCCTTATTGTTACCAGATGAGTGGGCGACGTTTACGATCGCTGGGTTTGGATAATCAAATTCTGACTGGGACAGAGGAAGGAGAGCTGCCCTCCTCTCCCTCCTGCAGCCCAGGCCAGGCTCTCAGCCCCCTGCCCTCCCGCAAGGCTTTGTTCCTGGGGGTGACACACAGCAGCCCGGACGTGACTGTGGATCCCACACCCCCACGACGCCCTGCTCTGTCTGGGGTTATTGTGTGATGCCCAGAACAATGTGCTGTGGTTAGGGATGCCTGGGAGAGCGCCGGGAGGCTCCCTGCTCCCCCTCTCCCTGCCTGTGCTGGGGGAGGCAGCTTTTGGCCATCTGGTAGCTGTGGGTTTGGTGGAGGTCCCCCAGCAGGGGAGGAGATGCAGTCACCAGGGCTGTTCCTAGAGAGGAAAGGCAGCATTTGGCACTGCTGAGCCGCAGATGCACTGTGTGTCCTGGGCATGGGATGGCCTTGGGCACTGTAGGATGGCAGGATAGCTCATGTGGGAAGGGACTGCAGGGGGTCTCCAGCCCAACCTCTTCATCCTGCCTGCTCTGGGGTCAGACCAGGTTGCTTGGGGCTTTAGTGAGTTGTGTTTTAGAATCTCCAAGGCTGGAGGCAGCACAGCCTTTCTGGGCGCCCTGTATCAGTGCTGAACTGCCCTCCTTATAGTGGGAACATTTTTTTCTCATATCTAGTCTGAACCTCCCTGGCTTCAGCTTATGTTCAGTGTCTGTTGAGCTCCCCTTGCGCACCTCTGTGCACAGCTTGACTTCATCATCTCCATATCCTCCTTGCAGGTACACCAGAGCTTCTCTACTCCAGCCCTGCACGCTCAGCCTCCCCTCCCAGGCTGTGTGATCCCACAGGGCTGTGTGAGCTCCGACTGTCTTGATGGCCTTTCCCTGGACTCTTCCCCATGTGTCTCCATCTCTCTTGTACTGGAGGCTGTTGCAATCTCCAGTCACGGTGTCAGCAGGGCTGAGCAGAGGGGAGGAGTTGCCTTTCCTCTACCTGCTGGCAATGCTCTGCCTAATGCAGCCCTAGGGCCTGTTTGCCTTCTTTGCTGTGATGATGCATTGATGTGACTCAATGCCCTTTCTGCACGGCTGCTCCTCCACCAGTCACCTCCAGCCTGCATTGTGGCCTGGAGGTTATTCCTTCCCAAACACTGGACTTGGCATTTGCCCTGGATGAAGTCCATGAATATCCTTGCAGTCTCAAGTCAAAGAGAGTGTGGAGGCAGCAAGTGTCTTGTGGACTTTCCCGAGTCACAGGGACTTTCACTTTGTAATGGTTTGGAAAGTCCCTTCTGGCAGACCATACCCACACCTCTTCGGGGAAAATCTGCTTATTTGGGATGTTGTGATGGCTGGAAGCTGAGGCAGGAATATGGGTCAGTGATATAACCAGGAACAGCAGAACTGCTCTCACAAGAAAAACATCCTGCACCCCTCAGTGCTGAGGTGGGGACTTGGGGAGCACCAGGGGACACAGGACTTTTCACACCAGTGTGTCACTGCAAAACCCTCAGGGGTTAGGGGTGTCTGTGTCCTCCAGTGGCATGGTACTGACAGGAGGGAAGGGGGAATGTGTCCTTTCTGGCTTTGGAAGTCCCTTTGGCTGCCTGGGTGAGATGTCCCTCCACACACGTTCTGTTTACACAGCTGTTCTCAGGTGGACACTGGTGCATCACAGGAGTTGAGCTTTGTGTCATTTGGACTTCTTGTTGGTTGTCTCCCCTTGTGCCCAGGTCCCCCTGGAGCCAACTCTCAAACAGTTTGGTGTGGGGCATGTTTGGTCTGGGATTTGTTAATCACCTTCCTTTGCCGTGTGTGTCCTTGGGAGTGTTTCAGGAGATGGGCATTGCCTTTGGTGGAGACATGGCAGAATAATGCTCTTCCCTGATGAATACCCAGGGAGAGCAGGATCCTCACAGGCCCTCGTGAGACCCCATCTGGAGTGCTGTGTCCAGATCTGGGGTCCTCAGAACAAGAAAGACACGGACTTGTTGGAGCAGGTCCAGAGGAGACCACAAAGAAGCTCAAAGGGCTGGAGCTCCTCTCCTTTGCAGACAGACTGGGAGAGCTGGGTTGGATCAGTCTAGAGAAGAGAAGGCTCTGGGAAGACCTTAGAGAGCTTCCCAGTAATTGAAGAGAGCTTATAAAAAAGTGTGAGAGGAAGTTCTTACATGAATAGATACTAATAGGACAGAGGGTAATGTTTTTAAACTAAGAGACAAGAGTTTTAGTCTAGCTGTTAGGAAGAAATTCTTTACTCAGAGATTGTCCAGAGTAAATTCTTTATCACAGATTGTCCAGAAAAGCTGTAGATCCTGGAAGTGTTCAGGGCCAGGTTGTTTGGGGCTTGGAGCAACCTGGTCCAGTGGGTGGCATGAGAGGTTGGAATGAGATGATCCTTAGAGTTTCTTCCAACCCAAACCATTCCAACATTCATGTGAAGTGAGACGTGTAGGAACACGTCATTGCTTTTCTTGGGATGAAGACAAAGACCCCCTCGGCTCCCATTCTTCTCCAGCTCACCACAGCAGCAGTGCAGGGTCTCACCCCCACCATAGAAAGGTTCCTTCCCCAGCGCAGAGTATTTATTCCCAGGACTTCCCCGCCCCAGGGCTGCTCATTCATCTCCTGCAGACAGAATGGAGCCTGTCACAAGAGCAGATGCAGAGCAGGCAGAGCTCCCCATGAGACCCTTCACCACCAGAGATGATAAACAGATGGGGAAATCTGCTGGGAAATGCATTGACGTAAGGAGGTGAGAGGCTGGAGCAGTGTCCCCAAGGAGGTGGAAGCACGCTGAGAAAGCTGCAGGCTGAGCCCGGTGCACAATGGCTCTTTGATTCCCCCAGACGCTGCTAATGGGCCGTTTCCTCTCCCAGCCCTCCCTGTGGATCCGAGATGTCTTGCTGGATGTCTTGCTCTCCCCTTATCTGTCTCCCTGACTTCTCTCTGGGATTTCCTCTGATCAGGCTGCTGGGTCATCCCAGGCTAGTGTCCCTGGTAGGATCCCTCTGTCCCCAGAGCTGCTGTGGCCAAAAGCATTTCTCTTCAGAGGATAACTGCAGCATATGTGTGGGGAGCGTGGAGAAGCCTCAGCCTTCCCATCTGGAGGGAGAATTGGGCTCAGGTACTTCACGACCTCAATCTGACCCAACAGCCATCCTTTGGGGGGTTTTACACCAGGACTGCACCCTGATGCATCAATCCTTCTTGGAAGGATGAGGCCATCTGGGCAATTGCCATCCATGCAATTATTTGTGTAATCTATGTGATGTACCTCTCCCTTTCCCTCCAAAAATTAAATGTGGGAGCCCCTGGCAGCCCACTCTCCCAGCCAGGCATCCAGCTACCAGGAGAGCAATGCTGGGACCACCACACTGGGCACAGGAGGGACAGGCACATGCCTGAGAAATTCACCCCTACAGCTTCGAGGTGCTGAGCAGGTCTTTATTATCAAATTTTAATTACCGTGGCTGAATTTTAATAGAGCAATTGTGCAATTCCACTTTAGATCCCATCCCCTAGGCCAGGTTGCTCACGTCACACTCCCTGATGTTGAGGCTATGAGTTTTTTTGGCTAATGCAGCAAAAATTCTTATTGGATTTGGAAATAGAAGAAATTAGTTGCCCTGGGGGAAGGGGAGGCAGAGGGCTGCCTGGCATGCAGAGCTGCCAGGAGGCTCTGACAGCCAGACATATATTGCTGTTTATAATACTTAATAGCGAGCAGCTCCACAAAGTCCTTTCTTTATTCATTTCTCTCCCTAGCGCTTCACAGCATGCAATAACTTGGATTTATAAATTAAACATGTTCCTTGTTTTAATACATCATCTACTTCTTATTCTGTAGTCCCATAATGGGATTTTTAATTGCCTGTCATGGAATCGTGCATCCTCCTGGCAGCCTGGGAGTGCGAGTGTAGCCATGAGTTCATTGGCCCACGTTGGCATTAAATGGTGCATTTAAATCTTCACATTAACAAAGGCGAGGAACACGAGCGGGAATGTGGAACAGTCATCATTAAGAAGAATTGTTTTCTGTGGCAGAAAATGAGGAAAACCAGGCCAAAAATACAAACAGATTTCCCCCCTCCCTCCCCCCGACTCCCCAAAGGGAAAAGCGTTGCACAGTGTTTTAATTATTGCTGGGTTTATTTTCAACTGATGCGTGTCCAACAGCTTGAGCCCACATTAGAGTCCAAGGGGCTGAGGCAGGGGCTGGAGGACCCACTCCGAGGGTGGCCACACACACACATTTTCTGGTGCCTAAACTGGACCATCCAGCTCCAGACCCCTGTCCTGCTGCGTTTGCTGCAGAACCATGGTTCCCTTTTACCTGCTTCTGTGCTCAGATCTGTGTGGCTGGGTGAGGCAGTCCAGCCAAGATGTCCCTGCCAGAGCCCAGGAACCCTGGGCAGGAGGGAACACAGGGGAAGGAGGTGGAGAATGGGGCACCAGGTACTCCTGCTGCTGTGCTCAGCCGTGGTGTGGCCAGTGAGCCCCATGTGCTGCTCAGGTCCTTGAACACAAAGAGGGTGTGCTGGGGAACAAGGGACAGAAACAGGCAGGTAAAAGGTTAACAGGGATGCAGCTCCTGCCCTGATGCAATTTAATGTGATTTGCTCTTGCAACACTTGAATATCTGCTCTTTGTAAGAATTGGCTGTGTCCAAGAGCTTTTTATCGCAGCTTCCCCTTCCTGGCAAAACAAGGTTAAATCCTCTAACCTTTCTACTTTTTTCGTATCTTAATCTTTTTTAATTAATTAACATCTTGGCCCAAGTGTGCCCTGAATAGGAGACTTGGTCCAGCTGAGACCTTATCAGCATGGAGGCAAGCTGAGCAATTACCTCCTCTGGCTTACACACAGCAGTCCAGTACTGCATCCAGAAAGGAGATTTGCTTCTGCTGGTCTTTTCCCAACTGAAAATTTCTCACCCCCATCCTTTGTGAATTGCCATTCCCCTTCCATTTCTGCTGTACTGCCACTGGGTAAGAGCTCCCCGGTGGGTACTGTGCATTTGATATGCTCCTGTCAGAGCCATAGTTTGTGTTGTTATTTATTGGATTTCCAACTTATTCAAGACAGGTTTTTTCTCCAATTTTTCCAGGTAATTTTGAATTCTCATCCAGTCCTCCCAGGTGCTTGCCATCCAGCACAACCTTCATATTTTAGAAAAGCATTCCCGAGGCCATCACTGGAGTCAGTAAATGAAAATGCTGAATAGGATCACCTTTATGCCTGATCCAGGAAGACCCGGCTCAAAATCTCCTCCTTGTGTGACTGAAATGTATATCTGCAGTGACTCCAGCTGTATTTTATTAAATTGTCCCTAAATTCACTTTCTCGTATTTCCTTAATTTAAGAGAATTGGTAAAATGTCAAATGAGACTATCTCAAAAGCTCGGCCTAAATCATGGCACATTTCAGCTGCCCAAGAGGGAACCCGAGTTGAACATTACTCTGGTTTGGGCAATTTATTTTTGACAAATTCATCTTCTCTTCTTATCCCTATGTTCTCCTCTGGCTTTGTATCATCTGTTTGTTTAATAATTTATTCTGGGTCTTTTCCAAGACTCAGGGTTAGGCTCCTGATGTATAAATCCTGCTTTTTAACCGGAGATATTGTGTCTGCTGGTTTCTGCTCCATAGGGTGACTGGGAAGAACATCCCAACTCTTTCCACTGCTCACCTCCCACAGGATCATCCCCTGCTTATCCTGACTCCATCTCACCTGTCCCACCTAAACCACCTCTGGATGGTTTCTTTCTGCTCCACCCCTTGATTTGATTAACTGCTAATTACAATCAGTCAGCTGCTGACAAGGAACATTTTTGTGAACACAGCACTGGCCTTTCCCAAGTCATCCCTTGGTTCCTCTCCTTCCTCTTTCTTTTCCTGGTGTGTTTACAGATCCTCGTGTTGGTTTCCCACCTGAGCTAGCTGAAACTCTTTCAGGCCTTCCTGTGTGGTTTCACCATGGGGCAGTTTTTGATGTAAACAAGGAGCTCCCACAGTTCCCACCTCCCTCTGCCCTGGGCTTGCAGCAGGGCCACTGGTGCTGGGCTCAGTGTTCATGTTTTCTGCCTTCCTCCTGGCAGGATAAGCCACCCAGTGTCTTTAGGGCTTTTCCCTGCTGTGCTGGCTCTCCTTCTTTCTCAGGAGGTACCCACAGCTTCCCCATGTGTGCCAAAATCACCTGGTTTGGGTCCAGCCTCCCTCTGCCCCTGCTCTTGCATCTCCCTCTTTGTGAGAAAGATTAATTCTGCCACTTTGTGATTGCTCTCCCCAAAATCACTGTTCCTTCAGTTCCCAGCTGGCTCCTCATGGTCAGAGCCAGAAGAATCTACTGTTTGTCCATCTGAGCTGAAATGCTGTCCCCAGCATCCTAGGGATTCACTGGACTGGGATTCTGTCTCGTTTCCAGTGGTGGGTAATTAAAATAACATCCCTCACTTTCACTGTTGTTGATAACTGGAAAATCCTCTCCTACCTTCTCCTCCTCAGCTCTCCTGCCATGGCCACATCCCAGGCCCTACTGTGTGCCCTTCTGGGACTGCCTTCCTTTCCTCTGCTCTTCCCAGATTTTCTCCATAAGGACAGAAATAGGTTTCTGTGCTGTGCATTCCTTTCCTCTCTTCTTTCCAGATTTTCTCCATAAGGACAGAAATAGGTTTCTGTGCTGTGCATTCTCTGTGCATTATGTCATCATTGTGATTGTGTCTAAGAATTCACGGTGTATTTATTTATCTTCTAGACTCCTGGGGGAAGTTGATAATCACTGCATTGTCCTTTCCCCTTCCTTGGGTTACCCTTAGACCAACACTGCAATTTCTCCAAGAAAACTGGATCCTCCCCCTTCTCCTGTAATTATGGACCTCTGCCCAAGGTGGGGGGGTTCTCAGCTGTGAAAATTCAGCCACCAAAATCTTCATTCCCAGCCAGAACTGGCTGCCTTTTCTCTCATTGCTCATCCCAGTGATCACACAGTTTGAAGAATGAGGTGTTTGGGGACCTCCCAGCTTTGGTGTCCCACAGGCATCCAAGCCTAAGCACTGAGCCCTCTTCTTTTCCATTGCCACCCAGGGAACCCCAAGCCCCTCCAAACCCTGCAGGCACCAGGGGCTGGGGCTCACAGGTCCCCACCCAAACCAGCAGGTTAAACCAACATTTTGCATTGCAAACAGGAGACCCAGCACGTAGCAGAGGGGTATTTAACATGAAAATTGGATTCTGAGAGTGGCCTCAGACTGTTCAGGCAAGTATCATAATTAACTGTGAGATGTCTCTGCAAATGTGGCTGGCTGGAGCAAGAGACTCAAGCATCCTTTCTCTGGTCTTATTCTGCAATGCAAGAGTTTATTTACTGTACATTTCAAAATAGAGCCCTTCCCCCCTCCCCATTTTGTGTGGAACAAACAATGCTATGTCTCTCCTGCCACTGCAGTATTAGAAAAAAACTGGGTCATGCATATAATTCTGCAGAGGGAAACAAAAGGCCATTCTGCCCCTCTTGGATCTCATATTTATGGATGCTGTGCCACATTATGGTAATTCTCTCTTGAATCCAGCATATAATTAATAGCTAATAATTAGGCTGTGGCATTTCTACATGCAGATACAGGCAGAGATTCATGACACACTGGACAAGACAGTAAAATATGACTGACACATAAAACTGCTTGCACACTTTCCAAGGCACCAGATTCCCATCTCCGTTTTGCCTTCTGGCTTTTCACATGCTCGTGTGTGAAAAAAACACTCTCCCCTTTTGGTTGTTGATAACAAATTCTTTCCTCTGTTTGTATTCTGTCCAATTTAAACCAAAAAAAAATTTACACCATGTCTGCATGCAAGGCTTGACGGTTGGTGGATTTATTATAAGTATGAAGGTGACATCTGTTCTGGACTCACAGAGGGGTAATTCCAGGGAGGCAGTAAATTGTGGGGACACAAGAATATGCCCACATACACTTGCTTGTATGCTGTACATGCTTATGTATTTTTATAAATGCTTGTGTAAAAAGCAGAAAAAACAGCTTTGGCTTGATGAACAGCTTAAACCACCAGAAGTGAAATCTAGTGTAAATATATTGATTTCTGGTAGATTTTAGTGTTTCTTTGTGCTCCCCTGTGCATTTAGCCAAGTATTGTCTCTTATATATGCACCCGGTGACTTGTTGCAGTAAGAGCATTCCCAGGCTGAAGAGATGAAAATAAAATAAATAAAAAACCCCTAGAAAACTGTTTCCATGGCTGTGCCTGGGAACAGAAGTGTTCCTGCTTTGCTGAGGTCAGGATGTGACATAACCACTCCCCTGCCAGCAAGGCTGGAGCAAAGAAGGTGATGAAGCAAAAATCACTCCCATTATCACTCTGGGATTATCCAACATAATACTGCAGGGTGAGATGAGGTCTCAGGGAATAAACATTGTCCTCTAAGTGTGTCCATCTCTGCACACTGCTGCTCCTCCCTGGGAAATCTGGGGTAACATATGGTCCAGGAAATCAAGGCTGCAGACCCCCCTCTAACTTCCCCAGGCACACACACAGCTCTGCATCATTATACATCACATAAACACTAAATATCTGCTGCACATTTTGTTTGTGGGTTTGATTTTCAAAAAACCAGCCAGCTAAGGTTGTGGGTGTAGTGGGCTGGTGCTGGCTGGATGCCAGGCACTCATCAAAGCCTCTCTATCTTTCCCCTCTGCAGATGGACAGGGGAGAGAAAATGTAACAAAGGCTTCATGGGTGGAGATAAGGACAGAGAGAGATCACTCACCAGACACCATCACAGGCAAAACAGACTTGAGTTAGAGACACCAATTGAATTTATTAATAACAAAACCAGAGCAGGATGAGAAGTAAAATCAGACCTTAAAAATACCTTCCCCCCACCTCTCCCTCATTCCCAGCTCTTCCTCCTTCCCCAGCATCTCAGGGAGACAGGGAGGGGAGGTTGTGGTCGGTTCATCACCCAGGGCTTCTCCCACTGCTCTGGGACAGGAGTCGCTCCCCTGCTGCACCCTGGGTCCCTCCCATGGGAGACAGTGCTCCAGAATCTTCTCCAGCATGAGTCCATCCCATGGGCAAGGGTTCTCCCCAAACTGCTGCACTGTGGGTCCCTCTTCCAGGGGCTCAGTCCTTCAGGAACAGCCTGCTCCAGCCTGGAACCCCACAGGGTCACAAGTCCTACCAGGAAACCTTCTCCAGCGTTGTCTTCTCTCTCCACAGCTCCCTGCCAGGACCCTGCTCCAGCACAGGCTTCCCACAGGGTCACAGCCTTTTCCCAGGCATCCCCCTGCTGCAGTGGGGCTCCTCCATGGGCTGCAGGGGAATCCCAGCTCTGGTGCCTGGAGCAGCTCCTGCAGAGCTGTCAGTGTGTCTGCAGTGTGTCAGAGTGTCTGCAGAGCTCTTCCTCTCACATCTTCTCACTCTGCTCTTCTCTGGCTGCAATTACACCTGTTTAATAACTTTTTATTCTTCTTCCTAAATTTATTATCACAGAGGCATTGCCACTATTTCCACTGGCCTGGCCTTGGGAAGAAGTGGGTCCGTCCTGGAGCTCCAGGGATTGGCTCTGCTGGACATGGGGGAAGCTTCTGGCAGCTTCTCACAGAAGCCCCTCCTGTAGCTCTCCCCCAGCCAAAACCTGGCCATGCCAATCCAACACATGGATCTGCACAGCCCCATTGCAGCATCTCCTGGTACTGCAGTGCCCATATATGCCTCACCCAGGAAAGCCCAACATGTGTTATTTATGTAATTGTAGGATGGTTTGGGTTGGAAGGCACCTTAAAAAACATCCACTTCCACCCCCCTGCCATGGGCAGGGACACCTTCCACTAGCCCAGGCTGCTCCACACCCTATCCAGCCTGGCCTTGAGCACTTCCAGGGGTGGAGCATTCACAAATTGCTTGGGCAATCTGTGCCTGTGAATATTTCCCCTCATTGCCACTCCAAATAAAAGGTGTGACTCAAGGCACTGGAAGGACTTGTGGGATAATTAAAAGCACCATTAAAAGCTGATATTGCTCTATGGCATCCCATTCAGAAGGATATTAAGCAGCCCAAGCCCTGGCACACAATCCTTTGTGTGTTTGCTCCTAGTGATCTAAAAAGCAGTGGAGCAGCACTGGGAGTGATAGCTACAGCATTCCTGCTCCTGGATAACCATGACAAACACATTCAGCATCCCTGCAAGCCCCTGTTACACATGGAGCTGGGGGATGCAGTCCCTTGGGATCGTGGGGGAGAGCAGGAGGTGAGTGGGGCTGGGGCTGCAGGAATGGCCAGCCCCTGCACACCCTGCCCTGGAGGGGAGAGCACAGCTTGAGTCTGCTGCTCTGATTAAACACACCTTGCACCAGGGCCATGCTGGCACTGACACACTTTACTACCTTAACCCATGGAATTTTAGGGAAGTTACTTAACATGCCCCATTCCTCACCTGCTGTCTGCCCAGTTCATTCCTGCTGGTTTTGCTCCTACTGTAGCTGCTCCACTCCAGATGAAAAGAAAGAAAAATGTGAGTGGAAAAGAGGGAGGCTGAGGCACACACACATTTCATTTTTATGGGCCTTTCACTGTATTTAATCTGTCTTTCATTTAACACACCGGCGACATTTATGTATTTCCTGAAATGCCACCTAGGAAAGAAAACACATTAAGGAACAACTTGACATAAAGAGTGAGGTATCCTTCAATGTGCTTGGCTGGAAATGTGCAGAGCAGCCTGCAGGCACAGGCATCCCTCTGTGCTGAGCCATCCCTGGAACCTCTGGGCTCCAGTGATGAGATGCTCCAGCTCCATGCAGCAGATCAAAGCAGGTCCTGCTCCCTGGTTTTGTCTTATGTGATCCAGCTGCCACTTGGAAGCAAAGCTTCTGTCCGGAAAATAGGAATCTTTTTTGCACAGAAGTGCTCTCCCAGCTCCTCCAGCTGTGCTTGCACTGTGTGCTGTTCCTCCAATGCTTTAGTGACCTGCCCTTTCTAGGAAACTGCAGGCAGGCACAGGGGAGACCATCACAGCAGTAATAATATTAGTAACAATAATGATGATGATGATGATGATGAAAGCAGTTGGTCCTGGTTCTGGGATGCTCCCTGGGTCAGGCACACCAAGGCAACAGAAGCAGGCTGGTGAATTATTTTGCGTTTTAGACACAGGAGCTTTGGAGCTAATAACACCCATCCTTTACCAAGGAACTGCTGCTCAGAGCCTTAATTTGGGTGATGGATGGTCTCTGCTGGGAACAAAACACCTCTGCAGTTGTAGCTGACAGGATTGGTACAGACAGGCAGGGCCACGCTTCTTATCCTCTGTATTGTATATCACAGAGTCACAGCGTGCTTTGGGCTGGAAAGGACCTTACAGATCATCTAATTCCAACCCCCTGCCGTGGGCACGGAGACCTCCCACTAGACCAGGTTTCTCCAAGTCCCATCCAGCCTTGTCTTGGGCCCTTCCAGCATTGGGGCATCTGCAACCTCCCTGGGGAACCTGTTCCAGTGTCCCACCACCCTCACAGTAAAAAATTTCTTACTTATATCTAACCTAAGTTTCCCCTCTTTGAATTTGTACCCCAACATGGTTTTACACCTGCTGTGGCAGTTTGGGTGTGCAGCTTAGCCCATACAGACCATCAGTCCTTTGTCCCCTAACCCTGGGTGAAGACCTTACCCACCACTTGCGTGTGTCCTTCCCAGGGGAAGGGGTGGGATGCTCCACACATATCTGTCTGAGCACAGTTCCAGGCTCAAGATCAGCTCTGGAGCTGACCTGTTTCATGCTCTTTGGCAAATCCCTGGTACAGGGATCATCATGCCCAATGCCAGTCTCTGAGGGGAGCACAGAGCTGATGTTTAGTGAAGGCTTTGGGCAGGAAAAGTGTATTCAGCGTTAAAAATGAATGAGCATCAGTCATGCCAAAAATGTGTGTGATAGAGGGAGAGAAAGACAATATTGGAGGACAGAATGCTCAGGGAGCTGGGAGCTGGCACAGACAGAGCCACAGAATTCCCAGTGCCCAGGCAGAGGGCATGGCTGCAGCCCTGGCTGTGGCACAGTGTCCTTCAGGGACCAGTGGCCCAACTGGCTTGCCACACCTTGTTGCTGGCACATGGAGCAATGGAATACTCAGCACTCTCTGGCAAGTAGCAAGCAGGAGATGTGCTGGTACCACTGTCCTTCCACCATCCCTTCATTCCAGTCCTCAGACTTGAAGACTTGAAGGGCTGAAGAAATCTCCCTTCCCCTAAGATATGGGTGCTCCAACAAACTTCTCATGCTTCCCACCCCACCCCTGCCCAGTTTTACACTTCCAAGGCCACACTGAGCAATGACAGTCACACAACAGCACTGGACACCTTGAAATGGGAATACAGGCTCTGCCTGTCCTGTTCATTGAGCAGAACTGCTTACACAGGGTCTGTAACAAAACTACTGAGCATTCAGCAGGTCTCTTACAGAGAGCAGCCCTGGGAAAACTCACTCCTCCTCCTCCTCGTCTTCTAGCACTGAATGTCATCCTTGGTCCAAATCAGGAGGCTGTAATTTCCTTGATTACAGGAGCAGGTCAGCATGGAGACCTTGCCACAGGGAGATGAGCCACAGCTCTCTGAGCTGTCCTTGCTTTTGTGGTGACAGTGGCTCAGGTGTTGTGCTGAAGAGCTGGGGGTGAGAAGATGTGGAAAGGAGGAGCTGAGAGCACGAGCACAGCAATGACTGAAAAGGTGAATTTGCCAACTCACATGGTTTCGCTGCTGCTCTCCAGGGTCCATCTCACACTGCAAGGACCTGCTAGCATCCCTGTCCCTGGCTTTGCTCCCTGGAGCAGCTCCTGTCCCTCCCAGGCAGCTCAGATCTTGGCCAGCAGGAACACAGAGGCTCTCTGCAACTCCAGCAGAGTTCCCAAAGGCTTGGATGGGAAAGTACCTTATAGCCCTTCTCTTCCCAGCCCTCTAGCAGAAAAACATCTTTGATCTCTTGTGTATCACTACAATATCTCCCTTGTGATGTGGCTCTGCACGAGGGAAGGCAATGTCCCTTGGTCCCATCCCCAGGTGAAGGTGCAGCTCTCATGCACACGTGCCGGAGTACGCTGTGCCTCGTGCTCGCGGGGAAATGAGGACACTTCCTCCTCCCTCCCTGAGGAGCACAGCTGAGCTGCTTGCAGGGAAAGTGCTGCCAAGCTTCCCGATGAACTGCATGTCACTTCCCACGTCCCTGGCGTAGCAGCTCTGACACTGAGTTAACAAGTGCTGCCAGCAGCATTCCTCCTTCTGGTTGTTTTTTCCAAACCAAATCCGAGCTCTGAGCCCATTTCACTGGTGACCCACTGCTGCTGCAGGGCAGGGAGGCAGAGCAAATGATATGAGAGCCAGGACAATGACAGCAGGGACCAGGAGAACCTTTGGAGTGGGAATGATGTTTCCCATTGCAGTGGGAGCCCGCAGCAGTGGGATCTGCAGAAGGTTTGTGCCATGGGATCCAGGCAGGATTGAGTGCAAAGTGCAGCAGGACAAGGTTGTGCTGTAATCAGAATTTCTGCTCAAAAGCAACTTTCCCAATAGCAGTGCTGGGTGCAGCCTTTCACAACCATAGCTTTCTCAGCCAGCCCACTCCAATCTAAGCGGGGAAAAGAAAGGAAAAGCAATGAAAACTGTTTGATATTTCTCATTCAAGAGAGAGAAAGATTCAGAAGATGGATATTGGCCACAGGGCTTCACAGACATCTTCACATTTCTTTTTTTATGATAAATATCATGTGTGACCCTTGGCAAAAAGCTTACACTCCATTGGAACATCTCATTTGCTTTCTTGTTTGACATAGAATTACAAGATGTAACCAGCTCCTCCTGTTGTGTCCAACAGCTTGTGTTTGACTAAGGCACAGATTTCCCATCTGTTCTGCAGTCTCAGTCCTTTTTGCTGCAACATCACACTGAGAGCTGGTACAGATGATCCCCCTAAATCCCTCAAATCCTCTTCTAGACACAGTGAGTTCCCATTCTATAGGCACTGCCTGTGTTTCTTGTTCTCCTGAACATCCCAGTGCATGGAGCAATATTCATCCCACATTGTTGGAAGAGAGACAGGCCATGGTAAAACTGCTCTCTCACTGATTACTGATTATCCCACCAGTCTTTCTGCAATCCCCAGCTCTTAACAGCAATTATATTAATTTTTTTTCCCCCTCAGACTAGTGGCAGAGTTGATCAGTACTGGAATTAGCAGGTCTCCCTCCTGGAGAGGAGTACTGGAAAATTAGCAGTTTCCAGTTAAGGAAACAAAGAATTTTATTTTGCCTGGAGCTATCTGCACCATTTCAGACTAACTGGGGGTTGCACTGTTTATTCCTTCTGTAGGTCTGGATCATCCTACACCCTGTAAGGCTCTGACACATGAGCTACTGCCCCACAGCAGCCCCTCCATGGGAAGACCTCAAGGAGAGCCCTTCTTTAACAGAAGAAGGGAAGGAAGCTGCTAGAAGCGATGACATAGAAGGATATGGAAACCCCTGGACTTTGGCTCAGTTTAAAACCTTGTCCTCTTGCTTCTTGCTCTTCTGGAAAACTGGCACAGTGTTCCCTAAAACCAGTACAGTGGTGCCTCCAAGTCTCAGCAAGAGAAAGGAGGCAAAAGAGGGCTGACAGTGCCAGAGCTGACTGGGAAGCCCCACTTCCTTGAAATTATGCTGGGATTTGCAGAGTTATTTTCATGTGGGATTAGAAGGGAACCTCAAACAAAATTAAAGAAAGCAAAATCCTGCAGTTTTGTTTTGGAAACAAGGAATATTTTGAAAGCAAATCTGGCTTCCAAGATACCTGGCAGCTTTTTGGATCAAAATAACAGAATGCCCAGGGGTCTCAGGGGTGCTCAGGGGATGGGCAGCTGCCAGGAGAGACCATGGCAGATGCCTCTGTTCAGTACAGCAGCTGCATGGAGACTTTTTACTGATTGCTGTGTTTCCTATTTTATTATAGAGATCCTCAGAATCTGGCCTGAGATTTTGAAGAAGTCCAGTGGTGGAGGTTTTGGGAGGGGAAGAAGGACTAGTAGGAAAGGGAATAATCAATTTCATACCCTTCAGTGCATTTAGCCAGGCCCACCTGGAGAGCACATAGGTGCAGACAAGGCTGGGAGTGAGACTGGTATGGATGAACAAACATTTCTCTACAGTGGGTTTTTCCCTTTCAATCCTGCACTCATGGGCAGCCAGTCTGCACCACAGGAATGCTCCCACATCCCTCCCCTTGCTGCTGAGGGTCTCTGAGACACATCAGGTTCCACTCATCCAACAGAACAGGAGCTGCTGTGAGCACAAACCCAAAATCTGCTCCCCCTCCTTCTGTTCCTCCACCCTGTGGGCCCTCGCTGTGCACAAGCCCAGGTGTCCCAGTGCTAATTTGAGGCTGGGGGCTAAAGTCAGGAGTAAATATGACTGATTAAGCAGGGATAGGAGCTCTACTGCTGAGAAAGCAGCTCCATATCAGCTCCTCCATATCAGAACTTAAAATCACAGCCATGCACAGCTGTGCTGGTGCTGCTCAGCAATGAAGGAGCTGATGCATTCCCTGCTGCTGATGTGAAGATTGTACTCAAGAAGGGAAATGTTTTAAGGAAAGTGGAAGCTCAGCAGAGCTTTTGATTACAGATTTCAGTCCCTGAGTGATAACACAGTGAGGGTCCTGAAACAATTTGACACAGGAGGTTTTTAGACACAGGCTGTTATCCTTCAGGGCTGATTTGAAACAAATCTTGGGGGCTAATTCTAAAAGAGTGAACACATTGCACATCAGGGCACAGCAGGCATTAACACGTTAAAGCCTAGTCATCAAACACACCTTTCACTCATAAACACCTGAGAACTTTGCCATTTACCAATCAGCCCAGCCCAGGATGCTTTTGAGATGCCTTTGTCTGGCAGCCCAGGGCCCAGTACAGAGAGCAAGGCTCCTTTTCATTGCAGTGAGTCACGAAGGCATCCTTAGGCAATAGATCCTCCAACGATTTCAGTGCTCTTCAGGCTGGCCCTTTACAAGGCACCAAGCATCTTCCTTGTGCAACCTTTACCCTGTCCTATCCTGCCCAAGCTGCATGAGTAATGATGAAACCCAGCACGGAGGCCAGCCCCTGTTTTCTTGGATTCTCAACAAGACTGAGCCTGGGGAGAAGGGCCCCAGCACAGGTTCTGACCTTGGTGTCAATGTGGAGCCTGCCAGGGCACAGGCAGAGCTCAGTGTGCAGCTCAGCTCAGGGGGAAGGAGATGGGCACCAAAAAAGGGGAAAGGAGTGGCTGGAGGGCACATGGAGATGGAAGGGGAGAGAGGCACTGCTGCTCATTCCCAAGGCTGCTGCCCCTGAAGCACTGCCCTCACACTATGCAGGGCTGTCCTGGCTTGAGTTATGGGGTTGCTTATTCCTTCTACACAGCCTGACCAAATGGCAGGAGGATGTTTCCTTCCCTGTGCTCAGTGGTGAAGAAATGAGGCATGGGAAGGCTGAGGATCTCAGGGAGCAACAGCCCAGGAAGCCCCAGCAGCAAATTGCTCATGGCTTGGGCAGCCCTTTTGGAACTATGGGGCTGCCCCGGAGATCTTGAGGCCTTTTGCAAATTTTGTGGTAAGAGCAGAAATGTGAGCAGTGACTGAAGGCCCCTGGTGATGGCTGCCATGGGTGGCTTACCCATGACAGCTGCATTCAGGGAGGGAATTCCTGGGATGCATCCTGGAGTCTGGGCCCTTGTGCCACACCAGCTGCCCAATCCAGCCGTGGTGCCTGGCACTGTTCCTGTGCCACCTTGTTGTGACCTTCTGCCAAAGCAGAGCAGGTGGCACAGGAGGGAAGGCACCTGGTGCCTTCCACATTTCCACCAAACTGGCCCATGAAGTGGTCTGCACTGAGATGCCTGAAGCACAGCCCTGCCCAGCCACAGTGTGGACACAGGTTCTGCACAGTCAGATCTGTCTGGGAGCTGAGGCTCCAGGGAGGATGGGAGACTGAGTTGAAAAGCAGGGCAGTGGCTCTGTAGATGGATGTTGCTATTTTTATAGTGCATGTGAGCTGGAGCTCTTTCCATTTCCCTTCCAAATGGTGCCCTGCAGTGCCCATGGGACATCCCCCAGAGAAGCTGACCTTGCTGAACACAGGGCTCTGGTGGGCAGGTGGGAATAGGCAGAGCATGGTTTGTTCTGTGTGCTGGGCATGCTGTGCCAGCTTCCCTGAAGGAATGGCTTTCAGCCACTGTCTGTCCAAATGAGCACGCTCTTGCCTTGATTTGTCTGGAATTTGTCAAGGGAGCCAAAGCTCAGCATTGCTGAGAGAGAGCGTTTTTATTTCCATTTTGAAACATCATCACTTTCAGTTTTGTCTTATAGAAGTGTTCTTTGCCTTTTCCCTGACCTTGAGGTTGCATGGTATGATAAGGCTGCATCCATCCCGTTACACTTTTACCTTTTAAAGGAATGTGTGCATCCAGTTTGCTGCTGGGCATGGCTCCTGTGTTGGGTGAAGTCCTGAATCCACCCCAGGAACTGCCTGGGGAGAGCTGTGGCCAAGTTTGTGTCTAGGGCTGTCCCACCAAGATGAGCGTGCAGACAGCTGGGCACCAGTGCCTGGGCACTGCATTCACACAGATGGGGCCTTTGTGTCCCTCTTTGGGACCAGGCACGCTGCCACCATGCAAGGATCTTCTCTGGCAGCTCAGGGTCAAGGATTTGCCTTTGTGGAAATTCAAGTGGGAAAGTTTCTCACTTTCATTTCTCTGTGGCTTTTATCTTCATAAATTAAAACACTCAGACATAGAGGAAATAAATAGAGAAGTGGAGGTAGTGGGAGGAGAGGCAGCAGGGTTTAAAAAGAAACAACAAAACATTGATAACAAGGTTGTAGTACCAGTTTAAGGTGAGGTTCCAGCTGACAAATGCTCTGCAGAGGCAGAACAGTGTGTGTCCCTTGGGGATGGAAGGGCTTTGAAGGGGCTCAGTGTGGATAAAGGGGGGTCCTTTCAGCACAGATCCAAGGACGTGACCAAGCCCCCCATTCACAGGCAACCTCCTTCAAGTCAGCTTCAATCCCCTGAGGAAAATTTTTCTGTGCCTCTTCAGTGTAGAAATGGTGCCATCCCTTACCTTCAGAGGGGATGCAACTCCAGGGACCTTTTTAGTCATACTCTGTGTGGTGAGGGAGAGCACAAAAACCACTGTTACAGTGTAGTACCAATTCCTGAAGGGCAAAGGGGTCCAGGCAGGCTGGTCATTCTCCAGGAAGGAAATCCTAGAAGTGCAGGAGCATGCTGTCCCCATGTGACAGAAGAGGAGCTGGTGGAGAAGACTTGGCCTGGCTGAAAAGATAGCTTTGGCTGGAACTCAGGCTAAATAAATGACTTTACCAGCTTTGGAAGAAGGAGCAGGCAACTCAGGAGGACTACAAGGATGATGTGGGGTTATGCAGGGAGAAAATTACAAGGGCCAAAGCCCAACTAGAAATTAATCTGGCTACTGCTGTAATGGACAATACAAAATGTTTCTATAAATATATTCACAACAAAAAGAGGACTAAGGAGAATCTCTGTCCTTTATTGGATGCAGGGGACACATAGTGACAAAAGCTGAGGTACTTAATGCCTTATTACCTCAATATTTAAGTCTTTTAAGACCAGTTCTCCAGACAGCCAGGCCTCTGAGCTGGAAAACAGAGATGAGGAGGAAATGAAGCCCCACAAATCCAAGGGAAAATGGTCAGTGATCTGCTACACCACTTGGACAAACAGGAGCCTATGGGGCTGGATGGGGTCACTACCCCTGGAGGTATTTAAAAGATGTGTAGATGTGGTGCTTGGAGACATGGTTTAGTGCTGGGCTTGGCAGTGTTGGGTTAAAGGTTGGACCTTAAGGGTTTTTTCCAACCTAAATAATTCTACTATTCTATATTTAGAGAACAAACTCAGTTTTTTTAGATAACAGGTAAAGCTGAAGCCCCTTTTGCCAGCCTGGATGCTACTGTGTAGGTAAAAATCTGTTTATATGATTTAATCTACTCAGGCATTTGCCACCCTTGACAAACCTTCCTGATATCTCCATAGCAATCTAGGTGGAAAGGTTACACTTTCCCCTGACTGTTCCAAGCCTGTGCTGTTCCATAAGAGTGCTTTTGGCTCGCATCCCCAACCTAAATGTGTTCTCTATGAAACGCAATTTTTGACTCTGCACGGTCACAGGAGACAAACGCCAGTAAAATGAGCTGCCAGGTAGGAAAAAAAGTCAAGCAGATTGGACCTCTAGAGGCTTCCAGCGTCAGGCATGGGAGGAGATGCTACAAGCCTTTATTCCTGAGCTGTGTTTTCTGCAGTGTGGAGGATGGCAGCTGCCGGCTTAACCTGCCGGGGCACAGCCTGGGCAGCTGCGGTGCCGGCAGCGCTCTGGGATGCGATGCCGCTCCCGAGATGCAGCCGAGGTGCCGGGGATGCTGCGGGCAGGAGGGCAGGGCTGCTGTGCTGAGGTACCCACCCAGAGAGTGCCATCAGCGCTCAGATGAAGCGGGATGGGCAGCGATGGATGACTCTGCTCATCCTGGGCTGGACCTCCGGAGCCAGCAGGGCGGGATGGGCGTCAGCTAAAAAAAGAATAAAGTCAGGTTGGGAAAGATGCCAGAGAGAACAGTGGCTAGACAGAACCCGTGGGTTTTTGCAGGTTTTGGGGCACCTCAAAACTCCCCCAGGCAGGAGGCAGGAGCTGCAGCAGCGCCGCAGCCAGGCTGCCTCCCGCCCATCGCAGCCCCGGCCGCCCGCACAGCTCCACAGTGATAGACCCGGCAGCGCCACGGCTTGCAGAGCCATCTACTGACAGAGCCTTGCAGCACAAGGAGGGATTTTTAATGGTTTTTTCCTCTCCTGTAGGTTTTTTTCAACTTTGTCCATGCAGTTGAGAGGTTTTATGCAATACAGCCCATGGGCAGTTCAGACTGTGTGGTCTGGCTCCTGCCCACAATCAGCACAGGAATTGTTTTACTCTGCCAGCCTGATACCTGCTCTTCTCTATAAGAAATGTTCCAACATTGCCCCGTCTTTAGCTATGGATCTGTTGTGCAAGACAAAGAAGGAGGAAATGAAATATTTTTTGAAGCATCCTTGGAAGCCGGGAGACAGATCCTTCCCTCCTCAAGCAGGAGCTCTGCTTGGAATCGCAGCCCTGTGAAATAACACAAAATGTGGACACAGACCTGGAAGTTGCTTGAGGACACGGCAGCATCTGGAGCAAGAGGGACAGGCTGAGCAGAGCTGTGCTGAGACCACAGGGCTGCAGTCCCTGAGTTACCAAGGAGGCAGGGGCACATCTGCTCTAACAAAGTTTCTTTCCATGCCTTTTCTCTGGGCGGTTTTTTATCTGCTGTAAATGTACACAAGCCCCAGCACTTTCATTTTGCATCACATCATACGGATCGCTGCCTGCTCTCCAAAAGCAGCACAAACAAACCTCTTCTGCCTGACCTGGGTCTGCAAAACAGATTGTGTGTTTATTCCACCACAATACCCACTTCTTTATTTGTGTGCAAACAGCAGGCTTCAGAAGGAGCATGATTCTCCTTTGCAAAGTGCCCTGTGCCTTTGGGGTAGAAACTCACCTTTCCTTTCAAGCTATAAACAGATGTTGCCATTCTTGGGTTTACAGGGCGGCTGCTTCACAGAGAGCAGAGCTTACAGCAGGCTGGAAAGAGCTGCTTTTGTAGCAAAATGTGGACATTAGGATGGGGTTTGAGAGGATCATAGAATGGTTTGGGTTGGAGGGAATCTTTAAAAATTACTGTATTCCAACCTCCCTGCCATGAAGTTTTCCCTTAGATCAGGTTGCTCAAGCTGACCTTAGGGTGACTCTTGCTCTCATGACTGCTGTAGTTGGTGCTCATCTTGTCCCAGGTGAGCACCTATGGGTGGCTCATCTCCCCTCTGCTCCCACCCTGGCTCACACTGTTGTTTCCAGCTGCATCTATCTCCATCTAAGAACCTCTTTTCCACCAGGAGCTCACTTGCTTTTGCAGTTTGGAGGACCCCTGGCAATTCAGTTTGTGATACTTTGGCAGAGGTGAAATGAAATCAGAAATAGAGATGAAAAAAAATAGTGACCAGGCTCAAAAAGTCATATTAGACATTCCCCTAGGAAAAACAGGGGGGTAAGAAGAAAACTTTTAAAAGGAAGGTGAGAGAAAGCTGAATCTTTGTGCTATTTTTGGCTTGCCCAGAGTGGTACAGGGTGGAAGACTGCTGCTGACTAATTAGAATATGCAGAAAAGGTGAAACTGGATCATGCTCCTGACACAAAGTCTCTCCCCATGGCACAGAGCACATGTCTGGCCTCTTTTCCCTGAACCTGGCATATTTACACTTCTGTGGACAGGGACTGATATGCATTGAACAAATATTTCAGTTCCATGTCTGCACAGAATACTGATAGGAATGGGCAGGTTCTATGTATTGCATAAATAATAAACATGTTCATTCTCTCAAAAAAAAAAGAAGTGTGAAATAGCACTTTACATACTCCAAGAAAGAGCCTTAACTTTGCCCATTATATTGAAATGCACCTTCATTCTGTGTGTCATCAGTGCATTTCAAGACCAAAGTGTGAAAAATGCCCTTTATGCATTTGTTACTTACTTATAACATTTTATTTGTTTGATTTTAAGGATTTTTTTTAAATGACCCCATAGTAAGCCCGGGCTGACCCATGGTATTTCTGGAGTATTTTCACTAAGGCAGCTGTCACTGAAGTGCTTTATTTGCCTCCTTGATGTGACACATCTGTCTTTTGCACCACATTCCCTCTAAGGTTTTATTGTCTTATTTGGTGTTACATTGAAGAACATTTGCAAGTCGGAGACATTCTCCAGTGCCATCTAACAAAAGTGGGACAGTGCTGCTCTCAGCCTGCTGCCAGTGGGAGACACCCAAAGGGACACGGTGCTGCAGGTGCCATTCTTTGCTGGGTGATGAGAATCTTTCATTCCCTCTGGGAAGGTCTGTGTGGCTTAGGAAAATATGGAGCTGGTAACAAATTAGGATCAGAAAAGCATTGGAGGGAATCAGACAGCAGATCATAGAATCATTTAGGTTGGAAAGGACCCTTGAGATCTAATTCAGCCATTGAGCTAACACACCCACTACTGAATCATGTCCCTGAGTGCCATGTTCTACACATCCTTTAAATGCCTTCAGGAATGGTGGCTCCACCACTTCCCTGCTCTGAGCTGGGCCAGTCATCTTCATCTACTTTGCACCATCTTGGTCTGAATTGCCAATACAGACTTGTTTTCCATTTTCACTTGACACCTTTCCCAAAACTGCTGCATGCCAAAGGTGACAAACACTTGGCAGGGCCACCTGCTTCCCTCCAGCCCTGCTGAGACCTCCCTGCACTCCCAGGAAAACATCTCAGGAAAACATCTCTGAAATATTCCCAGGGAGCATTGGAGCCTGGGTCCCCACAGGCTGCTGTGGCTTTGCAGCCTCCTGTCTCTGCTTTGTCCCTGGCAGAATGCAGTGGAGAGCACCAGGATCACATGGAGGTGGCATTGGTCAGCGTGGGAAGTACAGGACATCTCTCCAAACAACCTCCCACACATTTGTTTGCAGCCAGCCCTGCTCAGCTTTCCTCTTAGATCCATCGGGACAGGGAGCTCTCAGTTTTCCTGGTGAATTTCACTCAGTTTGCCTTGATCAGGCCACAACACTTCAAGGCAACAATCAACAACATCAGATTCCTTTTGGCCTGACCCACTGCCCCACATGAATCAGCTGGTGATGGCTCCACAGAGCTGTGCAGGAGGGCCTTACCCAAACTGGACAGCTCTGCATGGTGGGAAACTCAGGTTTGCAGGATCAGCTTCAGGCAGGTGGGTTTTGATAACACACAGGTACATCATATGAGTAAAATCATCACATTGGTTAGGTTGGAAAAGACCTTTAAGACCATTAAGCCCAACCTTCAATCCAGGAGTTGAGGGATGAATGTGCTGCCTGCCCAGCAGGAGCACCATGGGGTGGTGAAGATGGTCCCTCCTCATCTCTGGGGGGTTCTTGCATGGCCAGTGTTTGTGGGCAGGCCACAATGCTCACCCAGCCAAAAGGGCTCAGCACCTGGCTGTGGGACCAGCATGTGCAGAGCTCAAGCAGAAATCAGCTGTGGGGATGCTCTACTGCTGGGTTCATGGTATTCACAGACTGAGGGAGGATGAAAAATGTGAAGGCTTCTTGTGACTGCCTCTCCTCCATGGTCGGGAGCTACAGTGAACCTCGGTATAATAAATACTGTTCCTTTGATCTTTCAGATATTTTTTTTTCAGGCAGCCTCTCCATCTAAAATCCTTTTTGAATGAGTGCCATGACCAAGACACCATGGAAAAATATGGAGGTTTTTGTTTTTTTTTTTTTTTTTTTGCCAAATGCTTCCTTCCTCAGGGGACTTCTTGTGAGATTCTAAGTTTGACATGGTTTTGGATGTGTTTTTTCAAGTAATGTGACATCATCTAAGACAATGAGCAAACTGTACTTTGTGGACCAAGCCCCCTGCTGGATGTGAAAAAATGGCCAAGTGCCCTCTTAAGTGGGGTTGTGATCACATGGAAAGAATTTTTGGCATAAGGCTAACTCTGTGCCTCTAGTTTTGCTTGGAGAGCTTTCCCAATATTTACACCTAGGAAAGGATGCACAGAGACAAACACATCCCTCTAGAGAGCAATGCTGGAAGGCAAATTATTCATGCATTTACTTAACACAAGATCTTTCCTACATTAAAGTAACTTTAATATTCTGTCCTGGGGTGACTTTACAAGAAAAAATTTACCCAAGAAATTTCTCATTAAAGACATCATGTTCTATAAAATCTCCATGGTTAATTAAGGGTTGCACATGCCAGCGTTAATTATACTTTGTTAGATTATAGTTTAAAAAGGTTTAATTTCAAAAATTATGTAATTAGTGCAATTTAATCTTTGGCGTAACTTCATTAAATCACTATGAATAGGAAAAGTATTTTAAAATTAGAAAATAACATTTTTAATGCTATTTTGAGATTCATTGGCTTCCAGTCTTACTTGACTCTGTTGTACCAGAACATATGTTAGAAAGAAGATTTCAAAATTCCATAAAAGAAGGGGCTGCATGGTGGGAATGGATTAACAGAACTCCAGGCTTGGAAAATACTAAAAATGTTTATGTTCCGGGTCACGTTTGATTCTGAAAAGCACAGGGATTTATTTCTGCCAGGTGATGAAAAACTGGCAGTTAAAGGGTGAGCGTGGACACCTGTAAGATGTCTCATGGCAGAGCTGCCAAGCAGGTGGGAAATGACCCGGGGTTAGCAGTGAATCCTGCAGGCAGAGATGAGGAATCCCTTTTCTTGGCTCAGCCCACACAGAGGTGCTGCAGACCCAGGAACAGAGCAGTTCACCCCCAAGCAGACACAGACCATGCAGAGACCCAGCACCACAAGTTATTAGCTCTTTTTTAAAAAAGTTTTTTGTTTGGTTGGTTAGTTTTGTTTTGTTGTTGTTGGTTTTAGGGTTTTTTGTTTTGTTGGGTTTTTTGTGAAACATTAGAACACTTTCACTTTATCTTTTCCCATATTTATTTAGTAATGATGCATTCAAAAAGGAAAGGAAGTATCAGCTGGTGTTCTTTAGCTCAAACAATATATTTCTTCTAAAACTTCATAAGCAATTCATATCTGATTAAAGTTGAGCAAAACACTTTTTTCCCCTGACTTCAAAACTGCCTTTCTATTATGCTTCTCATGAAGGAAAATGTTTGTTGTGAACAATAAAAGGAAAGTCCCACTTTCCTGTGAATAGCTGTAACATCAAACCTCAGGCTTTCATATAATGGGCTCCTGTTCTTTCCCTGGACTGAAGGGCAGAATAAGTGAAACATTCCCAAAAAGAGATGTGGAAAAAAATCCCCTAGAAACAATAAAAAAATTTCCATAAAACCAAACACTCAGACTTTGTCTTGTGCCAAATCTCTCTGCTTTGCTTTTACCTGATTGTCTGCCAACAAATGCAGAGATTATCCCAGAGCAAGACACAGGATCCTTTTCCCTGCACCACAGCTTTCACAGGGAAAGTAGAGACCAAGCAGATGGAAAAAAAAAATTAAATAGAATTTCTTTGTAAAAAGCAAGAGGACAAAGATGTGCAACATAGATGTGAGATGGATGACTCATTGACTAAAAGGGAAGATGCAGCCATTTTTATCATCATGTAAAGATTAATTAAACTATGTTCTGAATGGGGGCACTGATGGGACTCCCTCTGTGCCTCTTCAACTCACTGTACTATTTTGTCTCTTCCTGCCAGGCAGGAAGAAAGAACTTTACCTGCATTGCTGAGCTGTGAGAGATCAGTTAATGATTGAAGAGGATTTTAAAGATGGGAAGTGTGCAGCAATAAAGCCGGTAAATACCAGGTGGCTCAAGCTTTGCCCTCAGCTCACAAAGGCAATCAAGCATCTGGACTTTCATATTTTCATTCATTTTTGAACAGGCTCAGTTTGTGCTTTGAATCATGCGTAGAGAAATGTTGCAAAAAACTACGGTCAAAACTCTCAATTATGTTTAAATAAAAACATATTAAATAGTAGAAATAAGAAATATCAGAGAAAAACAGTATTATGGAGGCACTTCAGAACTGTCAAAATACTGTTTCCTGGCTAGTGTGGGAAACATTCAGAAAATACTCAGAAAATATTTGAGTTTGGGTTTATCCAACCTTTGCTAGAGCAGCTGTTTAATCACACAGTTAGCTTTCAGATATTCAAACAGAATAAAATGTGCTTTTAGTGGTCAAATTGTTCCTCTCTTGCATGACTATTTATAAAAATGAAAAACTACTATTGCAAAAAAAATCTGTGGTATTTTAGTTAAAATGTATTTGCTTACTGTTATCTGTCAGAGAAAAGCTAAGCTGCTGCTCTGTGTGACAGAAGTCCTGGATCAAATGGGTTTGGGCATGGTGAATTCCTATGACTACTTTAAATACAGGGACAAATATGAGGAGCAGAATAAAATACAACTAGGAAATTGAATTAAAAATAACACTAAGACATTCTCCAAAGATATGAAAGATAAGTTAGTCCAACATGTGATGGGAAAGGAGAAATAATAATGGGTGACAGGTTTAAGGCCTTTTTTCCTTCAGTAGTCACTTAAAAAAAGGAAGTTTATTTAAAATGGTTAAGTAGCTGTAGCAAGCAGCATGAGATGTAAGTGATCCTCCCTGAGAACAGTGTGGTGAGGACAGATGAGGGTCCAGGGCACTGGAGAGGAACAATCAGGGTGACTGTTTTCAGAAAAGAAGGAAGGGAGGTATATCAGGATTGTCAATAATCAACCTCATTGCATTTCCTGAAAAAAGAACAGAACAGTGTTTGTGAGATGCAGGAAACCTCTAACTAAGAAAAGTCAAGGGAGGTTTGTGGACAATCAGTTGGTTCCACCAGGAAGATGCTGAAATATCCTTGCCAGTCTAGATAGCATAGACAAGGCTGCAGATGGAATACATGTCCTTGGTTTGGGAAAAACACTTCAGGAAAGGTATAACCAACTAATCAATTTCTAGAAATTTCTAGACATTTCTAGAAAAGAGAGCAGCTGGAAAAGATTTTAACAATCCTGAAACATAAAAAGACTCATGAGAAGAGGAAAATAATCGTTCTTGTTGTACATTGTGAAGGGAGATAGAATAATCAAATTACAAAAATTACACTTGCACTGATGTTTTGCAGTCCCAAGTGACTGAACTGTTCCAGTTTGCATTTGCTGCAGTAAATTCTGTCCTCTCTTGCACTGCAAACCAGTCCTGCTCCACAGTAAGTGATTTGTTTACACTAAATGCTCTCCTTTGTGGGAAGTTGGTCTGGCAAAAGTCATTGTTACATCTCAAACAGTGAGTCACTGAGCTTCCTCTGTAGCAGGATAAATGAAACACTTTTCACCATCAACCAAATAATCCCTGCGGATCATGAGTTCTGATTGCTGGAAATACTTGTAGACAAGAATTATAAAATTTCCTTCCTCTATACAGAGGCTCCTTCTGAATAATAAAGATTGCAAGGGAACCAGGATAACCATATGGTGCTGCTCCTGGTCAAAGAATATCTTCCTATGATCTTTTTTCTTTGAACCCATGCAAAAGAGGGTGGAAGATGGCAGGAACAGGGGCAGTAGTCTGGAAATCTGAAGATCTTTGCTTTCTTTCCACAGCAGGCTCCTGAGACAGACCTGCAAGGCAGATGGTAGCAGCAGACAGTTCAGGAGCATAATTCACAAAACCTAAATTCTCTGTGGGCTGAATGGGGAGGTTTCCAGACCAATGGATGGTGACCACCAGCAGGATGCTCCTGAGGGTAGGAGCTTCCTGAAGGTCTCTCTTTTCTTTTTGCCAAATTTTACAGGGCCACATAAAAAATCCATCAGGCAATTCCTTAAGGGGCTCCAGCCCCAAATAAACACCTCCCCAGTCAGAAAAAGGGCTGCATGCCATGGATGTTTGGCCCATAGGGGCCTTCCCTTACCAGAGGTGGAGTCTTTGCTGAGACAATCCTGTAAATTAGAGTACAGTACAGGAAAACTGTACTGTAAAAAACCTTTTTTTAAAAAAAAAAGTTACTGTAAAAACTTTTTTCAGGAAAAACTACAGCTGTAATATGAAGTCTTCCTCCTTGGCAAGAGATCTGGGCAAGAGTGGGGTTCCTACAAAAGATAAGCATTGCTCCTGCCTGTGAATGGGGGATCACAACACTGGCATTCATGTTACACAACTGGAGTGAACCAGGCCTGCTGAGGGTGGCCCAATTTCTCAATTCTAAGTAGCCCTTAAATTAAGTCCAGAGAGGTTTAATCCAGACCAGTGTTTACTGTAAAACATGTGAGTAACCCTGGGATTCACATGTACCATGTTCCCACTGAAAATGCTAGAAGCTCCAAAGCAGGCTGTGTGCTTCAAATGTCCTCAGTGCTAGTAAGGCTCTTGATTTTTTAAGCATCAGAATTTTAACTGAGCTTGCTGTGTTATGGAGCCCCTGACAGTTAATTTTAGGTTGTGCTCCTGTGAACAGAATTGTGCTATTCTGATGCAGCATGTGTGCAGTGGAGATATGGGCATTTTATTACTGCCACATCACCTTATTATTGTCCCTTGAGGAGGAAAAAATGTAGATTTATGTTTTGCTTGAATTCTTTATTTTGGTTGTTTTTTTCTGCCTGTTTTTTTTAGGGCAAAAATGTTCCAAATTATGTCAAGGACAGGAGAAGTTGAACTAAAACCATGATGGAAAGTTCTGCTGTCTGTGAGGGATGTTTCTGTGAACAACAGAAAGAGCCAGAGATATGTTCTGTTGCACAACTCTAAAGAGATCTATAGAGAGTGAAGTGCTGCCTCTGTTATCTCCAGAGTCCCCATTCCAGCCCATCCTGGTGTGAAAAAGCTGGCTGTCAATTTTAGCAGCTGCGGGATCACATTCTCTGACGTGAAACAGCCAAATTCAAGAAAAAACACATCTGTGTAAGGACATGAGCTAGCTGGCATAGTCCCTCCCCTTCCACTGCTTTTGAAGGATACACAATATTCAAACCCTGAAATCACTTGCAGGTTTACATCCTCTGCTCAAGACATTTAACATCTCCCTGGGCTATTTGCTTTCAGAGACAGACCCATGGCGTTTCCCAGAAATTAATTAACAAATACACAACCTCTTTTGCTGGCTTGGGAAACAGCAGCATGGATGAATGCTCCACGGATAAGGTTTTAATGTTGAGTTGTCAGAGGCACAGGTACCTGACAGCTCTTGGAGATTAATTATGGAGCACAGCTTTCCCTGTTCCTGTCTGCCTGCTCCGAAGAGACAACTGTGTTTCCTTCCCTTTAATGAATGTGTGCTGTAATAACAGCTTGCAAATATTTTACCTCTGGAAGCAATTACTGAGTTTGTTTTAAAAGCTGAGCTAACACTGAAGACGTGTTTACTCTCCAAGTAGACACCCTGTATTTGAGCTATTACATTTCTCATTACTATTTTTAAACCAGTGTTGTGAATGCAAGTTGCTTCATCTGCTACAGCAAACACCCTAATTTGTTAATAAATTAGCAAAAGGGGAATTGAGGGAGAGGTTTTAAGAGCAAAACAATGTGTTGGGAAATCACCTCAATTCCAAATTCAATTAGAAGTGTGTGATGCTGCCAGACGTTGTGGAAGCCATAATGAGCTGTGTAATGCTTGAAGCCCCTCTGAATACTTCTCCATTCCCTGGTGCCTGCAGCTCCTGCTCAAGACATCTTACACTTCCTGGGCTCTTTATTTGGGTCTATCACTTTCTGTCTCCTGTGGGAAAACAGTGGCAGCAGCCAAGGGAAAGGCTAGGACATGTTGGCCTCCACTGGTACTTTCTAAATCTTTCTATAGCACTGTAAACCTTAATCTCAAACAATCTGTACAGATTAGGGCCAATCTCCATTAGTCTGCTCTTGCGAGTAGCCTCAGACAGGTTTTCTTCTCAATTAATAATTGCCACAGGCTCTTATGTCAGGGATTACTGTCTTAGTGGAGACCACCTTTGGAAGTGACCCCTGGCAGGTGTCTGAGTGACAGACAGAGTCTAATTCAAGGGAAATTGTTCTTTTCTGAATATGAGGGAGTTTAGGAAGATGCAAGCTGGACAAGTGAAGTTATTTCCAATTTTTTTCTGTGTTATTTTTCCTTCCTTTCCTGGGGCGGGGGGGAAGCTTGCTGTCAAAATCTTTCTGTAGCAATTAGGAAATGTAGGCAGTGTATCACACATTTTGTGTTCATGGCTCTCTGCATAAGAACTAATAGCACACTTTTGAAAAGAAGGAGGCAGCATTATATCCACAATGGGTGACATTGGATTTTGGGAAGTGGTATCCCGTTTCCCCTCAAAAATACTGTGCTACAATATCAACACTGTGTGGGAGGCATCAGAGCCACCTCCTCTCTGCCACCACCATGGCACATTCAAGGTCAGGTTGAATGGGGCTTTCAGCAACCTGATGTAGTTCAGGATGTCCCTGCTCATTGCAGGGGCCATGGACTTCAAAGTTCCCTTACAACCTAAACCCCTCTAAGATTTTATGGTGCTATTTCAACTCAGTAGAGCTCTCTACCCCCATCCTTCCTTTGCTCCTTTCCCTTGTACCTCCACTGATCCTATTTGCTCCATTGCTTGTCTCCTTTTGGCATTTTGGTGAAGAAAGGAAAAAGGACAACAGATGGAAAATAGAGGTGCAGCTCCTCCTGTCCCTGGGAGCAGAAAGCCAGTGCAACACAGCCCTGGCTCTGTTTCCTTCCTACATGGAGGAGTTTTTAGGATTCCATCACACAGAAAAAGTACAAAACTGCCTCATTGTACTAAAAAGCCATGTAAGAATCTGAAGTAATTTTTTTTGCACAATCAAAGATGATGGAGGTCTTCCTACCAAATTCACAAGCAGCAGGACCAAGCCTGTACAATTAAAATGGGAGCTCCAACATCAAAGGCAGGCAAAGAAAGGGCACAGCATGAGCTCATGGGATTGTTTACTATGCAACTGTGTTCTCCGCATTTTTAAACCTTTTGCTTGATTTTAAAATGGTTGGTTTTTTCCTTTGAACTCCAGGCAATGTGCATGTTTAGGCCCACAAAAATACATGATGTTTTCTAACAAACTACAATGCAGATTAGATCAATTCTTTAATCTCATGTTTTCCTCTTGAGCACTGCAATCAACCATTTTATGCTCAGTTGGATATAAAATTAACCCAAGCACTTTAGCTTTATTTCAGAATGTTCTAAACTCTCTAATTTTAATGGGAATATGCCAGGGTCTTCTCATCCATAAAGGTGACCATAGCCCAGATCTAAACAGAAGGTGCACAGCTACGTTACTGTGAAAATACTGGGCGAGGTAGAATCACACAACATTTTGATGGATATTAAAGAGAGGCCACAATCACAAACAAATTCTTTGAGGGAAAATTAACAATATGGAATATGCTGGTGAATCTGAACAAATAATTTCTGAAGAAAAAACAGCTCAAGAAAATATTTTAAAGATCTGAAAATCCCAACAACAAGACCACCACTGACAATGTGAACCATTTGCAGTTACTGCTCCAGCTACTCTCTGCCAGTGACTGTCTCCTATGGGCAGGTGTTTTCCCTTAGCACATGGATAGTGTATGGTAAGAGTCAGAGAGCTCTTCTATTCTGTAAAAAAAAGGTCTCAAAAGTATTGGGAAGCTTGTGATATCACAAGGTCCTTGTGATACTGGGAGACAGACCTTTATGTAATTTACAGGAAGTGCTTTTAGCAACTTTATGACTACAATTTCTATAAATATCTGTTGTAGAAAAAACACAAGGACAAAGGAAGCTTTCTCAGAAAAACAATAAACTGTCGTAGGCTGACTACACTTTGCAAAAACTATACGCAGAAGCTTGGTTTATATTTTGAAGAAGTAACCTGCAACCTTCAGATCCTACTGGGCTAAACTTTGTTTTTCTAAAATCTGCCTGTTGCTGGATTCCTCTTCTTCCATTAAGTCCGTTTTATTCTCTTCCTGGGCTGGACTAGTACTGTTTTCTTGTACTTGGAATAAAGTTTGACCCTGGGCAGAACTGTGGCCTGTGTCATTTCCCACATTTTGGACTTTTGGGAGCAGGTTTTTGGGGACAGGTTCTTAATGCAGCTGCAGCCTTTTTCCAACACCCAAATAAACCATAAAATGCTCTCAGCTTTTCTATAATATTTCTGGAGGGCCCTGGATGGCTGCCATAAGGGCTGGCTTTGATTATCTGTGAAGGACTGTTATAAAGATCGGTTTGAGCCCCAGCCCAGACACCTGGGAAAATTTCCTTTCCCATCACACTAATGAATCACTGTGTTAAATATGACAGCAACTTGTTAAAGGTGGAGAAGATAAAAAAATAGCATGTAATGACCAGGAGTACTTCTCCCAGAGTTAAGCAATAAACCAAAGTAAAACAATTTGAAGTCTCCTTCTGTAATTTCAGGGTTTGTGTCTCTAGTACTAACACCCCCCAGGGCAGACTCTGAGCCCTGACTCTCCTCCCAGGATAAAAAAAGCTGATGACTCAATTCTGAACAACTCTTCAGCCAACCCAAGCTCCTTCTCTCTTCTGGCTCCTCTAGTAAGCAGCTTCTTTCTGACCATTATTCCTCATCTTCAATCATTTCTACCCCAAGACCAAAGTTCCCCCTAAGATCCTTCTTACTGTGATTCCTTCTGTCTCTTGTTTAATATGAACTTTCATGCCCTAAAGCTGCAAGCTGTGAAAGATCAGACCAGTCACTCCAGGTCTGTTTTGGCTTGGTGAATTGGCTCAGGTTTTTATTGTGTTGTAGTAATTGTGTAATTTCCTCCCCTTTCTCATGTCTTTTTATTTTCTTAATTTTTTTAACAAAAATTCTCCAAATATTAAGAACTTAAATGAAAATCCAACATGTTCCAGATGGCATCCTCAAACTCAAAAATTTATCCACTTCCCTAGGTGAAAGCCTTTGGTCTCCAAGGCTCAACTCAGATCTATCTGATACAAAGCTCTAGTGTGAGGTAAGTTTCCCCTCCAACACTTGTGCTCATTTCCTGCAGAAGGCCTTTGTTTCCCTGGTCTGTGTTTGCTGTGTGAGCTACAACTCCTTATCAGTCTTTTCCTCCCTCTGACCTCCTGTCTTTTCAGCTTCTCTGGTTTGCAAAGGAGACTGGAGCTCCTTTGCCTTCCCAGATCATGGACTTTCTATTCTCCTGCTCTGGTATTGCCTCACTGCTGCTGGGATCAAGCTGTGCTCCCACGTGCACACTATCTGAAATTGAGGCTAGAGGTTACTTTATGAAAACCAAGTGACTTATAAAATTGGACACTCAAAATTACAGGCAGTTATGACACATTTGTGACTGTTACAACTTCTTTGGGGAATGACTTGAGAGGGTTTTTAAGGCAGCAGGTGAATAGCTGGTACTTCAAAGACAGTCATCATCCTGAAGCTTATTGCAAAAATTATCAGCATTTCCTACAAATGGCAAGATATATAGAACAGACCTGTGGATTAGATACCAACTCTTTTGTAAATGGTTTTACAGAAAGAAATAAAAATGGATACAGAATTTAAACAAAAATGAATAGTGAATGTGGAGATGAGAAGGACAAGAAGAAAACTGGAATGGGCAAAGGGAGATTAAGCTGTTAAAAAAACCCCAAATACATGTGAAAGGTGACACAGCAGAGCAATAGGAGACTGAGGACTGCGTAGGGCAGTGCTGTTGTACTGACAAAAATAAGTAAGTAGAAGGAATAAAGATCTCATTTTTTAAGAAAATAAGTCACCATGTAAAAATGACATAATGGCTCTTGTTTTTTTTTCTCCCTCCCTCCCTGCAAATGCAGTCTAGGAGAGTGTGATTACTGCATCACATGCATCACATTTTCTCATGGAAGTTACAATGCTGTTGCCAGATAATGCCATGACACTCATCTCACTACAACTTTCTTCAAGGACCTTGTAGAGCAAAACTTCAGAGTGTAGTAAAATTAGGCATATTTTGTGTCTCTTTCTTGTCTTTGGTAGGGGTGAAATTCATCCCTGTGCATACTTAATGTGTCTCGTAATAACACCCACTCATTCATTGCAGAAGAGGCATTCTATTGTCCTCCTGTGACACTTCCTTGGGATTGCAGCTGGAAGATGTGTCACTGGGACTTCCCTTTGTTCCCTTGCTCTGAGCTGGACACTTGTGGCAGGTGCTGGATTGGCACCTCACAGAAACAGATACTCTAGGTCACAGCTTGCACAAGTGGAGACAGTTTAAGTGTCTGGCACCTATGACTGCTGCTCGAGCACCGGGGTTAATCAGCAGCTGTCAAACAGCACCGTTCAGCACTCCTGGCTGGGGTGGTAACACAGTATTGTGGGAGGACAGCCAAAGCTGAGAGAAGATTGCAGTTCTTGATTTCAGCCTTTTTTTTTTCCTCTTTTTTTACCTTTTAGAGCAGGAGAGAGTTGTGGTCATTACTACAGGTCTGTGCCTCTTCCTGCCCCTTTAAGGATGCCCTTCTGGCAATCTGAAGACTGTCCTTCCTGGGAAAAAGAAACAGAGGGAAAGTGGGACTGTGATAACACATTAATAAACCCAGTCTGATGAGGAGCAGCTGAGGGAGCTTGGGGTGTTCAGACTGGAAAGAGGGAGGCTCAGGGGTAACCTTCTCACTCTCTACATTTCCCTGACAGGAGGTGGTAGCCAGGTGGGGAGATGCTTTGTCCTCTCAAGTAGAAAGTGACAGGACTAAAGGAAATGGCCTCAGGTTGCACTGGGGAGGTTTAGATTTGACATTATGAAAAAAAAATTCTTCCCAAAAAGGTTGTCAAGCATTGGAACAGGCTGCCCAGGGGAGGGGTTGTGTCACCATCCCCAGGGATATTTAAAAGATGAGTAAATGTGGCCCTTGCAGACATGGTTTATTGGTTGTGTGAACTTGGCAGTGCTGGGTGAAGGGTTGGACTTGATGCTCTCAGAGGTATTTTCCAAACTAAACAATTCCATCCTTCCATGCTATGACTTCAGACTGCAGACTGCCCAGCTTGTCGAGATCTTTACCACGACTGCTGTCACCAGGACTCAGATTTGGCACTCCTAAGCTTGCTCTGGCACCTGCGTGCTGTGTTGGAGTTACTCCTGCACGTTTGGACCTCAAAGGCAAAACAGGAATAGAGAAAGCCACGCTGTACATTGTATCAGCCTGTGAAGGTACACAGGTGCCTGGGCCCTTTGTTTTCCATGGACTGGTAAGAGCTTGACCCTTGTGCCCAGGACTTCCAAAAGACAAATAAAGGGCTGTATACATACAGCACATGCACACATACAAACACACATTTGATATGTGTGTATGTTAATGCATGGACTTAGGGAACAATGTAACCAAGCCCTTTTTCCTGCTACTAAAGCAAATCAGTGAATAATAATCCATTACATAAAAGGAACAAGCATCATCTTGAGAACTATTAATGTCACTTCTCTTCAAACTCCTCTATGAATGTTGCTCTAGACTATCATGCCAGTGCTCTCCCATAATATCTATTTTTTAATTTCCAGTCTAAGCACATCCACCACCATTTTGTGTCTATTGATTCTGATTAGTGCTGCTTGTAAGCTTTAGTCATGAGCTAAATCTAATTCTGGATTGTCTGTACTGCACTGTTGATTTTGTTTGCAAGCAAAACAGAAGTTTAGCAGAACTTAAAGGCAAACAGAGATACTGCAAAAGGAATTTGTATGGTGGCCTTTGGTTTATCCAACTTTAGTCAAGTCCAAGGTGGTTGTGTGTTTTCCCTCCACAACCAGCAGAAAGATACTGGAACCTCTCCAGGGTTTTTATCACTCAGGCACTTATTTGAGGATCTGGTGAAGTTTCCCATCAGTGCCTGCTTCTTCCTTTCCTTTCCACAGATTGTCAAGTGAATCTGCATCAGCGGAGTAGCTGAAGCATGCACCTAAAAGCAGATTAAATCAACCTCTCCTTACTGTTTATTTTAAAATCCAAAAGATTTTGGATTTTATTCTAGTCAATGACACTTGGATTTTTTGTTCATTGAGAAGAAAAGGGATCACAGGGAAGACACCTGGGACGTCAGAGAACTGTTTTAAATGAACTAACCTCCCTAAATCTGGTCTTTATCAACCAGTCATGAAACAAACATAAACACTGAAAGAAAACCATGGAATGTTTAAACCAGTTTTTCTTTCCTCAGAAGCAAGTGGCTTTTAGAATATTCATTGCACAAATTTCTTTAATTACAAATTGAAACAAGAGTAAGTTTTGGAATTCTGATTTCACATGACAGAGCTCTGATTCTATAGTGAAAAAATTGCTGAAACAAGAAATTTCCTTCCTTCAATAATGTGCTGCTCTCTGCCCTTGTATCAGACAATTCTATCTTATAGGACCTCACTCTGAAAAAAACCATGATCTTTTAGCAGACCAGTGTGTTTAAACAAAACTATTCCCCCTCTTGTTTGTGGGAAAAGGTAATGAATGGAGACTGGGAGTTCCTGAATACAGCAGAAGCTCTGGAATAATATTAACATGAATTTCTGAAAAAGAATGAATTTGATGTGAACGGCCGAAGCATAAGGACAAATTAGATAAAAGAAGATATGCTGATTTTCCAGTCTGAGCTGGAAATAACACAGATGGAGAAGTGAAAAAGAATAGGAAACATCGTATCTGCAAACTGTCCTCTCAGTGGGTGTTTTTGGGAGAGTGTCAGCTAAAGGATTCAACTTTTGATAGATAAGTATGTGTTACCCATGCCCAAATTTATGGGTAACCAACTCACAAATCAGCTGATGAGTTAGTAAAATGTTTCTTCCTTAGAAAAAACACTCAGGTTTGCAAATACCTTTGATGGTACACTTTTGGCAACTCAGGGACGTTCTGGAGCAGGTTCCCCTTCACTGTCACACGTTCCCCTCTGCACTTCCCCATGGGCAAATGCAAGTCCAAAAATGCAACAAACTATTCCATATTAATTTCTTTGTCGTGTTTTCCTCTACAAACAAAAACTTGCAGTTCTTTGCACACTTATCAGGAGAAGCAGCAATAATCTCAATTCATCATCCATTAGAATGGGAATTCAGAAATATTTTATTTATCAGGCTGTAAATCCAATCTTCTGTTGGCGTCTCTAACTTCATTGGCTCTGAAAGCAGAACGGGAGCTGCTTTTCCCCCTTAAGGCTGAGATTTTGGTAACAGTTAAAGTGGGAATACAGAGTCAAAATGGACACTTGTAGCCAATGAGTGAAACAGAAAACATATTCTGTTGCTTTTGTGGGAGGGAATACACTGTGGCAAAATGAATAATCCCCAATACTTTAACTTCTTAGGAGGGAATATATGAGGTAATCAGGTGCTCCTGAAGTACTCAGTCTGTTGTTTGGCTCAGTTTGCTGCCTCTCTAGAAAACCTGATGTGTATTCTTGGCAGCAGGCATCAGTGCCCCGAGGGAGAGGATATACAAGCCTGCAGGAATGTAGATAAATATCTAAATTCTTACTCTGCATAACAACAACAAAAAATAATCAGTGAAAGCTTTCAAAGTGCTGCCAAGGGGCCCTTCTTCATAGTCACAAGTACCATACTAAGAGGAGAACTTACACTTCTCATTGAAAATATTTCATATTTAATAGATTAAATCATAATTCTGACTTTTTTTGACAACAGAAAAAAAAATCTATAGGGTTTATTTTTTCTGGGGCCAAGCAGGAAGAAATGTGTTCTTTTTCTAGCACTGGGCAATGTTTTCCTTGTAGTAATGCCTAATGGTTTCGTCAGTTGTTATTTACAAAATAACTTTCAGAACTAAAAATGCAGGGAACATTATTTTGTAAAATTTAGTAGCTTGTTGGGAATAATTATACACTTCAAAGAAGCATCTACTGAAGCATTTACTCTAGCAGCACACACAGTTCAGCTGGTATAACTGAAGGTGAGGGTGTGTAATTGTCAGGGGAAATAGTGGTTTATTATAGAGTTTTCTAACAGTGGGGATTTGGTCAACTCTGGCAATTCCACAGACGTACAGAATGACTGCCCTTTGGGAGTGCTATTTATAAACTCAAAAGCGCCTGAACAGCATTCACCAAAAGGCTGCCAGTTTCAAGAAAATTAATGACAATCTGACATGTTGGAGGATGAAGAGAGAAGAAGCTTTGTGCTGAGTTTAAGGCACGAAGAGTGTTTGCACTGCTTTGTCTTGGCCTCTCCGTGGAAGCCTGGGGTATTGATGGGAGCACCCTGCTCATGGCATTGTCAGCTTAGGCAGATCAATACAGGAAAATGTAAACCTACAGGTAACCTCACATCCCTTTCTCCTAAAAGCTCCCGAGAGAAAACAGTGTCTTTGTGTCCTGGAGCTTTCAGGGTGTGTCTTTGCTGTACTTCCATTAAAAAACAATCCACAAGAAAACCACAAAACCCACCCCACAAGACAATCACACCCAAAATAGTTCCCTGAGTGCAACTAGTTTGTGCAGAGCTTCTGCACCTAATCCAGTCTTTTCGTGATAGACTGGTTTTATTTGGAATTTTAAAAATTCCAGTCAGACATAGTTCAACTACAAGTCCACACTGCTCTAAAGACTAACAATTCCCCGCTTTAAATTTTCCCAACAGATGTCAAAACTGAATTTACTGAGCACAACCATCAGATGAGCACCAGAACCAGCACAGGAGTGAGAGAGCCAGAAAGAAAAGTTCAGTGCCAAAGAGTGACACATTCCAGTTGCTGTGTCAGTGCCTCAGCTGCTGTTGGCAACCACAGCACAGCTTCCAGCACAAAGGGCCTGTACAGGTATCAGTGACTGTCTCTGAATAAAAAAGCACTTTCAGTTGATACCATCATCCTGCCTGTGGCACAGAAATGCAGGCACATATGTAATGTGTGTGCATTTACTGTGATGTGAGTATTTATGTATCAAATGTTTTAATAAAACTCACTGACTTCTGAGAAACTTTTTATCTTCTGATCGCTTCAAGTTGGGCTACATTGCTGTTACTGAGTGAGGGGAAAATTATATTTCTAATGCTGTATGTTTTGTGGGAAGTCATCTCCCCAGAAAAAAGGCTTTGTATCCTCCTCGCAGAGCATGTGTGAGAACTGTTACAACAACAAGCAGCAGCTTCCCCTTACTTTTATTTTGGAAAGACAAAATGGCTGAAGGCCACAGCTGTTGATTTATTCAGATGCCGAAGGAAACCATTAGCCCATTGGACCCTGAAGATGAGATTCCTTTGTGCTAAATGTTAATATAAGGAAATCCCAAACAGGGGCTGCCAAAAGGACATAATACAAATGCAAAACGCCAAATGTACCCAGAAAGGAAGGAGGTAGATGGTTGTTTATTAGAGAAGAGAAAAAAAATCCAGTGAAAAGCAGTTTGCTTCTTTTCTCCTTGTTCTTAAGTACAGTGTGATTTACAAACTGTGGGATGAAAACTCTCCTGTGTTCAAATCAAACAGAATATCTCTGAAACACACAGCTACACATATGGTTCTATGTTAATGACAGCATGTCCACGTGAACTGGTTTTTATCAGCATAATGCAGATGGAGCTGCTCCACACACTCCCTGCTGTTTGCAGCTTTGTTTTAATTAGTTGTAATAGCCCAGTATAAATGAAGAGAGGTCAAACAAAAAACATAATAGCTGTCATCAGGGTAAGGCAACTCCTCTTTCAGATTGCTGCTGTAATGGCCTCATGGCAGAAACATGATTAATCATTGCCTATACTTAGCCTGAATTTCACAAACCTCTCCCTCTCCCCCAGCTCTTTTCTTTCAAGATTCAACAGTTACAAGTATTTTATTTCATACCTGTGCAGGAGTGACATTTCTAATACTTCATTCAGAACTTTAAAAATATTTAGTATGGGACAAGCTGTCATCTGCAACAGTGTTTAAATCAACATGGGGTCCTGTTTGAAGAATGGATTTTTATATGTTACAATGAGACCACAGAATTGAAACTTGTCCTGGCTCCCTGTCTTATTGTCAGCCCAGCAAAATGCAGCTTTTGGCACATGGCAAAGAAATGACATGAGGAAAAGGAACAGTACTCACTAGTCAAGGCTAAACTGATTATAGCAATGAAAATATGATTGACTGAGGAGGTTGATAATAATAGATGAAATACACCAAGAGTGGTTGAAGCAAAGGACCGAGGAATTTGTTTCCACTGGCTGATGTTCCTCCACTTTTCCAACTAAGATTTTAACCAATAAAAAACAAACCATGTTTGTGGTGCTGTCACAACAGTTTCCAGTTAAATCAAATCAGGATAAACTTCCAGCATCCATATAATTTCCCTCATTTTGGTTGGTTGCTTGCCAAATGAGTGAGAATACAACATACAGTTGGTTTACAGTCATTTGCAATTATTTGCAGACCACTTCTTATAGAGTTCTTATAGATCAGCATTGACCCATATTCCGTAGTTTGAAAAATATGGCACTAGGACTTGATTATTTCAGCAGCTTGAAAAATGGCCCCACAAATTCCTTAGTATCACTGGCTGTATTCTGGTGATCCTTGCTGTGTCCAGCTGGTGACAGTTTTTCACTGTCCTTTAGCAATCATCTGCAAGACAGACTTTGACCAGCAGCTCTTGACCAGGCTGGAGGGAGCTGTGCTGTACCCAAAGGTCACAGCCTGTGACCCTGTGTAGCTGCTAAAATGTCCCTAATGGAGAGTCTGCAGCAGGTGGGAAGAACAGGAAAAACCAAGTTTGCTTTCTTTTTTGAATAATGATAGAATCTGAGAATCACTGAAGTTGGTAAAGACCCCCAAGATCATTGAGTCCAGCCTTTGACTGGACACCACCATGTCAAGTAAACCAAAGCACTGAGTACCACATCCAGTCTTCCTTAAGGAGTTCCAGGGATGGTGACTCCACAACCTCCCTGGTGGCCCCTTCCAGTGCCTGACAACCCTTTCACTGATGAAATTCTTCCTGATGTCAGTCTGAACCTCCCCTGGCACAGTTTGAGGCCATTTCCTTTTGTTCTGTCCATCCCCCACCTGGCTGTCCCCTCCTGTCAGGGAGCTCTGCAGAGCCAGAATATTTCCCTGAGCCTCCTTTTCTCCAGGCTGAGCCCCTTTCCCAGCTCCCTCAGCTGCTCCTCACCAGACCTGTGCTCCAGACCCTTTCCCAGCTCCATTCCCTTCTCTGGACATTCTTTATGTAACCACCTCCACAACAGGTGAAAAAAAAAAAAAAAGGTTCGATATTAGTATGCAACCTTCTTTTTCCCCTTGCTTGAAAATCTGCATTTTGATAAAATTTTTAATTACAAAAAACCTGCTCTGTGGCTTTTTATTTTCTCCCTTATTTTTTTTTAATAAGAGTCTTGTCTCCTTCTGTGGAATAAACAGATTCACTCTTCGCTGATTATGCAGCAAAGGGAAAAGCACTGTGTGCATTGAATGAATATTTTCCCAGTTTGTATGTTTTTAAATGAAATATATCTGCTGCTGCTTGAAACCAGCAGAGGGAGTTTGCTCATCCAAACAATTTTTAAACTTCTCAACACAATCCTATTTTTTCAGTACTATTGTTACCTGGCAAGAACTGCTGCTGAAAAGAAAAGGTGAAATTTTACCATCCAGACTGTTTAACTCAGTGCTAGAGGCTGCCTGTTTGCAGTCAATGGATGACGGATGTTATTGTGCAGGAAGTTGCTGCAATGAAAAATGCATTAGAGAACTAAAAACGTGAAAAATCAATTCAGCTGGAATCTTTGGGAGCAAGCTATTTGGTTAAAGGGGAATGCACAATTATTGCAGTGCATGTGCCGTTCAAAAGTGCATGAAACCACTGTGTGGCAACAGCTGACATACTTTTTTTTGGGAAAAAAAAAACAGTCAGTTCCTTTATTTTTTGCACTCTAGAGAGAAGCTTTGAAAGTTCCTGGTTTAGGTTTCTTTATTTGGAAATACTGGAGTAATTTTAAGACAACCACAGTGGCAAAAAAGGTCAAGTGAAATGTTCACTATAGCAGTACTAGGGAAAGAGTCTTATTATTATTATTAGTTTGTTTGTTTGTTTGTTTTTTGGTTTTTTGTGAGAGAAAAGAAATCAGCTCTAGTGGTGACAAATTGTATGATTCTTATCTTGTGCTATAAACCTGCATAGCAGGAACTATACCATGTCTTGTAAAATAAAATTTTACAGTATTATTTTACAGTAGCAGTTAGATGTAAACAGTGGATGTTATCTTGCTCTGCAAGTATATCACAACTCTTTTTCTCTCAAAAGCAAGGTAGAAATTCAGATATTCCATTAAGCTCAATCATAAAACACTTAAAATGCGAATCTTTCATTTAAAAAAAGTTTTCTTGAACAAATTTGTGAGATGATTGTGCTATTTTTGGGAACCTAATTGGATTTGAAAATACTCTGAACCAAATATATACTTTTATAATTCCATAAAGTCAGAATATCAGTTCTCTACACCTGGAACTGAAAAGAAGGTTGGAATAAAAAGCAAGAGCCAGAGTTCCCTGTACATCTGTCTGAATATGAGTACAACTGTTCTCAAAGGACTGCATAAATACCAATTATTGATTAATATTCAAGGGAAAATGGCTCATTACAATTTCAGCTTTTACTGAAGTGGAAAGTGAGGAAGGAACTCATTGTAGGCGATTTAGAAGGCAATTTTCGGTAAATAAGCATTTAGCACATCTCACCAGACAGAGCACAGAGAAAAGAAATGAAGTAGTCACATGATTTAACAGTTGAGTGAAAATAGTCAATGGCCTGGCACAGATGTATTTTCTTTACATGTGTTACAATCGCCAGCCCATATGAGATTGCTAAATACAGGTCCCCACGCTGCTCTGAGTCCCACATGAGCAGACTCTTGCACTTTTGCAAACCTCAGCGCCGTGAAGTCCTGTCAGACTCAGCAAAGCGTGGGGCAGACCCAGCTGCCAGTGCCACACACCTCACAGGGCACAGCCCAGCTCTGGACAGAAAACTGCTCAGGCTGCAGGGGATGGATTCAGCAGCGTCGCAGGCACTCACCCACAGAGAGAGACTCGGGCTCAGCAGCCTCCCACAGGGGCTCCCAAAGGAGCCATCCCATTTCTGGTACTGGAAAGAGGACGGAGGCTGAAGCACAGCACCAGCAGATGCTGGTGCTTTATCATTGGAGTAGATGACTCAGAATAAAACTCAGGTTTTGTACTCAGGCTGCTAAGAAGCTTTGAGCCAGACCTGGCTGGAGTTATCAAGGCATATTGAAATGAAACAGAATTTCACAAAACCACTCTCTTACCTGTGCACAGCGTAAGAACCAGGGCTTTGCTCTCCAGCCTGTTCTAGGCTGAAGGGAGGGGCAATGGCAGCTTTATGTCAGCACAAGTGAATATAAACTGGAAAGAGATTTGGCCAGCTTCCAGAAAGAAGCTTCCAGAAAGAAGCTTCCAGAAAGAAGGCTACATGGAGCTCCCTCAATGCTCTCTAAACATGTACACTATTGACATTTTATTTCTCACATCTTGTTCATGCACACTTAGCTTTGTAGCAGAGTTTAAAAAAGTAAAAACTGCTACATCAGATACAATTTATAATTCCTCTTATTCTTTATCCATCTTTTTTAGCACGTAGCTCTACAAAGGAAGTGGAAAAAAGTGGTACATTAGACAGATGAGGATAATTCATTCTCATGGAAGTTATTTTCTGAATTTTTATTGGAAGAGACTTCAAACTCTAAGGCTGATGTTTTCTTTCTGTCCCAAACCTCCTCTTAAGTACTTTAAACCTTGGGGTGCAAGAGGGTTGTAGTTTTATCAAAAATAAAATTTCCTTTTAAAGGTATCATCATGGGGCCATTTATCAGCAAACACTGCACCTGCTTCAAGGAAATTCTGACTATGACTTGGATACTCTCAGTGCTGCAGTTGAAAAAAATGGAAGCACCTGCCTCAAAGTATGGTGAAGCAGATAAAATACCATAATAAAATGTGATATATAGATGTTTATACACTCAGACTTCATGTTTTGTCTTTAGTGGTCATGATCTGACTCATTTCCCTTTCTGTACCATGAGAAAGATGCGAGGCAAAAGCTGACTCCTGGAAATACTTGACATTCTTTTCAGGCTAATTTTGTCCTGAGCTTGGCTGAAACAGCTCATTTGGAATCACTCATAAAAGGATGTCTGCAGCAAAGAAGAGGGAATATTTTCACTTCAGAGAGCCCTGCTGTGTTATATTCCCTGATTTTCATCAAAACCAGACCATGTTTACTTGTCCTTTTGGCCTCAGGGTCAGGGTTTTTTCTTTAAATTGCTTCAGTTCTAAGTAGTTGTTTCACTCATTCTTGAGTTTCCCACAAAAACCTGCACAGTGGCAGCCTGATATAGCTTGGAGCACTTTCCTACATGCATCTGAAGTAAAAAGAAAACCCTCCCAACAAGAAAGACCCCTACCCTAAAAACTCTTCAAAAGCAGTGCACACGCCCACAAACACGTGCATGATGTTAATGGCATTGGCCAAGGGGATGGTTAGGTTGGAAAAGTCCTCTCAGATCATCCAGCCCAGGCTGTGACGAGACAGCACCATGTCAGCTTGACCCTGGCGCTAAGTGCCACATCCAGTCTTTGCTGAACATCCCTCCAGGGATGAGACTCCACTGTCTCTGAGCTGCCCATTCCAGTGGGTAATCAACCTTTGTGTGAAAGGCTCCAACCTGAGCGCCCTCAGCCTTTCCTCATGAGATTTGTGCTCCAGACCCAGAGGAAGGGGAGGACTTTGTGCTGGGAAGCAGGGCAGGGATGTGGGGTGGCCCCAGCGGTGAAGGGAGTGGTGAGGGGGATAGTGCTGTTCATGAGTCCTTGAGGCCAAAAAGGCGAAAGGAATCCTGTGTGCATTAGGAAGAACGTTGCCAGCACATCACAGAGGTGATCATGCACCCCTGCTCAGCCCTGCTGAGGCGTATCTGGAGTGCTGTGTCCTGTTCTGGGCTCTGTGAGAGACATGGAGCTCCTGAAGTGAGTCCAGTGGAGACTATGGAGATGATGAAGGGAGTGGATCACCTTTCTTACAAGGAAAGGCTGAGGGAGCTGAGGCTGTTCAGCCTTGAGAGGGGCCTCATCCCGGTCTGTCCCTTCTGCAGGGAGGGCTCAGAGCAGGGCCCAGGTTCTTCTCCAGGGCCCAGTAATGGCACCAGAGGAACGGGCAGGGACTGATCCCAGCAAGTTCCACCAGAACACGAGGAAGAACTTCCTTAGTGTGCAGTGACCAAGCACTAACAGATTGCCCAGAGAGGCCGTGGAGTCTCCCTCACCGGAGATCTTCCAGAACTGTCTGGACACACTCCCATGCCATGTGCTCTGGGTAATTCTGCTTGAGCAGGGAGGTGGAACCACCGCGGTCCCTTCCAACATGACCTATTCTGTGATGGCGTGAAGGGGGTGATGAGGGGAGTGATGAGGTGGCTGAACAAAGGGTTGTGATGGGGGTGATGAAGGGGCTGTGAGGGGGGTCTGAGGGGGGTGATGATGGGATTTCAGGGGGCTGTGAGGGGGGTGATGAAGGGGCTGTGAGGGGAGGCGAGTGGGTTATGAGAGGGCTGTGAGGAGGCTGGCTGGGGAGCGATGAGGGAGCTGTGAGGGGAGGTGAGTGGGTTATGAGAGGGCTGTGAGGGCTGGCTGGGGAGCGATGAGGGAGCTGTGAGGGGGTTATGAGGAGGGGTTTGATGAGGGCGGTGATGACAGGAGCGCTGAGGGGCGGCTGAGGCGCCCATCGCGGCTCTAACCCGGGGGCGATGAGGGCGAGGCGCGGGGGCGGGGCCGGGCCGTGCCCTCAGGGGCGGCTCCGGGGGCGGAGCGATTTCCCCTCGCGGGGCGGAGCCCCGGCGGTGGCGTCACCCCCCTCCTGGCAACGGCGTGGGGGCGGTGGCGGCGCGCGGCTCTCGCGGGACTTGGCGCCCCCCGCCGTGGGCGGGGCGGAGCCGCCGGTGCCCGAGCTCGGCTGCGGCGGCCGCGGGAGCGGCGGGACGGGACGGGCGAGCGGCGCCTCTGCCCCGGGCCGCCCGCGGCTCGGAGCCGCCCCTTTCACGCCCGCAGCGCCACGGATGGAGCCGCAGTGCCCGGCTTGAGCGTGTCGGCGGGACCCGGAGCCGCTCCGCCGAGCCTGGGCGGGCGGTCGCAGCATGGGTGAGCGCGGCGGGGCGGGCGGCGGGACCGGCCCCCTCTTCCCGCTTCCTCGGGGGCGCCTTCGCCGCCCTTTGTCTGAGGGGAGGGCGCGGAGCCGCGGGGCCCGGGGCAGCCCCCGAGATGCCCGGGCGGGAGCGGTGTCGGTGCCGGGGGACGGTGGCGGAGCCGCCGGGCGCGGCAGGTGCTCGGTGAGGCGCTCGGTGAGCGCTCCCTCCCGCCCGGCCGGGCCGGGGGCTGCCCAGGGGCCGGGCTGGGAAGAGGCTCTGTGAGTTTCCGTGGGGAGAGCGAGGTGTGCAGCAGTGCCCGGTGCTGCTTGCAGGGAGTGGCTTGGTGAGCGTAAAAGTTTTCATGGCTAAATCCAGCCCTTTCGCCTTTTTTTTTTGCCTTTTTTTTTTTTTTTTTTTCCACTCAGCGTCAATTTGAGCTGCGCCTTCGCCCATTTCTCCACCCAGGCGGAAGCACTCTCTGTATTTTGAAGGGAGCGAGTGTAGAAGCGCTGGGAATGTTGCTGTGTTCAGGTTCACACTGGAAACAGTCATTTGTGATGGGTCTGGTTTTTAGTGGAAGCGTCAGCATAGGGAAGTATCAGCGAGTGAGCTTAAACACCGCTCTTGAGAGCTGTCTTTGCTTATAGCGACTTCCCCTTTATGGAGACTTCGGAGCTCTCTGGGGTCCAGAACGGTGCGCGGATCATTTTGTCCGTCTCTCGCACCTGCAGCCTGCTCTGCTGTGCCGTGCAGCTCCGCTGTGTGCAGGGGCACTGGTGGCCGTGGCTTCAGTGTCCTGTGTGTTTATGCTGCTCTGTGCAAACATGCTCCATCAGAACGGGGGTAAAGCTTTTTCAGTGGAAGGCTACCTGGGTTTTGGATAGCTTCTCTGCCTCCCCGTTGTGCATGAAAATGAAGAAGTGCACGGTGAGCAGATCAAACGTGCAGTTAGTGAAGCGAGAGACGCTCCTCCTGGCTGGTGTTTTGCTGATTATCAAGATCTGCTTTCAGTTGTTCAGCTCAGTGGAAGTTGTCTTATGAGGGTCAAAGCACACTTAAAATGAAATCTGAAAATAGAAAATGAAATCAGTGTTTCAAATTCTGGTAGAAACCAAGCATCTCACTTTTTGATGCTTTTTGTGATTATTCAGAATAGATGAGACTTGGTCTTAATTTATTTTCAGGCTGCATTGTTTTATTTGCAAGTGAGAAATGTCTGCCCAGGTCATTGTAGTGGCTGGTGATGGCAGTTCCTAAAGCTAAAGGCTTAGTGTGCTAATTAAACATATTGAACTCGGGCTGTAATGCTGAAATGAGAAATACCTCAGGACTGACCTATGGTAGGTTTGGGTTGTTAAAATCCTTCGTATGCTCAATTAGTTCTGTTAGGAATACTGTAGTCCAGTTCATGACTGTATATGATTTTTCTATGACATGGTTTTATGTACTTTTGTCCTTAAGTTTCCTTTTCTAAAGGAAATCCTCTTCTGATGAGCACAATCAGCATGTTATTACTGTTCTAGATGTGACTGAGTGGGTGCACACACTGTGTTGAGTTTGCTGTTGTGTGGGTTATTTACTACCATAACAATTTGTGAGTATGTGCAGTTACAGAGCAGTTCCTGCCAGGATCGTGGCCAAGCTCTAGAAAGGATTGTGTAATGATCCCAGAACCTTTTAAACAGATTTTCTCTGAAGGTGTTGTCCTTTATTCAGATTTCCAAGTACTTCTTTATCATGGTCAAAAGGGGTGAGGAATGTACAATAAAACATCACTAAAAATAAGGAAAAAGAAGTAACTGTAGCCTGCTCTGCACTCAGTGTAATTAGTAGTTGCCTCCCAATTTAGCTTGAGAAGTCATTAATTGATTATTTTATTACTGGTGTCATGGTGGAGCTGGCTCTTGATAAGAGCTTGTTTTTTATGTCAGCTTGGGGAAGGGATTTTACATGTAAGAGGCGGATTAGAGGGGAGTGTTGAGGTTTTTTTGATGAACTCAAGGATTTTTGAGCTTTATGGAGAAGTAAGAACAGCCAGTATGACTCTGGAGGAACCAAAAGGAGAAGGGCAGAAGTACAGAATGCCTTGGAAACAAGTTCTTTCATGTTCTTCTGTTCGCTGGAAATTAATGTTTCAAGAGCACGTGTCATTCAGGCATCTGAAGGATGGGGAGGGGGATGTGATCAGAGGTGACACACACAAGACCATATAAAGTTATTTGCAATGTCTAGTGACACCCTTGAGCCCTGTCATTACAATTCTTTACCTTCTGCACTAGATTAATCATGTGTGTATGACTCTAGAAACAGCTCGGTAAACAGATTAATGGGAAAAATGTATTCAGATGTCCTAGGTAGAAAAGATTTTATTGAATTGTCTTTTGCTGTCTTGGGTTGATATTAACTTGGGGAGATTAGCTTCCAGCTAACTGTCATATGGCTTTATAACTGAGAAGGAAACATTCCAGCAGCAGCTGATAAATTGCCACAGTGGAAAGCTGCAATCCACTGAACATCTGTCAGTATCTTCTTAGCTATATGTATCCCCCCATCTTTTTTATTTCCAAAAATTTGTGCAGATTTTGATTTGTGGTTCCCATGATTAGTATATCTGAATTTGCTACATGTTATCTTCAGAAAAAATTATAATTTTGGAATACTTTAAGAAGCCAGATATACTTCTTCTTTGCCAAGAGAATAAGTATAAATATATTTGGTCTACAGAGTACGTTCACTGAACATTAAACTTGTGTGAAGCCTTTTGCTACCTTCATGTTGGCAACAAAAAACAGTCTAGAAGGTTTTTGTAAGCAGGCTTAATGCTTTTAACATATTGCTGTGGGGACAGTGGCAGTTTCAGTATTCCTCAGTAGTATTCCAAGAACCTGTTAGAACATTACTTCAGGATTTGTTCTTCAATTCATAAAGAAAAAAAAAAACCAAAACAAACCCTCACAGAACAATCGCAATCAAAAATCTACTTCATACACCCCCGAGCAAATGAGACAGGATAGATGAAGAGTCCTGCTGCTGCTATTTTTACCAAGAAATACGTAAGGTGGGGTGTGCAGTTGAGCTTCAGTCAGACTTTATTGTAGAGAAAAATGATTATCAGGAATTCAAGTTGTTCAACCCTTCTGTACTCAGGTACTTGATGAGCCTGATGTTGACCAGCTGTACTTGTGGTGGTCAGCAAAGTGACCATTTTCTTTACTGTAGACAGAACCATAAGGGAGGGTGGTGTAAAATTGACTTTGGAAGATACATGCCTAAGCTACTGGGAAACCAGTTACTGGTTGATGGGTCCTGACTTTGGGTGAAGACGAGCAGAAATTGCATCAAAAGGTGCTGGAGATTCTGTCAGCTCAGCTCTTGCCTTTTTTGTTTTTTGGGTTTTGTCCCCCAAGATTGTAAGAACTGCTGTGCTGAAGGTTCTGATTGTGGAGACAGGTAGGAAGGAAAGGGATATGTAAAGCAGGTTTGTAGTGGAAAGTTTTTTAGTTTTTTTTTTTTCTTTTAATAAAAACCCCTAGTCTGGCAGTAAGTGATTTATGAACTTTCTCAGAGGTGTTTGTGGTTTCACAAGGTCTTTTTTTATACCTAGTTCAAGTCTGTGGTTGTCCATCCATAAGGGGTCAAAAAAGCCTTGTGGTTTTTGCCAACCACTGTCTGTGACAGTGGCAATCCCTGTTTAACATGTATGGGAATGAGTGGGGAAAATACATCCTTTCAGCGTGAGTTTTTTTTACCCTGAAACTGCTCCTTGTTCTGCCAGACTTCTTTGTGTTTTTGAGGAATGGTGGGTGATGGTTTGGTGGCTTCATACTGAGAAGTCTCTCTACACATACTTTTGTCATGGGCCAGTCATTCCAGGTGCTGGTCACCTTTACTGGGCAGTTATTTTAGTATTGATCATGTTTTCATCTTGTTGAAAAGAGTTTTTCCTTTTATTCAAGAGTTAACTTCATGCAGGGGTGGAATTATGCTTGCTGTCTTGATTTCTTTTTTTATTTCTAACAGTTCTTAAGAGCTTTAGTTTCATCTAGGTAGAACCTTGCCCTTGAATTATCCTCACTATCCTCACCTTCATGGGCTTTCTCCATTGTCTCCCTGTGCTTTTTTTTTTTTTTTCCCCTTAGTGGGTTTTTGTTGCATAAACACAGGAAATGTGTGGTCGGGCACACTGAGCTGTCTGGGCTCAGTGAGGTGGCTGCCTGCTCTGTCCTGCTCTGGCTGTCACAGCTCTGCTCTTCCCATTTGTTTTGCTTCCTGGAGATGCTGTCACATATGACTGCTAGTCTGGTAGATCCTTAACCTAGCTTGCTAAAAATGATTTGTTTGGAAAGAGCAGCAATGAAAATGCTTGAAGTGACTGAAATAATTTTGACAGAAGTGGTGAGTCAGTCAGGTGAAATTTGTTGCTAGTGGGTCTGGGGTGTAACGATTTCTATCAGCTGTGATTGCTGCCTGGGCACTCAAAATATATTCTGGTCCCTGGCAGGGAAGACTTTTTCTTCTGCTCCTTTTAAACTGTGTGTTTGTCTTTTTTTTTTTAAACTGTATCCTGTATTTTGTAAGGTAGTTAAATTCCATTTGGCTTTTTCTTTCCATAACTAGACTTTCCAAACTAGACTTTCCATAATGTTGCTTTTTGTTTCTACTCTGAGCTGTGAATGTGCCAATGATCTAAAATGTTCCCAGTGTTCAGTGGAGATGTTGCCTGAGCCTTTGCTGTCCTTTGCTTTGGATGTGGGGTGGTGGGAAACAGATTTCTCCAGTGCTGTGGTGGTGGGAGCACAGCCCTGCTTGAGCAGCACCCGTGGCTGTCCTGATGCACTGCTGACAGCAGCACTGAAGCACTAAAACTGCCTTTCTAGTTGCCTCTTTTCTGGTGTGAACTCTTGCTGTGTCAGTAAGTGTCCTTTCACCCTAAATTATTCCCTGTTTCCCAGCATAAACTTCAGACTTCATTTCACCAGCACTGCTATTTACTGTCTCTGACTAATGCCAGCAAGAGTTTTTGGGTAGGATTGTGTTTTACATTGCTACTTCCATGCAGAATTGACTTTTTCATATACAATCACTATGAAATATTTCTTTTTTAGAAATCTTGAACAAAGAAAATGATGCATTGTAGATATTTTTGAACAAAAATGTAAGTCTTGCCACTGGCAGAGTCCTAAATCAGACTGAAGGAAAAATCACAGTATGTGCCTCTCTGCCAAATGAGTTAAATCTTTCCACTTTCAGGGTGATGTACACTGTAGAGAGTATAATATGAGGTAATTTAGAATATTAAGTTCACTTTTCTTAAAGGAATATTTATTGCCTATAATGTGCTCATGACCCTGGGATTGGCTCAGCTCATCAGAGCCTGGTGCTAAAAACAGCAAGGTTATGAGTTTAGTCCCTGTATGGACCATTTATTTAAAAGTTGGACTCAATGATCCTTGTGGGTCCCTTCCAACTCAGAACATTCTGTGAAATCTGTATTAGGGCAGGACTGCTTTCAGCAGAATAAATTAAAATATAATATTTTGAATAATTAAAAAATGAAGCATTTTCCTGTAATTTCAGCAGTTTGCGCAGTGCTGACCTGCGGTGTTGCAGGTGAGGGCTGCAGTTGCTCTCCACTTAGTGCTGAAGAACTTTGTGATTGCAAATTGAGTTTAAATTTGACGTTATTGTTGAAGAAACTCAAAATGAATGTTATTGCTTTCTAGTTTTAACTAGATAAAGAGCTGCTTGAAATTATTTAAATGGCTTAAATTGCACTGTTTCTTAACAGTAAATAAATCTCTGTAAACATGGTACTTTTTGTCATTAGTGGCAAATGGTTTTGGAATTAAGCAGTGCTAGGCAATCTCATTATTTTTGCTTCTGCAGCCGCTGTGAATAGATTTTTGTGGATGGCAGTTATTAATGATTTTTACTTTAATTTTAAATAAGGCAGTTTTGCTAGAGTTCCTGGAAACTTGCCTGACTTACTATTTAAAGAAGACTTTTAAGTCATCAGTTTCTGCCTCCTTGATAAAATTTCTAAGTGGTTGGCTTTTGTCAAATGTTTTTGACTGTGGATTTAGTTTGATCTTTTTAAGCTGGCACTGAAGTTTAGTCAGAGCCTTTGCTTACCTCTGGCTAATGAGCATTGTTCTCTTCCCTTGCTTGTATGAACTAAATAATCTGAAACTTCCCTGTCTTCCTGAATCAGCTTTCAGCCAGGCTGGCTGTCCAAAACCTGAGAGTGAGCTCATGGCTGCAGGAGGAGGATGAGGATGCTACTGACACTGATGGCAGCTGCAGCACACTTACAGCAGTTGTTTGGCCCTGATTGAAATTTTTTGTCTTCCAATTTTGGCTCTTCAGTTCAATTGTGGCTTTATTGGTAACATACCAGTGTACCTTCATTCCTCTTAGTGTGTTATTTCCCCAAGTTGCACTGTTTCTTTATTTTTTAGGAAAAACATAAAAGCAAACTTGTCAGAATGTTTCAAGTTGTTTCTTCTCAATGCATGTTTGGCAATCAGGGAGAACCGTCTCCATCTTTGCTGCTTGAAGAAATAAAACCACTAGTTTGATGAAGTGGGGAAGAATCTCATCCCTTAACTCTGAACTTGTACCTTGAGCTACGAACAGATTTGTTTTAAGGCTGCTTTGCATTTAATCTCCCTTGTCACACTGTGGGTGCAGTTCCAGGCTGTGCTTTGCAGATAACTCCAGGCTGCTGCTGGCCAGGGCCTGAGCTGTGCCGTGCCTGTGCCTGGCCCTGGCTCCAGTGAGCCCTGCCGGGAGCTGAGGAGCTGCCTGGTGGGTGCCAGCTTTGCCATCATGCCAGCAAGCTGGATGGCCTCACTGGCTGCAGTCCTTACCTCCTGGGCAAGAGAGTGGATGGGACAGAATTTCAGGAGTCAGGGAATGTAGCGTTTTTCCTTTTCCATTTTAACCTGCGGTTACTTTGCACTAGACCCATGCTATAATTTCCTAAGTTCCTTCAGTGTGCCTGTATTAGTTGTTCTCCCTAAATGTTCGTGATCCACCAAAATGGTTATTTCACAGCATTTTTTCTTATCTTTAAAGGTTTTTTTTATTCCTCCCAATCCATTTTAAGCCAGCCAAATGTTCCTTTTAAACTGTACCTCTAATTTGCAATTTTTAATTGATTTAATAATACCTTTAAAGAGAAAATAGATTCTAAACAGCTAGAACCTGTTACTGAGGTGCCTTTTGTATTTCTGTAGGTGTTGATTTTGGTTGTTCTCAATAATGTTTATGTCTAGAGAAGAGGAATGAGCACAATATGTAAAAGTATGCATCTGTTCTTCTGTATCCTGATTTTCTGCAGTTGGGCTGGACTTGCAACGTTCCCATCACTTAAATGCTTTTATGTAGTTTGGCTTTTTTAGCACTATCATAAAACCAGTAAATGCAAGATTAAGTAGAATAAGCCTGCCTAAAACTTGAGGTAAATCACATTGCTATTTGCACTCATTTTAACATCTAAATGTTTCTGTCAGGGAAGTTATTAATTGCTAGAACAAACTGCCAGGAGAATGCTAGATCCATAATTTCTTGCTATGGTCAATCCCTGGATAATGCAAATATCAGTGTGTTCTTTAATCTCCCCTTTTGGCAGGTTTAGTGATCATGTGTCCATACAGTGATCTAGTTCAAGACTCTGGCTAAGGCTGAATCCATCTGGAAGAGAACCAGCTGGCTGATTTGGCAGCAAACTAGACTGACACACCCTGGAGCAGCACAACTGTGAGACCAGCACAGGGGAAGAGATGGTGAAATGAGAATGAGGAGGGAGAGCCCATGCAGGGTCACTCCTGTAGCCTCAGACTGCTGGAGTCAGTGTAAAACTCTGGTCTCTGTAAGCGACTAAAGCAGTCGATCCTGAAAAGCCCTAGGGAGGTGAAGTGAACAATATTCTTTTGTTAAGAGATTTTGGGGTAAGACTTGACAAAATTAGCAGGATTTACAAGCTGCATGAGTGTCTACAGGGTGGGCCATGGGCTGTTGGTTTGAAACCACAGTGTCCCAAACAACACTTCTTGCTGTGTTCAGCTGAGTTGGTGCTGTTCAGAAGCCAGGTGGAATGAGATGCTGTGCTGCAAGTGGGGCAGTGGAAGTGCTGAGGTGAGCAAGGCTTTTGAAGCCATGAAGATAAAAGCAAATATGTTAATCACATGCTCTCGTGGGTATGGTAGATAAAGAGGCAGCAGATTTTCTTGAGAAGTGCAAACAGCAGAGTGTAGCCTTTTAATTAAGGATAAATTATCATGAACTGTGCTGTTTTGCTCTTGAAAACCAAATACAGGGCTTCCGTTGCCTGACCCACAGGTTACTGAAAATACATCTCATCCTTCAGCACAGGGAAGGACAGTGTCTGTGAAGGGGAAGATTATACTAAAAACCATTATATTGATACATTCACATTATCAGAAGCCTGAGTATAGCAGGGTCTGCTTTTAAAGCCTACCAGTATCTGAATTAGGGTGTGGGGTCAGGAAGTAGGGAAATTGGAAACTATCTCAGCTGACACCCTTTGCAGGTTGAGGAGAGCTTGAAGGCATTTTTAAAATCATTGTGTGTTATAGGGATATATATATATAAAATTTAACACTGTGAGGTTGTCAAGTAAAAGCACAATTAAGAGTGTATAAAATTGCTTCCCCTTGTTTTCGTGTGCTCATCACCTTACTAGATGCTTATTTTGTGGGAAGGGTTTGCTGTTTCAGTCTTAGTGCTTCATCTTTACTGAGAGAGAACTATAAGGCACATGTATGGATTGTAATGTAAATAGCTTCTAATATGTAGGTTGTAGGAGAAAACCTGCCCTGGTGGATAACCAGTAACAGAAAGCCTCAGGCTGGATGAACAGCAGATGAAATAAAGCTGTTTATGAAACAGGAGATGTGCTGTCAGTGCAATAAGGCACAGCCTGCCATCTCCATGCAGCAAGGAGACTGTACTGATTTCCCATCAACACAGAGCTGCTGGATCCTGCTGTTCACTGCTGGATCCTGGATTTTCAGTTCTGAGCAGTGACTGAAGTGCTCAATCCTGACCTTGGTGCTTGAAAAAGCCGAGGTTGCATTGCTGGCTTCTCTCTTGATTTCACTTTTTTTTTTTTGTATATGTAGCTGGGTCTCCAGGATTATGCCTGTGCTTGTGAATATGTGGGAGCAACTGAGAGTATTTCCTTTGTGTTTCTGAAATCCAAACTACTCCTTCAAGTGACTGTGTTGAGAACAGTGGAGGTGAGGGTTGGCTTTCTGTGAACTTGCCTTAGGTGCTTTGTCTCCTGATGGCAGCAACTGCTGTCCCTTGCTTTTCTGCTATCCCAGACTGCTGTTCATGAACTCCTGTAAGGCCTCTGATCCCTTCTCAAATTCTTCAAATACCAATCGTGTTACTATCAATTAGCTCTTCCAGACACTGCACATGCTGTAGCTACTTCCAAGCTGCATATTTGGTGATCAGCCAGCCATCAGGTTAGAAGGGCAAGTGTTGGGGCAGCCCTGAAGTCTTCCTTGGAAGGATTGAGATTTGAGTGCTTCTGTCCTGACTCTGCAAAAAACCCTAAAAATAAAAGATGTACAGCTCTTACTTTAGAGATGCTGCTCTTCTGGCATGTTTCAGCCACATGGGTGTACTGGGAAAGAATTACTGGGAGTGAAGCAGGAGGATGGGCAGGTAGGGGTGCTCACATAACACTGATTTATTCAAATGCTCAAGATTATGACCAGGTACCTAAAAAACTCCACAGTGAATGGAAGTGCTGCAGTAGTAATGAACTACCCTACTGTCTGCCAGGGGGCACGAGCAGGGCAGTAGCCAGCAGGTGATGGGAAGTGGTTGTTCCCTACTCTAATACTGTGTCCAGTTTTGCTCCTCCCTCCCCTCAAATGCCCCTGAGCTGGGGAGTTGAGGGTGGTTGGGAGGCTGGTGCATGTGGTGTGCAAGAAGCAGGTGTAGCCTGGAGAGGAGAGCAACCTGCTCTCCTTGGAGGCACAGTGAAAAATTATAAACCAATGCCTGCAAGTTAGGACAGAGGTAATTCCCACTGAATATAATGTGGAGAAATTATGAGAATTCAGTATCAGAAAAGGTGCTTGGGGTGGCTGTTTTTTCTCCATCCTTTCAAGCTTCTAAAATTTAGCTGGACAAAGCCTTGAGCAACCTGATTTGACTTTGGGATTAACCTTGCTCTGAGCAGTTTGGAATAAGTAACCTCCAGAGGTCTTTTCAAACCCTATTTTCCTGTGATTGGAAGCATTGCAAACCATGCAGATTGAAATAATGATCTTAATGAGAATTACTTAAATCCTTCTAAATACATGTGGAAATAGATATTTGAAGGGCTTGATCTCTGAACTTTTAGAACATAATTGACCTAATGAAACAATTTTGCCTCCTTTAAAACTGTCTGATTGAGATTGTAGGGTGCCCTTGAGCATTTGCTGTTTTGACTGGCTTTTGTAAAATCCATTTCATAGGGATTTCTTTCTGGGCTTGTCCATCAGATGTTGAGTTTATTGTCTTGACTAAAATGTCCACACTAAAAAATAAATTAACTTTATGTCACAATGAGTATGCCCTGACAGCATGGAGTCAGATACAAACACTTGTTCCTGTTGTAATGCTAAGAATATTTTGTGGTTTTTGCAAAATTCCAATCTGGGACCATTCAGACTCTTGCATCATGTCTGTTTTTACAGATGAAGAGAACACTTTGTGCATGCTCCTAATAATGCTTTTAAGTTCCTGTAAATTTATTTCAAAGCCAGATTCTTGCTATGTTTGCACAAGTACTAATTGTCATTCAGAATTAGAGATGTGCCAAATTGTAGGCTGTCTGTCAAAGCATTTCTGCATTTCTTTGGAGCGTTAAAGGAGTTTTCATTTAAACCTAAAAGGCTTTCAGAGATTTTCTTGTTTTCATAACTCTTGAATTCATAACCTGGGGCTGTGATCATGATGTCCTTTTTGGCTAGGAGAATCCTGAAAAAAAAATCTGCAGGAGACGCTGAAGCTTTTATAGTAGTGTGGAGTCCTGACAGAAGAAAGGAAACTTCAAATACAATTTTTTATTTTTCAGGGGAATGACTTTGTAAAAAGAGTTCTCAGATAAGCAACAGAGTCTTCAGCTTCAAACTTATTTTTGTGAGCTAATTATCTAGTGAAGGCTTTAAGGGAACACGTATAAATACAGTGTTGACCTCAAGGTACTTTCACTGTTTATTTGGTACTTTGGATTTGAACAAAATTTAGATGAGGTATGATTCTTTTGTTCTTCGTGGCTTTGTTTTAGCAGAATTTGTAATTCAGTGTTTTGTGACTCACCTTGAATGTTTTGCCAAATAGATGTTATAAAATTAACTTAAGGGAAGGAACAGAGGAAGAGGCATAAATCTATATATGGAACAATGTCTGAGTCATGGCTTCAAAAAAGGTTGTGTGGTTTTTTTTAAATACGTTCCCCTGTGCCCTCAAAGGTCCCTGGTTTTCTCTGCAATGTGAATTAGTAGCATTTTTTCACTTCCGCTTGTGGAGACATTTGCTGCCTTTCCTGCAGGTGTCACCTCTCATTTCCAGGCTGGTTTCTTGCTCTGAGCTCTGCTCACACTGAGGGAAATAGCATGCAGCACAAACCATCACTTTCTGCTCTGTGTCACTTCCCAGGCAAAACATTTTGACCTCCTCTATCCTTATAAAGTATTAAATACCTGGGGGTGGTTGAGATTTTATTCTAATACTTCCCATTTCATGTCTTGGGCTGTAAATGGAAGAGCCCAGCTATTTTGCTTATAGAAGTGAGGGGGTAAATTAAATCCACAATTTATTAAATTTATGACTGAGTTTAAGACAAGTATTTCTGATAATATTGGAGGAGACATGATGGGGTACTTCTTCTAGAGTTGTTAAATCTGGAGTGAGGTATCCCTAAAACATGTTTCTTCCCATCTGGTTGTCAGTGGTGACTTATCTACAGCACAGTTGTAAAACTGAGGGCATGTGTGAATAAGTTTCCTTTAGGTAAGTGAAAATTGACAAACATTCAGTTTTCACTTGCGTTTTATATACAGTGTTAAGCACTACAATGCACTCCAGAAAATTACAGGAGCCTGGAGTGGGAAAAGGAGGCCTATGTGGTTTGTGTCTTTCAGAGCAGGCTGCTGGGCAGGGTTTCTGCTATACTGTTTAATTTCCTTCCCAAAGTCTCTTGCTAATTGCACCCGAACCAGCACAAGAAACTGATGTTTGAGGTGGTTGCTGTTAGAATGCAATGAGTTTCTCATTAGTTGAAATAATTTGCGAGGAAAAAATCTACATTTCAAACTGTTTTCAACTGTTCATTGTCCTAATTATTCCAGGCATTCTTACTGAGCTGTAAAATTCAAGACAAACTTTTTATTAAAAATGCATGGTGAGTCATATCTTGGAGAATGCACCATTGCCTTACCCAGTCTGAAAATGCCAGGCGGATCCAGGCGGCTTCCAGATGGACGAGTTCTGTGCTGACAGAACCAAGTCTCCTGGCTTTAGACTGTCTCAAGGGTACACTGCTATTTTTATTTTGTTTTTATTTTCCTTTTTTTAGGCAAGCTACGGATGTAGAGGAATTGTTGCTTTAAGCAGAAAATATTTGTGCTAGAACTAGGTGATGCAGCACAGAGCAAGTTACAAAAGAAGTGAGGAAAAATAACAGATACTGCAGGGTGGACAGAAAGAAAAGGAAAAAGAAACTTTACTCAAGTTGCCCTGTTACAGACTTGAGACACTGGCACAGTCTGCTTGGAGAAGCTGCAGATGTTTCATCCTAGAAGTGTTCCAGGCCAGGCTGGATGGAGCTCGCAGCTACCAGGTCTGGTGGCAGGTGTCCCTGTCCAGTGATGTTCTTTAAAGGTCCCTTCCCACCCAAGCTATCCTGTGATTCAGGCACAAATGTATTTTATGATTTTTTTTGTTATAAAACATACAAATAAATTAACAAATCCCTGTCAGTAGCATGTTCTTTTTCAGAGACATCCGTAACTTTCACAGATTTCTTATGATCCGTAAGATCTCTCATATCTGTCACTGAAGTTTTTTACTTACACTTTCGATTTTACCTTTACAGCTGACAGGAAATTCTGCAGAAGTTGGCCAAACTGAAATTAGTTTCATCCACTAAATGTTTCTCACAAAAATACCTTCTCACTGCAATGCCACTGACATCCAAATTATGAACTCTCAGAGAGTACAATCCCCAGCCAGCTCCAGGTGCTGTCTCACCACCCTCAGCAGCAGGAGTTCCTTCCTGAGGTCTAATCTGAATTTCCCCTCTGTCAGTTTAAAACCAGTGCCTCTAGTGCTGTCACTACAGACCTTGGGAAAAAGCATATACTGAAAGGATGTAATAAGGTGCCTGTTATCATTAGAAAGTAGAAAATGTGGTGAGACCTCATAGGCAAATAGCAGAAGTGCCTTTGTGCCAGCTTGTTCCTTCCTCTCTTGCAATGGTAGTTTTTTCCCTTTGAGCTCACAGGACTTAACATGGGAAGCTGACAGTAGCTGGGCTCTTGGAGCTCAAGGGAGAAGCAAAGGCTTGCATGACATGTGGGATATTGTGAGAGTGTCAAAGTTGCTTTGTTGCCATTTTTTGGTTGGCTTGTTGTTGCTCGTTTTCTCTGGGGTGTGTGTTTATTCTGACTTCTTTCTTTTTTTCCTAAAAGCTATCTTTAATACCCTCAGTGTAAGCACTGGAGAGTACTTCCTAAGTTTTTAACAGGTCTTATAAACCATCACATATCCAACAGCTCTGGCTGGTCACCCCATTGCTGAGAAAGTGGAAAGGGGCTTGTTGGGAATTTATCCTGAGTGCAGCAGTGTCTGACTGCCCTGTTTTGAACCTGCTGAGCCTTCTGAGAGGGGGTGTGTTGAAGAGAGAGTGAAGGCTCATACTCACTTCAACATGAAATGACTTTAAACAGAGCAAATCCTGTTGGCATCCAAACTGAGTCCCCACTGGGTGACAGCAGGATGTTTGTGGTGCTTCCAGAGACTGGGTGGACATGGCTGAGCTGGTTTTATGTAGAATCAGCTTGGGTCCAACACTGTGTGTTTGTATGTATTGGAGGCATCTTTAGTGCTTTGAAAGGATTGTTTGCTTGCCCAACAACCTGAACTAATAAATTGTATAGATGTAGGTTCTCTGTCTTTGAAATAATCCATGACTAGAATAATTAGCTTACAGCAAATTGGGAATTAATTGTGTATGCTTCAAAGAAAATGTACATAGAATGACATGAAAATATTTCTGTTGTATTGGCATTGTGTTGTATTATTATAAACTAATGAAAGAATTCTTGTGGCTCTGGGCATTTTGCTTTAAAGTAAGACCATAAGTTAAAATTTGAATAAATGAGGTCAGCATTGTCTTAAACTGCAGAGAACCTCCTCTGCCACATCCCTTCCTTGTGACAGCAGAGTTTGCTTGGCTGGCACATGGGATCAAAGCTTCAGGAGTGGGAGGAGGTGTGACTGCTTTGGTACAGAGCTGTTTATCTGGGCTGGAGCTGGCATGACTGGTGGCTCCCTTGGGAGGAGGCACAGGCAGAAATGGCTCTGCCATGTGTCACTGCCACTCCAGGGGCTGTGCAGGGCACCTGACCTCCTTCTGAGCTCCTGTGAAGGCAAAAATCTCACTGGTGATGCTTAATGCTTGCAGTAGCCTGTGTGATGCAACTGTTTGTGAGTCCTCCACGTGGAAGGTGAGTGTGATGGCTCTGCATGGCTCAGCTCAGTGAAATGTCTGCTCTTCTGTGTGGTGTGGCTCAAAACTGGTGACTGTACAGTTAAATATGTGTGGACTGTGTGGCCTCCATTAGCTAATTACACTTGTTCAGTTTCTTAATAGCATGGAACTGCATCCTTACCATCAGAGTTGACAGGAATTCAGTGGCTTTGTATCAATAATGTGTTATATTAGGGTGTGGTTTCATGGCAGATATTGGCTTTGAGCAAAGCAGCAAGTGGTGAGGGGCAAGATGAGTGGATCTGTAGGGGGAAATTGCTTGTGTGAGAGACCATATTCAGGTTTCAAATTTTTTGACATTTTTATACCATTGTAGTTTTGGTCTTGTCCCATGGACACAATGCCTGTTAAAGATTAATGTGCATTAAGTGTGTTCCTGGGTTTAGTTTCAGTGAAAATTCCAGATTACTTTGTGAGACTTTTCCACACTGAATTGAAGCACCACAAACGAGGGTGGTTTGGAGCTTCACTGAGCAGTGTGCTCCTGATCTGGGATGTAACAGGGATGTAGAGGTTGATCTAAAGTGGTTTGAAGCAGTCCTATGTCTGACCTGCAGTGAGACATATTAAGGAGATAAACTTACAGAAAGTTGTCACTGCAAGCTTTCTCTTGGGCTGTTTTCTTTATCTGATTCACCAGTGTTATAAATTACTACTAATTTAAGCAGAGAGCAGAGGGAAGGGACCCCTGAATGCACACAGAAGAAAGCAGGGGATCACAACATCTTTGGCTTAAGATGTGTTGGAAATACAGCTCCGTGGGTTTCCCACTCTCTGTTGGTGATGTAGCTTTATTGGGCACCATGAGAAGGGAAGTAGGAAGTACTGAATGTTTCCATCTGTTCAAGGTTCAGTCCCTCGGCTGTTCTCAGCTGGATGGTTATTGGGGTGTGAAAGGAAGGCAAGGACTCTTGCACAAGACCAGTGCTTAGATGGTTTCCCTGATAGTGGGAAATGTGAGGCACTCCCCTGCTCAGACTGAGGGAGAGCAAACCTACATCTGTACCCCAAAGGAATACTTGGATCTTGGGGGAACTGGTCATTCTGGTCATTTGTAATCAGGAGTGTGAAGCAGATGCAGAGCCTGGAGAGAGCCTGGCTGCAGAGCAGTGGGAACTCTTGGCCAGGAGGGATTTGTCTTTGGTTCCCAAACCCTGGTGCTCACCTCGTGGGTGCCTTTACAGGAGAGCTTTGTAGACAAAGCTCACAGTTTTGGGATCAGGAACTAGAATTTTAAGGGCAGTGGGAAGTCTGTCAAGCCCTTCTATTTAAGCATCTGGGTTGTCATCAGTGACTCAGGTCAGGGTGACAGGAAATTATATGGTATTGAAGTGGAAAGAAAACACTCTTACAACCACATCTTAAGTTTAACACTTATGGAATTGTTTTCATTATTCAGCATTTAAACACCTGAGCTACTTTTTCAGTGTTAAAGTCTGTCTTAAGTGGCTGAACATATACTGTTATATTAGTATTAAACCAGCTAGAATTCCTGTAGTTCATAAGTGGTAGAAGGATTTTTGTGGGAAAGCAGTTGGAAGGATCATTCTCCTTAAGTTCAGCACCTGATTTTGAAACAGTTGTGAAGAACAGTATGGTAGTGAAAAGGGTAAGATTTTGTCCTCTGTGGTCTTTTTGTCTTTGCTCTAAACTTGGTCTGCTATAAAATATCTTTGTAACTCTATTCATATATAATAAAAAAATTGTTAGGCTTTGTTTTATAGGAGACTAAACTTTGAAGGTTTTACGTGATATATGTACAAGTGGAAATAACAGTATTAATGAAGTTTGTTTTAGCCATCCAGCAACTGTCTGTTTTGCTAAATTGGAAAAGCAAAAGCTCAGTTTCTAACATAACTGCAGTTCTGCTGGCAAGGTACTTCTGGAGGTCACACGATTTTCCAGGGTTGTTGTTCCAATAAATGACTTTGAACTGGCCTGAAACCTGCCTGAAGAGACCTCTATGGAGCACTGCAGCAATTCTTGCTGCTTCACATTGGACTCTGTCCCTCCAGGCCTGCAGCAAGTTTCAGCAAGGCTTCCCAGTATATACAAGGATTTCAGTTCTCTGATGAATCCCTCTCCCCTCTTTTTTAAAAAAAAAAGTATAAGCTATTAAAGTGTGTTTTTAATGGAATTTATTTTAGATCTGGCTTGTCTTTTTTTGTCTACTACAGAAAAGTCACTGGGTTCTCACAACATTGTAATACCCTAAACAAAGTACCAAGAATGTGAAATTGTGCTCTTTGCTGGATGAGTGCCTATTTCTATTGAAGACACAGGCATGCTAAAATTTTGATATATTTTCCACTCTTCCTTGATTTATGTTTTGATTTCCGTTTTAGGGCTACCAGAGGGCCTTAGTTACCTCTTATAGACAACTTCAGAAAGGGTCTGAGTAGCTGAAGGCATCCTTTGTTTAAAACCAGAGGAGATAGGTATAATGTGGCTGTGCTTTTTGGGAGACTTAGCCTCTGCCTTGGCACTGGGATGTGGTTGGCAGAAGAACTGGTTGTGTAATTTTGGACAAGTGGGGAGTCCAGCTGTGCCAGCAGTGACTGAATGCCTGCTGCAGGCAGTGTTGCTGTCTTGGCTGCTTTGTCAAAGAAGTGTTAGGTAGCACAGCACTTTGTGCTGTGGGGAATAATGTAGTCTGTAGCTGCTGAGTGGCTTTGAGGGTTTGGTGTGTTTTATTACAGAATCAGCCAGGTTGGAAAAGACCTCTGAGATCATTGAATCCAACCTGTGACCAAACACCATCGCATCAGCCAGACCACGGCACTAAGTGCCACATCCAGTCTCTCCTTAAACACCTCCCTGGGCTGGCCATTCCAATATATGATCACTCTTTTCACCCTTTTGTGAAGAATTTCTTCCTAATGTCCAACCCAGTTGTTTCATTCTTGTTTTGTTAATGAGGTTGTCATCCTGCTAAAGAGCAAGGGGTGAGCAGACCTTTCCCATAGAGCCATCTTCCCCCAGATATGTCCAGGCAATAATTTTTTTTGTAGCTGTGTTGATTTTAATCAGTCAGTTGCCCCTGAAAATGGGTCAGCACCTTCAAAAAACACCATCTGGAAGGTTTCCTGAGTGTGTTGGAAAGCTGTCATTGCTGGATGACAGTGTATTTATAGATGTTTAAGTGGCATTTGTTTGTTTTCATTTCGTCCCACTGCCTCTTGTGTTTTCATTGGGCACTGCTTGATCTTTTCCAATGATTTTCCACCCTGATTGATGAGATATCCCTGAGCCTTTTCCCAGCTCTTTCAGCCTTTCCTTGTATGCAGATACTGTGAAAACTCAGGAGAAAGTTCTCTGCCCCTCTCTGGTGAACTTTAGTGTTTCCTGGATGTGCTAGAAAAGCACAGTAAACCTCAGTGTTCCTGCTTAAGCCTAAGACTATTTTTCATTTGAGACTTGATTGTTATGGACTTTAAGCTCCAGATAATTGATTTGAGTGAGGTTTGAAAAGGAGACAGCAGTGTAAAAAGCAGAGGGGAGATAAGATAGGGGGGTTTGATAGCTTGTGTTGCTGAGGAGTTCTGCTGTACCTTCTACCAGCTGAGAATTTTTAAAAACAATTTTGACCAGCTTATATTACTGGAGTTCACCTCACTGCTGACTGATTGCAGTGTGTCTGTTCTTGAGTAAAGCTTTTAAGTGAGAACCTGAAGCATTCAGAACTAGTACAAGCATTAAGAAGTATGATCAGTAAAGTAATGTAATGTCTAGTTAGTGTTATTATAAGGAGTTGCGATTCCTTAAAAACATTTTCTGTCATCTCTGGACGCTGTTTTTACTTGGGTAAATATTATACTTTAGTATTTTTCAGAGGTTTATTTAATCTGGACTGTTTTGACAGTACAGAGCTTTCTTGCCCATCACCCAGATGATTTAACTAGTGCTACTTGCTAATATTGAAAAGCAAAAGTAAGTGTTCTTGAGGACCACATGGTAGCAAGACATGGGATGTGTAGCTCCTTGCTGATCCTCTGCCATCATATGAAAAAAATCTATGGGATGACTGTCTTAACATTCCCCATGGTCCCTTCCACAGACGAGGCAACAGAATTCCTGTTTTGTGTATGCATCCATGAGAATAAGAGTGGCTTTGGGTATCACTCACAAATACAGGAGGAAGTTCAGCACCTCAATTTCAAGTGTAAGAGGCTGATGTCTGTTTACTGCTGTTTGTCTTTGGAACATAAAGACGTGTGGATGGTGACTGGGAGGTTCTTCAGGTTCTCGATTTGTTGTTGGCATGACCAAGTCGATGTTTTGTAGTCTGGAAAGGTGACCAAATGAATGTGCTGTGCATTTCAAACACAAATATAGAAACGTTCTCCCAAGGGAATAAATAAGCTTTCAATAGAATTGGTTCATGTTGACACAGTGTGGCTGTGATTATCTGCTGCTGCTGTGGAAAAAGGACCAGGTGTTTGGCAGTTCAGTCACTGCTGTGAGCATTTGCCATGACTGGCACTCCGTTGTGATCCATTTTCCATGTTTAGCTTTGTAAAGCTGTTCTGTAGACCTGCTTATGTGCTTCAAAACAGTGTATCAGGAGAGAAATATGTCACGTGGGTATTTCTTGCCTTTTTCTACATTTATAGGTTTCCAGAATGGCTGGGTTGAGTTGCTTGGAAGGTGATGTTTTTGTTTGCAGACTCTTAGGTGATGAATGGCTGTTGTCTTTATGATTTGTGACTTCCAGAATTCCCTGTATGTTTGGCAATATTTTGTCAGCCACTCAAGAGACAGTTGTGTGCAGAAGCAAGAGAGAACTACTCTGCTTGCTGCAGGCAGTAGTGGGGGAATATGATGATTTCAAACAAGTTTAAAGAGTACATTTGGCAAAGATAAATGTCAACAGTACCAAAAGTGTGCTAGAAGTTCCAGGTGTGTATCATAGGCAGGTAACTCTAGTGATGATTTCTGTTCATAAGGAAGAAAATGATTGTTTTTTGTTAAAGGAAGAAAGTTTAAAAATTAAATCTTCAAATTAAGTCTGGCAAAATTAAGTCTTCATGTTTATGTCTACTGGTTCCTTTGTTAATGGGTGCATTCAGAAAATATTTTGCCTGATATATCATTCAAGCATCTCTTGAATTCATGGCACCATCATGTAGTTTTGTTTTTTACTAAGGGTTTTCTGGCTGTCCATAGGCAGCAGAGGGATAAAGGCTTAATTGCAATCGCTGCAGCTGCACTTGTGATTAAAACTGCCCACAGATTGGAATTACGTATTGGTTTAATGCAGCTGTAAGTTCAATAACAAGGAAATAATGCTTCTTCCTTTTTGATACCTTCATTTTTTGACTAATTGTTGGGTATTATTATGCACTGATAAAATAGATTAACCTGGAAAAAAACCAAAAAAAACCCCAAACTTCTACAACTTTTCAGGATTTCTGTCTTTTACCCTTGTGCTCTTGTGCATTGTGATCTGCAGAGGAGAGGGAGGTTTCAGTGAGGACAGTGTTTTAACATTTGGCAGTGCCTGGATATTTAACTGAATAGGGAGGGATGATGGGGACTAATGGGGAAGATTATTTGATTGCTGCAGGTTTGTGGAAATTTCAGGCATGAACAGAATTTTTTGATGAACAAATGGGTCTTTATTGCCAAACAAGCCTTAAGCTGCCAGTGAGCAACTCTCATGGATCTTGTGCAACAGATGGACAAGTGTGTGAATACACTGCTGTGTTCCTCTGAGTAAACTTAATTGTATCAAAAATAAAGCTCATTTGCTTATTCTACTTCACACAAACCAAATGACTCTGAAGGAAGGTGCTTTCTTACATATTTGCAATTTATGTTGTGTGATATTGTCAATCACACACCTTCAGGCTGTATTGCCTTTCTTGGCTCAAACCTGCAAAGATTCTGTGTGTGCACCAGTTAGTTTTTTGCAAACATAGTAGCAGGCTCGAGTATGAGGATTAACAAAGCATTGGAAGTATGTACACACACAGTGTCTGATCCTTGGCCCCGGACGGGCACTGAGTCAGAAGCGCTTGCCCTGTGGGCAGTGATTCACAATTGGTAAATCTTCAGCTGGAACTTGGTAGGGGAAAAAAAAAAACATTGCCAGCAATTCCTAGCACCAGACATGAACAAAAGCCTACCACCACCAAAATATGACCTGTTGTCCTCTTCCTAAATTTACTTTATTCTAATATTCCAATTTTTTCTCCCTCTCAAAAATACGTGGGACTGTCACAGTTCACAAATGAGCATTGCTGTGAGGGAGATTCCTGTTTTTAGCATTAATTGTTAGGTTTGCCTTTTGAACATGCATGGATTTCAAGTTGCATTTCCCAGTCTGGGTTGTATTCATTGTACATGTTTTTTTTTATTTTTTCATTTCTTTTTTAGTGGACTATATTGTGGAATATGACTACGATGCAGTGCATGATGATGAGTTAACAATCCGAGTTGGGGAAATCATCAGGAATGTGAAAAAACTGGAAGAAGAAGGATGGTTGGAAGGGGAGTTAAATGGCAGAAGGGGCATGTTCCCTGACAATTTTGTGAAGGTGAGTTTTTTGCATTGGATTGATTTTACTGTGATGGTGTGGCTGGGTCATTGTTAATGAACTAGTTGAAATACACAAAAGTTGTATTTGTAACAGGATGATTTTTTTTAATGGGAAGACATTCAAGGTGCTGATATTTTTAAAAATATTCTTGTGAAGATTTTTAAAATTTAAGTTCTGCTGTCTATTCTTACTTCAGCATTTATTTTGGCCTGTATCCTTGCATTGCTTTCTGTGTCACTCTGACTTCAACTAAGTTGTCTGTAGCCATGGTTACCTGCTTTAGTGGGATGAACTGATTAAGAAAACAAGAATATAAAAAATCCCTAAACCTACACCTACAGAAGACATCCAGCCATGAGAAAGTTGGCAAAGTGGGGTCACAGCTCAGCTCATCTATAATGAAAAACTGCATCCTCAGGCTGTGCTGATCTGGGTTCTTCAGCCTGGATCAAGCTGTTTTATTTGATGGGGCAGTTCTGCTTTACCCTGGGCTCTGCTGCTGGCACTGCCTTTTTTTGTGAGTCTGCAAACTCCTTGTTGTAACACTTCCATGTAGTCCAAGTGAATGTAGGTATTCCTGCCCCTTTTGAAGTGAAATTAATTCTTTGCAAACCAAACTATCCAGTGTAACTTAATGTGATGCTTTCATGTTGTAAAACCTAAGGGGATATTGGTCCAGTGCTAGAAACACTTATTTACACTTACTTTAAATTTGACAATTTTTCTGAAAAAGTGAAAAAGTGAAGTTACTATTTTCTGATTTACTGTGAGGGGTTTTAAGATTTTCCTTTTAAAACTGATGGGAACCATCCAGTTGTTCTCACAGAGGGTCTCCTACCAAGGGAAAGTTTGTACAAATGCTTTTCATTTGTCTAACATTTTCAAGTTGTCGGTAGTTTAACTTGAAGTAATTTTTGGGTTTTGAGTCCTTTATAAATAGGAGTTTGACCTCAAGTGGTGTTTGATGATCACTGTGTTGATGTTCCTTAATTAGCTCTCAAGTGCTGTGTAGGGAGAAAGCCTCAGCCTCGGTTCTTTGTTGGTTTGTGTGTCAGCAACTTGTCCTGCTGCAAAGATGGCTTGGATGTGACATGTTTGTGTTAATTACCATGTTTGTTGGGTGTTTTCTTGTCCTTCTGCAGCTGTGGCTTTTATAAACTTTGTTTACAATTATTTCCATACTGGCATCTCAGCTGCAGGTATTTTTAACTTTCCAGCTGTTCATACGTGCATAGCATGGTTAGATCTCCTGAATTACAGGGGACAGTCAGTTTTCTAGAAGGTGTAGGGGTTTGGAGAAGCAGAAAGGAAGTTGTGTAGAAGAAAATGGTCACTTTTGTTTCATGACAACAGGGGTAACTTGCCTTCTTGAACTTTTCTTCAAGATGGTATGTTTAGGCTGGAAGGCTGTTGTGCAGTGGTGAGATCATGGGAAAGCATTAGTTGTTAGGGAGGTGAAAGTTGGGTGTTTTATTCATGGTCAATTTAATTATGGTTTCTTTGTAAAAGTCAATTTACAGGTAGCGATAGTTTGAGAGAATATTTCTGGTAAAGCTGTTGCAGAAAAGTATTTTGGTGGTGTGTTGTTTGTTGGTTGTGCCTCCTCTCAAACCATTCTCATTGCTGCTGTAGTTGGGTCACGCTGCAGGATCTATGGGATGTTACTATGACCAGACTGCTGCAAGTGCCAAGCCTCAGCAACTAAACTCAAATGCCCCTTCTTGGCCTGGTGTGCTGTTAACACCTGCAAGGTGTGGGTGGAGGGAGGTGGAAATGAGCTCAGGCAGAGCTGGACTTTGGCCCCGTGAGTGAGGAAAGCCCCTGGAGAGATGGATTTATTTGTTTGTGCTGAGAGCAGCCACCACCATTGGGAGTGGTAAGAACAGTGAGGGTGCTGACAAGAGATGAGTATTGCTGACTTCTCATGACCCACGTGAAAGGGAAGGAGCACAAAAGTCTGAAAGAGGACAGAAATGTGACCAGAGAGCACACATTGCTGTGGGCAGTACTAAAGGTTGCACCAAGTTTTACATCTTTGGTTGCAAAATTCTGGAGCTCTGCTTAAATATTTATTACTTCCTGAGAGGATCATCTTACTCTTCTGTTATGATTGTAATTTCATGCATTAAATGAGAATCTGGCCTGAATGCATTATGTGGTTAAATTTGTGGCTTTTTGGTGACATGTATATATTTTCACTGGTTTGTTAAGAATTGAACTGTGGCCAGGATATAGCCTCTCCATGGATGGTAAATTTTAATTTGTGCTGATCTGGAAAAGATTAAAATTTGAAGCTGAAAGTGCATGTGTTATCCACTAGATTTGCCTTTATGTGTAAAATTTCAAAACATAATAAATATGACAGATTAAACTGGGTAAACATGTTTTCTTTTTGAAATGTTAGATGTTATTAGAGAAGATAAATTTTTTTTTTTAAAGAAAGAAAAGCCTTTGATTTTCATCAACTGGAAGAGAATTGGGAGGACGGCTCTAATTCAAGCTAGTTTGTTTTTGCTAATGTTGTTGGTTTGTCTCTTCATCCTGTGTGAGGGCAGGAAAGGAGCTTGTTGCCTTGGTGCCAGCTGCAAACTGTCCTTGGTTGTTGGGCAGCACAGGAGTGCTTCTTGCCTGTTTGAAAGACAAGCAAAATGTGGACAGGAGGATTATTGCTGCCTGAATATGTTGGATGCCCCAGATTCAGACTGTATCCTCACTACTAAAGCAGATCAGTCCCCTTCTGTTCCCTCCTTCTGGGCTCTGCCCATACATTTGATTTACTGCCATTTTATGCCACTTCTCGTGCTTTGGCAAATGCATCTCTTCTGTCTGTCATACTAAGTGCTGTCAACTTCATTTTGGGTTTTTAAAGCAGGAAATAGATTTTTGATTATGTCCTCCTTTTATTTCTCAAGTCTTCTAAATATGCAGCATTATTTTAAATTGTGGTGGTAGGCTTGTTTCACACAGTGGTAGTGCAGCAGAGGAAGCTGAGACTGTGTTTTTAATTGAGTTGATTTGTTGTACAGTGTGGGTGTGCTAAGCACTCTGTGAATTTGAAACACTCCTGTGGAGAAGGGAATTGATGGAAGCTTCTTGTGGATACTGATGTGATGCTGATGCTTGGTACCTTATAACATCATCTGGTAACTTTTTGTTTGATTTTTAATTGCTTCTACCCAAGCCTTTTGGGTATTGATGGGGAGATCCTGGAGAATGACCAGAGCTTGGTGATATCTGGTTTCTGGTCCACCTGAGACCAGAATATCTTCTGTGAGCCCATCACTTGCTGGGTTAATGAGCAGTCTGAGATGGTCTGTCCCAAAAGGTGCAGTTCTTGGTGCTGACTTGCATAATTTTGCTTTAAAAGAAAGAGAACTGGTAGACTCAGCTAGAAGGAACCCCATAAAGCTTCTGAAACATCCTCAGATATCACTGTGCAGTGCCAGTGCATGGGGTGGGGAGTGGGAGGGGTTGTAAAGGTTGGCTGTGAACTCTGTGTGTGGGATGTCCAAAGCAGTCCCAAAACCAGGAGATGGTGGTAAATGTACAGTTGAGTACAAGCAGGTTAAAAAAAAAAGTGCAAACTATTACACTGCCTACTTGTGAAGCTCATTTCCTTGAATTCACTTTTCAGTGCTGCAGCTTCTTAAGTATGTTCTGCCTGTATTGCAGAGCTGGGTTTTGGAGTGCACAAGTTGCCAGTGTTATTAACAAAACCTCATCTGAAATTCCTGTTCAAACTGTGTGCATATCCTCTTTGAGTAGGGTTGAATTAGAGTTCTTGTTTCTGACATTGTTATTGCCATTTTTCTGCTTCTTCCTGTATGGGCAATTTTAAATAAACAACTTCATAAATTCCTGAAAGGATTTAGCAATGAAACCTAGCAGACTTTTATTGTTTTCTTTGAGAGCAGCTTTTCCTTTCTAAAGCCCATCCCGGTTAAAAATGTGCACGCATTTGTTTGTTTCCAGTGTGGTTTAGAGAAGTGTAGTAGTGCTGTTAGATGGACTATGTGAGGTTTTTTGAGATATTAATGTGTGTGGAATGTGGAAGACTTTTTGATTTTGGGTTGGGTTTTACTTCTGTTTGCTTCTAGACTTTATATAATATACAGGAACAGTTCTCTGAAAGTAAAGGTTAAGAGTCCAGGCCTCCCCTCCTTCAGGAAATCCCCCTCCCTCTCTTCTCTGGCCCAGTGAGTCTTAACTCCTTTTTTGCATTTACTTTGACAAGATGGACTAAGATTCATTTTTGTTGATTTATTTGTTTTGAGTAATTCTCTTCACTCTCCAGACACCTGTTGTTTTGATAACTGAAAGTGATGATTTGGTGTTCATCCTTCTGCTTATTTTCTTAAGCTTTTTGTCTCTACATAGCTGAGAAGTTTTTTAAGAACTGAAGTTCCTTGTTTTATTTCATTTATTGCTATCTTAGTTTAGTAAATAGTTGTATTGTGAGTAATAGGCTTTACATGGTAGTAAAACCAGTTTGATCATAAGCTCACGGCAGCAACTCGGATGAGGGAGGAGCAGTGGATAGTTTAATCAGTACCTTTCATCAGTTAAGGCAGAGAAGGTTGCCAGCAGGCTCTGGGGACATCGTGGTGAGCGAGCTGGGCACCGCTCTGAGCGCGTTTGGGCCATGCAGCCCCTGAGCCTTGGAGCTGGTGCAGGCACAGCCTCCTGCCTGCACAGGTGTGAGCAGCTGCTGCTGCTCTAGCGCCGAGCCTGGATCCTCTCCAGGTTAACACGTGAACTTTGCTCGCTGTGACATTCTTCCTCCCCCTAAATAAAAAAACCTCCAACACTGGGCGTGTTCGAGCAAATATGTCCTTGGAAGTGGTAAGCTTGTTTTATTTTCCATATGTTCTTACAATCAAACGTTGTAAACAGACTTTGTGTTTTGGGGGCAGTGAATGGAGACAGCATGAATTTAAAAGTTATGCTTGCAGTATGATTTTGAGAGTTTATTTAGTATAAGGTGTAAATTTTTGGTCTTAGAATTGTTCGTGTAATAAGATTAATTGGGGTTGGTTTAGCTCATGTCCCCTTCTGTAGTATAGGGAGATGCTTATAGATTGCATAGAACTACTTTGCTTGCAGAAAGAGTTCCTTTCTAAAAGGATGATTTGTTTTTAGTTGATTCTTTCTGTTCAACTTCCTGGTCTGTGTGTTTGTGGAAACTAAATACAGCCCAAGCCTCTTTTCTTGCCTTTTCATCACCCCTAGATGAACACTTCAGCGTAGCACCACTGACATACCTTCTTAAGCCTGTCTTGGCTGCTGCCTCTGTCCTGTGTTCTCACTGTTGGGATGCTGTTAAACACAAGTGTGCTGTGAGCCAGCGAGAGAAGTTTTGGCTGAAAGCTCCTTCAAACATAGCATCTTCCTTAATTTCTTTTCAAAAATTGACCTCACCCAGAACTTTAAACAGGAATCATGGAGTTGGGAGGGATGGCAGACAAGACAGACTCTTCTAGGTTAGTTCTAATCTGGGCATGATTCAAAAGTGTAGTAACATTAGTTAAAAAAGCTGATAAATGAATAAACTTTAAAGCAATGGGTATAGGTCAAGCCATATGCATTTAGTTTGAAATAACTAGGAAGTATTTAAGGAATAGAATAAAATACCTATTTCCAGAATGTTGGCATCTGCTCCTTAAAGTATTCTGTCCAAAATCTTTGCATCCGAGTAAGGCTTGGAGAAAGCAAGATATACAGCAATTTATCAGTCCTGTTGGTCAAATTACATTTCAGTTTATATAGCCTTTTCCTTTGCTTTATTGTTGTTTTGAAGAAACTGTCATCACTAGCAGTGGGTTGTGCAGGGAGGTGACACTGGGTGCTTGGAGCAGCACTGCTTCCAGGCAGAGTAGGCAGCCCTGCTGGTAAGAAGGTGATGTTTGCTTCGCAGCTGGCAATTCTTGTTTCTCAGAAACAAAGATTACATGCAAGATTGAAAGCCATATTAAGTAATTTCAGTTTCAGTGCTGAGTATATGAGAGAAGCACTGGGTTCTTTGTCTTCAGGCAAGGAGTGAAGCTGAGCACTCAGGCTGGTGCTTTAACACCTGTTGCCAACACTGTGGTGTCAACTCATTGTTTCTGCTGATTTTTCTTCAGCTTTTGGGGGAAACAGGGCCACTGGAGGAGTGGGGTACCTTGTGGGTTTGCCTGAGCTGCACCTGCTAATCCCATCCATTAGCAAATTTTGAGGGATTGAGAGAATGGGATAATGATGGGATTTTGAGAATGGTGATAATGATGCCTGTGCTTGTGGGGTGAGAGACAAGTCTCTGCTATCTAGCTGTTTTGGCCGGAATAAACAAGGAAACAGGTTTTTTTTCCAACTGGAATGTTGGTAATTGGCTTGGGTGAGCCTTACTTAGGATGTGGAAACTATTGTTTCTAAAAACAGCAGTAAAGAAAATTAAATCAACTGAAAACATTGACAGATACAACCAATGGTCAGCATTTTCACTGTCTTTCAGAGCTCACTGTGATTTATTCTTACTTCTGTGACTTTTCCAGTTAAGTCACTGGATTGACTGCCTGGGCTCAGACCAGTTGGGTCCCAACTGGTGAATTCCCTCTGTGATGTGACTGTATCTGGCATGAAGAGGGGAAGTGTGGAGGTGTGTTTGATTTAGCATTGTAGGGCTGCTGCTGCTGATCCAGCTCTGCCCACACAGCCACTTGTGGGCACCTGTGTGTCAGGATGTCTTTTCAGCTGTCACCACATCCACACAGGAATTTCCTTTGTTGGTATTGGTTGGAGATGTGTAAATTATTTCATATTCCAGGGCAGTGTAAGTGTCTTGTTTGGTAAGAAACAGCATGCAAGTGATTTACTATTTGAAATATTTGTCTTGATGTACTGTTAGATCTGAAATGTCACAGATGCTTTCCTCAAAAGTGAGCTATTTAACTGCAGGAAATTTGTTGAAATTATGTGCCCCTTTCCCTCTCCAAGATGACCTGTGCTTTAAGATGTTGAAAAAAATCACCTGAGAAAAAGATTTCACTGTGCATTCACAAACTATTGTTTTATTGTATGAATAAAAATCTGTGGTGTTGTGAAGTCTTCAGTGGCTGAATGTGAACACAGAATGGGGAAAACACTGGTGTTCTTGTAATATTTAGTATCTTTTCAAATATGAAAAATATATATGTTCATACATGTCAAGAGCATGAGAAAAATGGAAAGAGCTTTTAAGTTTTGGCTCAGTGGCAGCACTGATATGGAACTTTAGGGAACTTAAGGTGCTGTTCTGAAGGACAGCAGGATAAAGTGTGTTTAATGACCTGTGTGAATACTGCTTAATGTGCTAATCATTCCCTCTGATTTGAGTTATCTAAGTTTGTAGATTGTACCTGTGCCCCTTGCTTTCCTAAATGTCATATCAGCTTGTGATGCTGCTCTGTGGTAACAGCACACTCCTGGATACTCCCAGAGCTGCTCTGATCAAGTGTGATGGTTTGTGTGGAAGGAGCAGCAGGTTTATACATGTCCTTATTCCTGTACTCACGTGAAGCAGTCTGCTCCTTTGTCTGTCCTTATTTAGTTGTTACACTTGATTTGTGTGTAATTTTATAGCTTTCTCTCCAAGCACAGGAGCAAGGCAGCCATTCCCTGCCTGGAGGCTGCAAACAGGGTGTGCTTCATCAGAAGGTGTTTGCAGCCATCACTGAGTAAACTGCACAAAGCATTGCTGGCGTCTCAGGCAGCAGGGAATGAGTGGGCTTGTGCAGGAACATGACTTTTAAGTTTAGAGTTTCCCTGTGTACAGAAGTCTAAAATACAGCTATAAATATACGCTCTGGAATTAGCATATGTAATGAGACCAAAGAGGTCACTTACCCAGGTGCTGTTTGCTGTAATGTTTGTTACATCCCAGGAGGCTCTGGCTGCACATTCCAGCCATGTCATTGTAGTCCTTTGCCATATGTCTCATAAATCAACATCTGTGTACACCCAACACAGTTAATATTAAATCGGTTCTTTTGCTTTCTATGAGGTGGAATGAAGTAATCTAAGTGTGAACTTGAAGCTTAAACCTGCACAAGGGTAGCTGATCTCTGTCTTGTCATCTTCTAATATTTGCACCAATTGTGAATTTTTTGTTCGGTGGCTCATAATTTTGGAGGGGGAACTTAGGTCTTCTCTATTGTAGTGCTTTCAGTATTGAGTTTCAAATGTATGTGTTCCTTGAACGCTGTCTTTATTCAGTATTATGAGCTGATCTGAAAGTTTATTGTGGTAAATATTTCTAGGTTTAACAAGCTTTTTTGATGCTCTTCACTTTGTAAAAATATATTTTGGTGTATGTATGTGAATTCATTAGCTTTGGACTTGGTGTAATAAGCTTTTGAATTCTTAGAAACCGATGGTGATAAGCATGTTACATAGATGCTTTCAAAACAGGAGTAGAAAGAAAGCAAGATGCATTTTCAGTTAAAAATATTAGTTAATGTTTGAATCTCTGGTAATTCCTAATAATGCCTAATCCTTAACCTTTTCTGATATCTGCTGAGACTCCAGATTTATATTTTTTGCCCTTATTTGGCAATCTCTTAAGCATTTAAATTTGTGTCCTAGGCAAGACTTGTGAAGGGATGTGGATGTGTCAGTGTTTTAACTTGTGGCCATGAGTGAAATGCTGAAGGTTTTACAGGGAATGCAAAGAGGTGGTGCCCTGGAAAAAGGATGCAGGGAAGAAGAAAGCTGACTGCAACAAAGTGGAGGTAGAAAGACAGGGATGGAACAAGGAACAAGGGATGTTCTGAGTTGAGCATCACAGTGAACCTGTAGTGGTTACTGGATCCCACATTTCTCTGGACCAGCAGTAGAGGCAATTAACTGGGAGAAGGGAAAGGAATGTCTTCCTGCCTTCCCATGTGGGGGTAGCTGATAAAACACATGTGCTTTGGGAGCTGGAGCTCTGTCTTGCCTTCTGCCACGTGTGATTCTTGATTTCATTGATCTGAAGCACTATTTTGTGGCTGGTGGTTGACAGGACATTAACTGTTATTCTATAAAACAATTACAAGAAATATAATTAAATTCTCATATATATGTATTAGCAAATATAATAAAGAAGAGACGCAATCAACATTTTAAAACGGTTTTAGCTGGCTATGAACATGACAAGACCATAAAATATTCTTAAGGTATTATTTTCAGAAGTGTTTTAAAATGAACTCTTTTCTTAATTAAATGGTTGGGAAACACTGATGTAAAGATCTGTGCTTCCTCTGTTTACTCAGGTTAATTTAGGTTTCCTTGCTCTGCTGTTGATAGACCTGATGAGCTGACTGCTGAGCTTTCCTGCATGTGGGCTTTTAAGTTTTGCTTGAGGTCTCTTGTATTTTGCCAATATTAACAAGACTTCATGTCAGATTCTGTTTTGACACTTGCTTGGTGTAAAGTTTATAGGTATCCAATTCTCCATGACAAAACTGAATTATTTGTATATATAAAAACTATATGCATGTATTTTTATGATCTGTATCAAAATCTGAAAATTCAAGCCTACATCTACATTACCTCTATAGAGTGTTCCTTATGTAGAAAGGTTCAGCTCTTTGTCTGTTCTTGACCTTCAAGTATCACAATTATTCGATGGCTCAGGTTTTAGTCTGTAAATCTGCAGCAATTCAGTTAATTTTTTATGCTTCCTGGAGATCCCACTTATTCCACATGTTGCATATTGTGAGAAAGTAGTGATGCCTTGCCTGATTGATGATTTTTTCCTCCCACGCAAGGAGACAGTATAATTAAAATATCTATATTTAGCATAGATTATAACACATGTAAAAATGTTGGTAACTTGTTAAACAGTGTTGTGTGATGTGGGTGTGGTTTAATAGAAAGCAACAAGTCAGACTCTGAAGAGGCAGAGCCAGGGAGTGATGCTGCCTCTGTTGATTCAGCCTGGTGCTGGGTCAATACTTAAACCCACTGTTAAACATTCCCTACTTTGACCATAAATTAAGGCCCCAAAAATCAACCCATGACACCTGTTACACTCTCCAGGAGGTAAGTTGTCTTGCAAAACAAAGGTTATCCATCTTGTCTGTTCTTCAGATGGTAGCTGCTTTCATTTTTAGGTGATTTGTTTCTATTTTCAAGAATAATGTTTAATTCTCTGGAGGGTCAGGGACAGCCTCTGACCTCTCCCATCCGAGCTCTTCTCTTGCTCTGATCTCCTGAATGCTTCAGGGAAGGAGCTCAGCACCTTCTCAGCTCTTTTGGTCCATGGATTTTCTTGATGTTTCCCATTAGCTCAGGTAAAGTAATGAGACAGGTAGGAATAGATGCACATTACTCATCTTTCTTTAATTGGCTTTGTTAAATATTTTGCCTCCAGGCACCAACATTGAGGATGAGAAATCATGTTTTCTACTCAAGGAAGAGACACAGGCAAAATGAAAGATGTGGGATATCTAAGATTTAAGTGACTGGAGCTGTTCAGGCTGCCATGTGCTGTCTGTCTGTTGCTGTTACTAAAACTGGAAATGTGGTGCCTAAATAATCAGTTATGTGAAGATTTTTGTGCTCCAGGAACTGAGGTTTCATTGCTCTTGGAACAGGTTACAGATGACAATCTCTCCTCTGTAGCCAGCTGTACAGATTTTTATATGTATTTATGTACAGTCACATTTCTATGTGGTTTTTTTCAGGAGTGGGATTTTACAGGCTGTGAACTTGTATAAACAGAACTATTGCCTGTTTCCAATTCCTCGCTCTCCCCTAAAATGACAGGTCCAATTCTGAGTTACTTATTTTCTACTCAGTAATGTGAGTCATGGACTTAATTTGTCAGTCCATGAGTTCTTCATTGCTGTTCTGATGGAGAAGAGACGAGATAATTGTATGTGTAGGCTCAGACATCTATCTTTGTGTATTCTTTATCTCAGCCTCTTTAGAGATTGAGACCATTATCTGCTTCTCGAGATCTTGCTTTAAAATGTACTCAGCCACTAAGAGTAATGCACATCATTTTTGCACAAACTGATGTTACAGTGGAATTAATGTAAGAAGTCTAAAGATGATTGTTCCTTGTATAATGGCATACATAGGAGGAGATGGCAGCTGATGCCTTAATATTTATGCTTGAAGAATCTAGCTAAGGATTTAGCTTTGCTGGATAATGAACTTCTCTGTGCCCTATAATTCAGGAATAGACTTTGTATTTTTAACTCTTGGCCTTTCAGACACTCTGACCTGCTTTCTGCATCTCCAGTGCCTGCCTGATGTGAGAGCTCTTGGCTTCTGGCGGGGGAAGGAGGAGGAGCAGCTGTCCCCGCTGGAGCCGCGGGCGGGCAGCGCTGCTGGGGGAGGCTGCTCCTCTCGCTCGGAAATAGGTCAGGACTGCCCGCTCGTTCTAGCAGCATCTAGATGCATCGTGCATGCATTTGCATGTGTTGCATTTTTGGCTGCATATAAAGGATAGTTCTTGCATCACACATTGCTGCATTTAAACGATTTTGAGAGTTTTATTTGTAAACATACACATTTCTTTGAGGGATTATTAAACCGCGACAGATGCAATTAAAGCAAAAAACACTTCTATTTTTGGCTAGTTAAATTTATATGCTTATATCCTTTTTTTTTTTTTTGCCTATCAGGCTGCAGTGAGTTTGTAACTGTTGTGAAATACACATTTAGTGGAGATTATGAAAACTTCAAATCTTTATGACTACTGCTGCAGTTCACAACAGAACAAGTGGGTGGTTGCTTCCCAGTGGAGTGTGTTTTACGCCAAGACACAGTCTGTATTGACCTTGTACTGCCAAGTCATAAATGCATAAAATCTGCTCTGCTCATGGAAACACTGACAAGCCTTGAACTGCAATGGACTGGCAGAATAAAAATATTAAAATTTCCAGCTGCAGTTAATGTCATATTTCCATTTTGGTTTTGCTGGCTGGCAGTGGCCTCACCTCGGAACAAGATGAAGTGTCCTGGAGCTTTTTGTTGGTATTGTCACAACACAGACTCTCTTTGATAATTTGGGTATGAAGGCTGACTTAAAAGCCACCAAAAACAAAGAAAGAAAACTGCCTTGTGAAACCCCTGGACAGGAGTCTTGGGCATGCTCAGGTTGGGTATAGTGGTACCTCAGAGGTGAGAACTGTGGCTGTGTCATTTTCAACACTGAAGTTCAAGCAAGCTGTTTGGAAGAGATGTAAGAATTGCAAACTCTTATTAATGTTTTTACCAGGGCATGAATTAATGTTTGCATCAGTAACTGTCAGTTTTGAGATATCCAGTTGGTCTTTGTGTAGAAATTACTTTCTTTGTGAAAGGAGTCATTAAGATCATACCCAGGATGAAGATGCTGGCAGGGGTGATGGATGTGTATGTCAGAGGATCCTGAAGTGTGCTTTTGAAAATGAATCTTTTAGCACTTCCCTGCTCTTAGAAGACTGACTTGAACTACAGGGTTGTGGTGGAGTGGATCACATGCAGGTGTGGAGACCAGGGCTTCCTGAATTTGTTTCAGTTTGGTTTAATTTTAATATAGTTTGTAATGCCCCAAGGAAGGATAATTAATGTTTCAGTTCTTCTTTACCAAGGAGAACAAAAGAATAGTTCTTGCTTTACAAGAGGTTTACAAAGGGGGTAGAGGGTTAAATATGAAAAAAGCTGTTCCTGACCCGTTTAGGCATTGCTTACTGACACCTTCTGTAGTTCTTTGTCACAACTAGATTTGAGCCTGGCTGCTGTGGCAGAACTCTCTCGTGTGGTTGTTTTTTCTCTCCTTGCTGCAAAGCAGCTCCGTGTGATGCTCCAGTGCTGTGTTCTGATACACAAAGTAAAACATCACTGTCAACTCTGATTCAAACCTGGCTGGTACCAATCCCATACCCACATCTATCTGCTCCTTGTAAATCTGACATTTGCAGTCTCTCTGCTCCTGTTTTTATCACGATCACCTTGAACTTCTCCTTGCATCCTCTTTGCTTTTGTGTGTCTTGGATTAGGATGATTTCTCTTAACTGTGTATTGAAGTGTCACAGCTTTCCTGTGCTGGCTGTGGTAGGAAGGTACAGAGAGTGCCTTCCTGGTGCTGCTGGGCTTTCCCACTGTCTCATTGTTCTTTTTGATTGTTCTGGCTGCTGAGGAAATTCTCCTTCAGTAAATCTTCAGCCTTTGCATCGGGCAACAAGATTTTCTGCATGTAATGACTACACACAAAATTATTTTAAATCCTATTTTTTTAATGTGGATATTTTAAAATGTAATTCCATTGTACTTCCTGCTAAAATTCTCCATTGTCTGTGTTAGACCCACAGCATTTTCTACCTGTCACTACTTCAGGTGGATACTCAAGCCTGGCAAGAAAGTTGCTCAAGCATTCCTCTTTTTAGTTTTGGATCTTTGGTCATTTGTAGTGGGCACTGCTTTTGTCTGAAATAATTTCCTATTATTTATACCCTATCCATTATTTTGCTGCCTTTGATGTTGGACTTAAAAGCATATTGTCTGTTTAATTCAAATTACTGATTAAGGTGGTGCTTATCTCATAGTATTTTCTAGCATTTGGAAGTGGTTGTGTTGGTTTTTGTTCTTTTTTCTTCTAATAAATAAATTTAAAAAAAAAAGTCATGTTTTTGAACAAGCTGCCTGTGTGGGGTTTCCCCACTTCCTTTTTGTATTTCTGTGCTTTTTACAAAGCAATTGAAGCAGCTGCTTCTGAAGTCTTTTGCAAAGTCCTGACCTCGGGAAGGAGCCTGGAGCTGTCTCCTCACTAGAAAGTGTCACAATTGAGAAACCTGGGGAAGTACTAGTTCCTGGAGCAGCTTGGAGATTTAAAAACCTGTATAAATTGCTTAGGAAAAAAAAATTAAAAATCCAGAGGCAGGCAGAAGCACTCTAGGCAGATTTTCAAGTGCCAGTATGCTTTTAAGATGAACAGAATGGCCTTGTCAGCAATGCAGCCAGAAAGGCATTTTGGAGGTGAAAAGCTTTTCAGCTGTAGCCAAATTTTATTGCTTATGGTTTTATCAGACTTCTAAGTAATGGGCCAAAAAACAGCTGTAGGCATGAGAATGACAAAAATCTTTGAAATATGAAATGTCTGCTCAAATGAGAGGTAGACAGGATACTATGCTGTTCCAGAGGGGTTAGTTTTTAGTTTGTTTTGGGGTTTTTTTGAACTTGGAAGATGGGATGGATCTGAGCAGAGCTCAGATCTCCAGGGCAGCAGTCAGCATGGAGGAAGGAGAGTAACAGCAGGAACTACTCCACTGTTTTCTAAAAAGCCTTTTTTATGTAATGGAGATGAGTGGGAGGAAAAATCCTGCTGTCTGTAGTCTTGCTCTGTTCTTTTGAGAAATTGGAAGATGCTTTGGTCTGTTTAACTTGAGGTTCATAGTATGTTTGAAAGCATCAGTGAGTGTTCAAACCTGCTGAATTTTCCAGCTGGATAGCTATAAGTAAGAAAGCTGGGCTGTAGTAGTCCAAAAAGCACCAGACAGACAGGTCCTAGGGAATATGTTTCTCATATTTTTGGCATTTTATCAATGTATGGGCTTTGTTGTCTTGAAGCTCATGTTCAAGAGTTCACAAGACATGAGTAAGTGTATATATATGCCTTGCCAATTCTGTTTTCAAGTATTAAATATTTTATTGCAGCTGTAGCTGCAATAGCTCATGGAGTTGTTGACCAGTGGCTACTGATGGTGGATACAGGAATTGTTGTGAAGTGGATCACAAAAAGCTGCAAGTACTTATGGGTGTTTGCATCCCCAGGGGTGCTGTGGAGGCAGACAAGACCATGGGTGCAGAAAGGGATTCAGCAGCTCCAGCTGCAGGCACAAGAGGGAGGGGAGGTGATCCATCTCCCTGATGGAGTCCTTATGGGTGCTCTGGGAATGTGGGAGGATCTGAGCTGCAGGAGCTCTGAAGAGCATCTGGGATTTTGGCTGCTGGAAGCAATAGATGGGCCATTGATCCGACTTAATGGGTTTGGTCTTGTGCAAAGTGATGATTTCCTTCTTTCAGCATATATGTTCTCCAGTGGAATCCTATTAAATGAACTGATGCAGTAGAGTAACTGTTGCTGCTTGGCCTTTTTTGCTGCTTGGTGCTTTCATGTTGATAGGCCTCTCAGTCTTGTTTGGCACAATCAATTTCAATGCTAACATTCTAATTTAGAAGGAGAGTGGGAGACATTAACCAAAAAAAAAATGGTATTTCTGTTATTTTCCTCTTAGATCTTCCCTCTCACTTGCTCCCACTCTGTTTTTTGGGGCTCCCTTTCTTTTCTGCTCACATCTTTCAGCAGTGCAACTGCATGTCTCATCTGTAAACACATTGGAGCTTTCTGGGGCAGAGATGATCACCTAATATTCTTTTATGTATTAAAATTTTTTAGTACCCTACCCTATGGTCAGTCATTCAAGTAATATTTATATTCTTAAAAATGTTTTCAAATACAGTCTGTTATATAAAAGTTGTAATATGAGACTTCTGGATTCAAAGCTCCTTTTGTGAGATTTAGAGTAGATAGCTAAAATGCTGCCCCTGTTTCTGATTTTTCTCAGCATGTTACCTGTTTACTAACACAATTGTATGGAAAGGTCAAATTTATTCCAGTCTTGGCTATGTTTAATTGTAGGATGAAGGCCATGATTTTTGAGTATAATATGTCATTATACCCCAAAGGGTAAGTACCTGAAATGTATTAGCCTATGGTACACCTGTTTAAAACCACTGACCTCTTGGGTGATTTAAGTGGCCTCTGAATCTTTTAATCTCTTGTTTCAGGAAGTTAAGAAGGATGTAGAGCCCAAGGATGATGCTGTGCCACTCAGGAGGGAGAAATCTGGCAATGTAGCCAGCCTTGTGCAGCGTATGAGCAGCTATGGGCTCCCAGCAGGAGGATTTCAGCCTCATCCCCCGTCCAAAGGCTTCAAGAAGAGTACGTGGTCTTTCCAATTCCTTCAATTGTGCATGCTGCTGACGTGCATTTTTAAAACAAACATAAATTATTTAATGCATGACTTAGTTTTAAGGTTACGTGGAAAACTAGTAACATAGGAGGAAAAACTTATTCAGAGACAAATTTTGCTCCTGTATGTATGAGCAGAAAGCTTAAATGTAGCTTTTAGCATCAGTAATAGGGATGAATTTTCTGTGATCAGGATTTAGTTTCCTTCCAGATGTCAGAGAGCTCTGTTTGTATTATCAGGTACCTGAATGGAGAGCTGCAGGCTTGATCACGATAATAAAGAATTTTCCTGTGGCCTTTTTAAAAGAAAAGTTGAAACATGAAAACATCAAGTTTTACTACAAATTCAAGACTTTGACAAGGAAACGCTGTATAGTTCAGATTCTTCCTGATAGGCTTGCTTCTGGTGTGAAATAAGGTGCAGTTTGTGGTGTTAACAAAAACTAGTAATTTTCCTTTTGTTCTAACAGACAGGATGGCAGGAATGTAGCACTGGTGCTTCTGTATCTTTTTAATGCCCGTTTTTATATCAAGGTGACTGAAGCCTAGAGCAGAAAGCTTACCATTCCCTGCATCCAGCAAATAGGCTTGTGATTTGTATTTGGTCATGCCAATCTGTTGTAAGATAGTGCTTTAAATTGCTGTGGCTTCCTCTGTCTTAAAAGGTTTTGAAGTAATTTATCATTTCAGCTTGCTTTAAAAAAAAAAAAAAAAAGTTCAGAACTTACTGGTTCTGGCATGTTTATGCTTTGAGGTTTTGCCTATATTCCACTAGTTGTTAATTAAAACCCTGAAACAGGACCACCACCACCTTTACAAATTTTTTGAGACTTTGTTCCAGGAAACTAAGGATATAAAATCACTTTTTAGTGACTCTGATCTGTATGTGCATGTTGGCAAAAGCATGTAGCTGCCTGTTGGGTGTTTACACATCAGACTTTGGAAAAATCCAACCTGAAAGATTAATGCTGGTCCTAGATAAATACAGCCAGGCTCTGAAAAGGAAAGAGTGTGATCTTATGGGTCCTTCCAACTGGAGATACTGTAGGATTCCGTGAACATGATCTGATGCCAGTTCAGCTGTCAGATGTTGTTCTGGTCACCCTAACCCTGGAATGTTCCCGTATTTTCCATGTCACATCCTCATGCTGGTGGCTGTGTCCAGGGTAGAAGGTACAGCTTGGTCTCAAACTCTGCAGGGCTCTGGCTGCTCTCATCCTTCTGGAGAAAATGGTGTTCAAGCACTTCCCTTTAGGCACACAGCTGTTTACCTGGTGCAGTGACAGTCTCTGCATTTCCATTTCACTTGCTGTTCCCTTTTTCCTGGAAAATTGAACAGCTCCTGCAGATCCTAATTGCTATGTGCCTGGGCAATCACTTGCTTTCCAGAGCTAAGTTGTCTTTGTGTTTCTGGTTTTTCACTTGCTGAAATGAGGTTTACAGTGTTAAAAACAGAGTTAAGTTTCTTTCATGCAGCTCTCCCTGAATTCAGGTATTTTTGTGTCAGGTGGGTGGTAAGCTGCAGGCAGAATTCCTGTCAATTAGATGTCTGCCTGTGTTTAGCAGAAAGAAGATACCGAAGGTGTGCTAAGTAACAGCAACAAAGAGCTAAATTTGGTTTACCCTATACAAAACAAACAAAACCTGAAGCCAGACAAGTTGTTTTGGAAAGGGACAGAATTGCCTGCAGGCTGCCAGCCCAGCAGTCCTGCAGCAGCACGTGAAGCTGGAGTTCTGTTCTCTGAGAGGACAGGTTCCCTTCCTCGGTTATTCTAGGGATTTTCAAAAGTGGGAGGCAGTACTTCCTAAATTGTGTCACTGGAAACAGACCTCAGAGGAGAGGGAGGTTTCTGGATGTGAAATGCATCCATGGGTTCCCTCCCACTCCCATTTAGATATAATTACACTATGAAAAGGAACACTGAGATCAAATTTATGCCAAATGGCAGTGACTTTTAAATTTGCCTTTTTTTTGGTATCAGTTAATCTCCTACCAAACAGAAGCCTTGAAAGCACTGCAGGAGGCAGTAAAGGCTATTGAACCATTTATTGCAATTACTCTGAACTGAACAATCCCTCTGGGCTCGTGCATGAGTTCCAGTGGAGGTAAAAGCAGGGTATATTATGTGGGCAATTATGTGTTACTAGAAATAACCCACAAAGCTTCATATTTCTGGTTTATTTGTTTCTTGCATAGACATACATCAGCATGTAGAAAATTCTCAATTTGGTGAGCTCTCTCTCAGACATTTTAGATGCTGGTTCTTACTCTGATGCCTGGCCTGCTTTGTACTGAGATGCTGGGTGTGGTTTTCTAAATGCCTTGCTCTGGACTTTGAACAGTGCTGTAAAAAGACAAGGATCAATCTTGGAGGCAGTATCTGTGTTTTGAAATGCTTTTACACAGCTAATCTTAATTGCTGAAACTTGAGTGTGGAAGGAGAACAAAGTATAAGAGAGAGAGCATGGAAATCACACAGCTCCTGTAAGCTTAGGCTTTACCACCTCAAGCTTTTGACTGATATTTTCGTTTAAACTGCGGCAGATTGTTTTTGAGGAGGATAGGGAGCATGCATGGGTCATAACTCAAGATGATAATTGCCTTCAAAAGCATGCTGGCTGCTCTGTTGTGGAAAAGGTCTGAAGGCATGGCCTCTTGTTTGAAGGAGAAGTGCATAAACTGTCTGTGCTCAGCAGCAGCAGCGCTCCAGGATATGTGCAGGGTAATTAGGCAGTGTGGGTTCACACCACTGTGGCTGCAGGGCTTGAGTTCTCAGAAGCCACTTCAATGCCCTCCCCTCTTAAGATGTCATTTTGCCTTTTTAATGTGTGCAGCACTTTAATGGTATGGAGCAAACAGCTGAAAACTGCACTTGATTTTAATCTTGCCTTTGTCAAAGACTGCTAATTGATAGTTTAAATTACTAGATGCCATACTGGCACTGAGAAAAGGTAGGGTTTCTTTTTTAATTCACAGAGAAATTAGTTCAGATTTTGAAATATGAGCCCAGCAAATATTGGCATTACCTCAAAGCTGTGGTCCTTGTTAGAGGCCAGAAGGTCTGTAAGCTCTCCAGTGTGGTGCATAACAAAAGTTGTTCCTGCTTTCAGGATTACTTAAGGACTGGAGGCTCAAACTTGCACTTTTTCTTCCAAGTGGGTACTAACTGGCAGTGATTGCCATTCTTGCAAATTTTGGTTGGGAAATAGCTTGAGAAATCACTGTAGTAGGGATTTACTTGACTTGCTTGTGTCAACATGTTTTTTATAGCAGGTTGGTAATTGGTGCAGTGTTCCTTTATCAGAACTGTGGCTCTCTAGCCTAAGGTCACCCAAGCAAACCACAAAATCAGGATCAAAAGCTACATAGCTTTTTGGAAGTTTTTCTGGGTCTTCAGGAGCAGAGTGTAGGAAAGATGAGTTCTCCTGTGTGAGTGTTCTTACTTTTGGTGTTTCCCTTGGATCAGGGTCCAAGAAGCGGCAGTGCAAAGTGCTCTTCGACTACATCCCGCAGAATGAGGACGAGCTGGAGCTCAAGCTGGGGGATGTCATTGACATCGTTGATGAGGTAAGCTGTTCTGCAGAGCTGGCCTTTCATGTGCTGAGAGTCAAACCACTTTTTTGGCTGATTATTTGTATTACAAACATGTTGGGAAAATAGCATGGGAAGTAGTGGTTTTGCAGCTAAAGTTAATTCTGGAGCTTTTTCTCTCAGGATCTAATACTAAAACTATGAATACTAGATGTTTAAAAGAAATATTTGATCATCACAGTAATAAATTGTGATCTGTTACACAGATTCATTTTTTGAAAGGGTTTTGCAGTTCTTTGGCCCTGTCTGTGTGATCCTTGGCTTTAGGATGCTTGTGGTAAAACTGTTGGACAACTTTCTTTAGGCTGACATACTCCAAATTGGTATAGATGAAAAATGTTATTTGACTTGATCTGGCAGTTTCACGTTCTCTTGTAAACTCATTGAGTTGGAGTGGTGGTTTCTTATCTTTTCTTACCCACGTGCTTCCTTGGTGTCTGTTCCATTCAATAGCCGTGAGTGTCTCTTCCAAATGTGAAATCTGTCAGGGAGGGTGTGGAAAAGATCAGAGTGATTGTGGAAGGAATCATTTTAGAACTCGGTTGAAAAGTTCTGCATGGCAGGCTCTGACCTTCACTGGTGCCATCTCTTCCTCTCTGAGGAGGGAGAGTGAAGCTTTCTTTCTGTTGTTGGTGGTGCTTTTTCAGTGGCTTTATGAGACTGTGCTTTTCATGTGCCTGACCCTCTTGGGAAGAGAGTGCTTCACCTAGCAGATGCCAAGGAGACTTCCATTTTCCTAGCAAGGAAAAACCTATGCCCTTAGATGCATTTGCACTAATAATTCCAGAATTTAATATCTGAGAGTAAACAGAGCAAGTGACTTGCAAAACCTGCTCACTAAACTCGCAGTTTCATAAATACCTTTGTGTGTGGGTGTTTTTAGAGGAGTGTTCCTGGGTAACCTCAGCAGTTTAATTTGTGGATGGTGCCTGCACTGGCAGTTGTGACTGGATGGTCCAGTGTAAGCATTTATGAGAGAGCACATGCAGTGAACTATTGTGGAAATGACTCTTTTGCTTGCACATGTCAGCATCTGTAATTATTTTCAGAGGGGTGTGCAGTGTCATGTACCAGAGATGGCCAAGTAGCCAAACAGAATAAAAAAATTAGAGCATTTCCTTATCTGGTTTCTTAAGAAAGTGTGGATTATATTTTATTATTTAGTTTTTTTTTTTGTTATTTGCCATGCTTATTCTTTTTAATGATTTGAAAATATGTTTTTGTAGTACCCAGTCTTGGCTACTTATTTGACAAATTTTTAGGGAAATGGTACCTGATAGAAAAATAGTGCAGTTTACTATGATCACAGAGCTGTTTGCACTGTTTTCATGTGGTGTAGAAGAGACCTAACAGGTGTAGACTGGATCTGTCTGCTTCATGAAACTGTACTGATGGGACCAGAAGTGTAAAGAATGGTAGAAAATACTGTCCATTGGTTGTGTAATATGCTGGCATAACTTGCTTTAGGTAATTTGTCCTTAGTACTATGAGATAGTTTGCTTCTGTGAATGTATAAAAGTGCTGTTTCTGTAGATGCAGATGACTTGTAACTGTTACTTCAAGGAAAAATTGTTTGGTCACCTCTTTCTGTGGGGAAAATAAGAAAATAAGCTCTGTGAGGGGATCAGCTCTGTCAGTTACTTGAAAATAATTCAATATTTAGCCCTAGATTGGTTTTTGTAAATTGAGTTGATATAAATGACACCACTGATCATGAAATCAGAGGTGAAGGCAAATGGGTTCAGAAATTAAATGGTTGATATTGATAGGGCAGAAGTAACTTCTTGGGAAGAAAATTGTGCTGTGTTCTGGCTGAATCCACAGAGCTTTTTGTTTATAGAACGTCATGTGGGTTTTACACATGAAGAACATGCACAGAGCACACGTGGTGACTGTGTCATTGCTCTAAAACCTTTGTTTCTGCTTTATATCTTCCCCTCTCTCCTGTCAGGAGCAGCACTTAATAGCAGATTTATTTTTGTAGTATTATAGTTTTAGTATTTGCATGCTGCTTTTTCAAGTGAAATAAAATATCATATAACATCATTAGGGAAGATTGTAGTAAAAAAAAAATAGAACAACAGATTGATAAAGCTGCTTATTTCAGCTTTCTGCTCCATTTTTTCTGTGGAAGTCTGAGTTTCTTGTACAAATAAGTCAATGGATTCACATTGAAAAAAAAAGTTCTGGTGTGTGTACCAGAGCTGTACCTCCCTCTTGTGGAAATTGGATCATATGATAATATTTTGGAATGGAAGAGAAGGGTTATGAAATTGTCATCTGTGTTGCTGCTGCTAACAGATGTGCAGATGTTCTCCCCCAAAGCATGGAGAAATTTTTTAACCTGTGTCTTAATGCTGATGAAAGAAACCTTTTCTGGCAGTAGTTTGTGTGTAGTCAGGGATTTATATGAAGGCAGTGTGGTGAGGAGGCTGAGTGAGTGTGCCCGAGAAATTTTGGGTTTGTTCCTGAGAGCCTCTGAGTTGGCATCACTTTGCTTTGCTGTAAAGTGCTTTGCTGACCACGTCTCTTGGCAGAAGAATAAATGGATGCTCAAGTCACTTTCTGCATTCTGTAACCATTAAAAGTCCCTTTTTCATGGCTCCTGAGTGAGTGGTGGGGGTGAGTAAAGGCATTTTCAGTTTAGTTTTCTGTTATGTGTTCCATTAAATCTGAGGTGCCAGAGCCTGGGCAGCACTTGCCAGAAATCTGTGCTTAAAATTTGTTTCAGAGGACCAGTCTCTGAGTTTGAACCATCCACACCAAAGCTGTGTTTTTGCACCAGGATGCCTTTAAAAGCAATAGTGCTCTTTTCATTGCCTGTGTCTGCAGCTGCCAGGTTCTCCTTGGGCTCTGCTTGCCTGGAGGTGGACTGGCATTTAAAAACTGTGCCTGTGTGTCAGGCATAGTGACCTAAAAAGCCAGGCTAAAAAAAAGATAATGCAAACAGCTGCTGCTTGGTTTGCTTTTTTCCTTTCCTCTTGCTTTCCTTTCCTAAAAACAGCTATCCAGTCTCAAAACAGGGCAACCCAAAAAAAAGATTCTGAAAATTTACCTTAATTCTAGTTTTTAACTAGTGCTCATTAGGTAAATAAACTGAATTTATTTAATACATTTTGAAAACTGTTCATAAATTCAAAGGGCACAATTCTTTGGCATCATTTTACCCCACCTCTTCCTGCCCTGCTTTTGCTTGTTCTGCTTTATACCATGTGGGGTATTCCTGATAAACTTTCCAATATATTGCTGGCCTTAGGAGTGCTGTGTGCCACCACAGAATTCTCGTGGACTTGGTGAGGTTGGTCAGCTCTGATGGGCAAGTTCTTGTGGTGCATGTAGGGCTGGGCTGTGCTGGTCAACCTCCTGCTAGAGGGAGTGGATAGCTTAATTTTCAATTTCTCTGATGTCCTGAAGGACTTTTCTCTGTTCTACCCCACATGAAATTTTATCTTTGAAACTTTTCTTTTGATCAAAATTGTGTGAAGCTCTTCTGTGGATATGAGGCCAGTCAGAGAGCAGGACTTGTGGAAAGTGGACAAGACAGAGGAAAAGACAGATGGACAACAAAAACACATAAAAATTTCCATGGACCCACAGACTCAACGTTTCATCTGTATTTCATGAACAGATTAATACCTCTTTGTTGTGTTAAATGTGCAGTGCCTCTTACTCTGTCTTGAGAAAGTTGATGAACATATTGCTTCTTTTTAGGATTAACTGGAATGGGGCTAATCTCCTGTTAGGATCATTGCAGTAGTGATACAAGTAACATTAAATTGTTCTCTTCCTCTTCTTTTTGTCTAATCCTTCTACATGTTTGGTAGGTTTCTTTATAAAGAAATTGTGATAATTTGAACTTTCTCCAAAGTTGTTTGTAGAGTTTGTATGGAATTTATAGGAATTTCCTTTTACTCCATTGGTAATGTGCAAAATGTTTCTATACAGGTAGAAGAAGGATGGTGGAGTGGAATACTGAATGGCAAGGCAGGGATGTTTCCTTCAAACTTTGTGAAAGAATTGGAATCAACGGATGATGGAGAAACACAGGATGCTCTGGATGACACAGGTAGTGTTCTGTTTGTTAGAAACTCTTAGCAAAGTAATTTTTGGTTTCTGGTATAATTTGGAGTATTATGGTTAAAGTACAACAAAGTTGTAAAGTGTTCAATCTTCCTAAGAATGATGTTCCAATTTCTTTCCAGAAAGTGTTAATGCTGAGGATTCCTGTCTGCTCCCACCTTCACTCATAATAAAATTGCAGTCAAGTCTTAATCTTGCAAATGTGTGTTATACACTTTATCACTAGAAATTTTATCATATTCAAAGTTGATGTTTTTTAGACTTAGATATAAAATTATTCTTCTGTTTAATAGCTTTTTTCAGTCTTATTCTCACAGACATGAGCTCTCCAGAACAGAAAATTCAAGTGTTTAACCAAGTCATTTGGGAATCAAAACAGTGTGGAGAGCCTCAACTTAAATGAGTCCAGAGGAAGACACCCCAGTTCTTAGGCCTTAGATTATGTTTTAATCTAACAATAAGGTGTTTTTAAGGCAGGATTTACATTTGGCTGTCCTTTTCTGGCCATGACTGTGTAGCTGGGGCAGAAGGAGGTGCTCTGTGGCTGAACAATAGCTGAGTGGTGCCAGGCAGGTCTGTGCTTTACAGGCAATTACTCCATTCCCTTGAAAATGCACTTTAGAAACATTTCAGTCTGTGAAGATCAGTTTGAAGGGGACTTGTGATATGGTATTGCTGAAACAGGAATGGTTTTTGGGAACATCATAGCAGGAGTTAATTGATTTTTAAAAGATAGTGGGCTAACATTTGAGAAAAACAGGTTGTTTTCTTTTACCTTGTGGTAATGTGCACCCTCATTTACATCGTGTCCAGTACTGATTGCTTCAAACAAGGGCTTGCTCAGACACAGGGAAGAGCCTGGCTTGGAATTTCTTTTTTTTTGAAATTGTGGAAGTCACATTAGCATAAAATAAGAGTTTGACTTGAGCAGTCCCAAATAGCTCAGTTGCTATTTCCTTGGAGGTCAAGTTCCCTGAGTGTAGTGGGGTCTGGTGCAGTGAATTTACAAATGGGTATGCATTGATCTTAATTCCTGAATACTGAGATCAGTGACACTGCACAGTAATTTGAACTAATTGTATTTTCTCTCAGTACCTAAAAGGTTGGAGTGTTCAGTCCCCCATCCCCCAGGGGTTATATTTAATGCTCATTACTTTCACAGTCAGGGTCCCTCCTCACCCTTGGGAAACAGGAACTTCCTCTTTCACTCACCTGTGGTCATTCAAAGGTGCAGCCTGGACTTTGCCCACCAAAGGGATGTTTAGCTGTCCTGTGAGGTATAAGGGGGATATAACTAAATAAAGAGCATCTGGGTAGGCAAAAGGTGAGCAACTGAAGTCAAGAGCAACTTAGCTTCATGGTACCATCAAAATATCATAAATTGATGATAGAAAGAAGATGCTTTGATCTTTATTGCAGTTCATAGGCTTGCAAGAACTTGACCCAAAGGCTAAAAGATGTGGAGGCCATTTTGACTTTGGTTTATAAAAGCTCTCTGTTTTCACATGACTGTCTCCTGGAATTCTGCATGCAAAAGTTGCTTGTCTATGTATCCTAATTTGTGGGCTTTACATAACCATAATTAAAAAAACTTAATAAGGTTGCAAAGCTCTTAGTAACAAAATTAAGTTGTTCTCTGAAGTACATTTCTGGGGGGTGGATAAATGCTGTCCCTTAAAACTGAAAGATTAACAGAAGTGTAAATAGTTGAATTATCCAGCAGTGATTAATTTCCAACAACTGTATCTGGTTTGAGTGCTTGGAGCATTTTGAGCAATAAGAAAATGTCTCTTTGTTTCCATGAGAGGCATCACTCTGCCACTGAAATACACTCTGTTTTCCTGTGACAGTTGAAACATGTTTGGATTCATTATGGACCTTTATTGATTATTGCTTTCTGTGGTTGTAGCTGTTCAAATGAGAAGCTTTTAAATGTTGGACTAAAATGCCATTTATGAGAGTGCGTAAGCAGCGTTTCATAAAACTAATGGAAAACACTGTGGAGCCTGAGTGCTAATTGAAATAGCAAGAATATTAGTGAGCTGTTGATTTAGTTGCCAGAGTAATCAGGACAAAACTGGTGTGATTTAAGTTGGTCTTACATTAAATACAAAACGAGAACAAATGTGAGGTGTTACAGCTGCAGTGGTGTTCCTAGAAAAGCTCTTTATCAGGAGCAGTGCACAGTGCTGTGCTACTTCCACTTTTTTCCCAGAAGAGCAAATGAATAATTTCAGCTTTTAAAATAGCTTTCCCTTTCTTATTTTATTTTCAGAGCCTGTTTTTAATAGTCCTACCTCACCTGTGACCTCTCCAGGAAATGGGAGTGAACCTGCTGTGGGACCAGCACAGCCAAAGAAAATCCGAGGTGTTGGGTTTGGAGATATCTTTAAGGAAGGTTCAGTGAAACTTAAAACAAGATTATCCAGTAATGAATCAGAAGATAAAAAGCAAGATAAGGTTTGTAGTGGTACATATTGTTCTTTTGAGATTTCCTGTAAAAATAATTTAGGAGATGTGGAATCTGACCATTACCCTCTCATAGGGCTCTTGCCTATAAAACAAAACAAATCCTCTTGAATATGTTTCATAGTAAGTTGTATTTAACATTGATTCCAAAAGGTCTATTCAAATGTCTTGGTATTTAAACTATTAGTGACTGAAAACCAAGCTGATACATAAATTCTCTTTTCAGAGCCATGTGGTAAAATACACAGTGGCATCTCAAACACATCTGCAGTGTGAGGCCCCTCTGGTTCACCTTGTAACAGATTGTATGTATAGTCTGGGAGAAGATGAAGTCTATCAATATAAATTAAACTTGTCTTTTAAAACAAGGAATATTTTGGCATTTCTTTGTGTTTTAGCTTATTTGGGTTTTTTTCTCAACTTTTGGTGGATCTTGAGATTGCTGTTCTCAGTGTCAACTGCCATTACCTTCAGTGAGTGCTGCCAAGCTTCATAAATTACTGGTTGTGTAAACCTGTAAGCCTGAGAAATGCAGTTCCAGAATTTTGCATTTTCTTTTCCCCATTTTTTTATGATTGAGTGGGAAAAGGAGCACTTTTATTCTTTGATGTTTGAATTTTGTTTTGATCTGAACTCAAGAGTGCTCTTACCCCTTGGAAGCACAGCAACAATGCTCAGTTCTTTAACTTGAACTTACTATTCCAAAAGCTTATATATGGATTTTCAGCTTTTGGTAAATTAAAGGCAGCTGAGATAGTCCAGAGTTTCAGTTTGGACTCAGGTGATCAAGAAGGCTTTTAAAGCCTTTGTCTAGTTCAATTTTTGTTTGTGGGTTATGATCATTAGTGCTGTTCTGGTGAGTGATTTGTTTTCCTCTGCCATGGTAGTAATTGTAATGGTGTAGGGCAAAAAATGAGGCGAGTCCCTGGGAGGAGGGAGGATCAGAGGCTTCCTTGAATGTGTTTTCCCTCAATAGCAATGCTCAGAGCAATGGCACGGTGTGTGTGGTGTTTGTTTCTGGTCTGGTCAGAGCATCAGATGATTTGGAAAATTTGCAAGTGTGTTGCCTTCTGCTTAAAGCTTGGGGAATGTTGCTTCCTAAAGAAGGTGTTTAGAAAAGGAGGTCGGTGGCAGACCTTACTGTGACCTTTCAATATAATATAGGTGGATATACAGATGGAAAGACTTTTTCCTGAGGTTTGTAATGAGAAGACAAGGGGCAGTGGCTTAAATTAAAAGACGGGAGACTTAGGAAGAAAAGAGGGGCGGTAAGGAAGATGTTTTTCATGGTGAGGGAGGTGGGATGCTGGAACAGGTTATGCTGGAACCACACAAGTTATGGTGGTACCACATGTTTGGAATTGTTCAAGGCCAGACTGGATGGGGCTTTGAGCAGCCTGGCTCTGTGGGAGGTGTCCGTGCTCATGGCAGGGAGTTGGACTTAGATGGTCATTGAAGGTCCCTTCCAGCTCAAACTTTTCCATGATTCTGTGAAGTCACATGGATTCTCCTCATTCCTCCTCTTTGTCCCTTGGTGTGCCAGTCTGTGATCACTACATGTTCATGTGAATGCTGTTAGAGTAGGTTTTCAGGGCCTAGCTTCCAGTTTGCTTTCTTGTCATGAGATTGATCATTCAAAAGGGCTCTTCTCTACTGTCTGCCTTGTCACTTGGGAATATACAGAGCCTTTCCAAACTTGTGCAGTTAATATGAAGTCTGCTCAGACCTTTTGAATTGTTCTATTTGACTGTGTATGTGCAATGACATATGCTGGTTCTGTGCAGTTTTGGTTGGCCTGTTTGGAAAGGTCTTGTAGATAATTTCTCATCAAGAGAGTAAATGAAGTGAGAAAACAGTTTTGCATAGCTTAATGTCAGAGAAATAAACAATTTAGTTTAGCACTTAATATTGCACTTATATTTGTTGCCAAAGTCATCCTAAAGGTGGACAGACTTAACAGAACAGCTTGGAGAGCCCAAGGGAGATAATTCTCATGAAGCTCTTGTAAAAATAGATGGCCTCCTTGGATTTGTGCTTAACTTGCTTTGGGGTTAGCTGATTAAATGATCGGAGAGCACTGTCAGTCTTTTAAGAGTAAGAAAAAAACCTTTCTTTTAACAGTAAGAAAAAAAAAAAAGGAAGCTGTGTAGAGGAGAGAGGTCTAGAGGTCTCCTTTCCCTTGGAAAATTCAGGCTGTTCAGCACAGGAAGGCTGAGCACTGATGGATCTGGAGTGCCCAAGAGTGTATTGCTGCTGCAGGAGATCCTTCCAGCTCTCCCAGCATCCCGCCTGGGCTCAGGCTATTTATACCCTGTCTGCCTAAACTTCCTCTCTCATTCCTAATTGCATCTTATGTTGGAAGGGGGAAATGCAGAGAGCTGTTTCCATGTTGGAGGTGTTTAATCTCAGAGGAGGGTTATTTTAGTGCTTCCTTCATGTATCATTCTGGAGAGAGTTAAATTGCATAGGTACTGCAGGAACATCCCAAGTGACCTTGGCTTCCTCTATGGTATGTCAGAGGCACCAAGCATCAGCCTACAGGCATTGTCTGGCTCTAGGAGAGTAAATCCACTTCCTCTGACAGTAGAAGATCTGCAGAGTTGAACTGTAGATGAAAATGAGCAGAGTAACTAAAGGCAGTGGGATTTTTCCTATCAGTAATGCTGTTAGGGCTGCTCAGGTGAGTACTGACTGTAAGATCACATTCTGTGTGTGTAGCTCTGGGTGTGAAGAAGTAGATGCAGCTGAAGCTGTCAAAATCTGCTTGGCAGCTCAGTAAGTTTGAGGGGCAAAATGAGCTATTCTGTAATTTATTTTGGTTAAATGTTAACTCTGAAACTTGTGGCAATGCCTCTTTGTTTTTTCATTTAGGAGAAATCTCTAGTGACACTTGAACTGTTCTGTGCAAATTGCTGAGAGTGAAGGGAAGCTGGGATGGGTTTTCATGCTCTCTTTCATTTGTCTGAGTAGTTAAAAACTGCTTGTCTGAGGTGCTGTGTGGCTGCTGAATATCTCTGCCTTATTCCAGTACAAAGTAAGCGTGGCCAGTGAGTTACTGTGAGCAGAGCTGTTAAATAACTGCTTCTGTTATGTGCTGGAGGAGGCAATATTCAGGTTAATGGGAGAGTAACACCTGCAACTGCTGAAATACAACTGCTGAAGTATATTTGGCCCTATCCTGAGATCAGCTTCCAGTTTGAAAGCTGTGCTCTGTCTTTAACCAGTAGACAAACTCTAATTGCAGTGTCTGTAATGAAGTAAATACAGTAAGCTGAGTACTTAGTGGGAAAACTCATTAAATCTCTTGGAGATGGTAATTTTCATCATCTCAGCTAATGAAAAATTCAGTGTGTTCTGTAGCCTAATACAAAACAAAACTCTAAAGAATTTTTGTTTTTTTGTTAACAAAGTTCTTTTCCTTTATTACAGCCATTACCTACCCATCCCCCTGGAACAAAGTTAATTCATTTTCCCAGTACAACAAAAACTGAAAACACACCTGAAGTAATAAAACCAGAAACTGAAAGTAAACCAAAAGGTAAGGCTGATGGATATTTACATCATCTGTTATGTGGTAGTCCTTTCTTATGAACTATTTGTTGGTTTTTTTTTTTTTTTGTTAAAATCGAAAACATCTGCGTGTACTGAAGTTTTGTGTAATGTTCTGTACCTTTGAGGAGTTATGTAAGTGCAAAAAAGTCTAAATGAATTTTTGCTTACATTTCTTTAGAAAAAGAATCAAAAACATTTGTAGGGTAGTCTCCCAGAACAAAATAAGGCTGCAGTAGGAACTTTTATTGCAACAGTCATTTCTCATTAATTTTCTGTTGACATGTTGTTTACTTCCTGCCTGGTTTGATTCTGATGGGATGCTGGAGACCTGTTTCCATGGAACAGTCTCCCAGCACAATTTCTGTCCCAAAGTTACACAAGTTCCTTTGTAGGCTCAGGATTTTCTGTGGAGGTGGCAGCATTCGTCAGAAAGTTGGTGTTAACGTTGTGTTGAGATCTGTTCCCTTTATAATCCAGTTCCCTTGTGGTTCTGTTTATACTGGTTTTTTTTATTTTTCTTTTTTATCTCTTAAGAATTTATGACTTCATTTAGTTGCCAAATTGCACAGTTTTATCAAGAGAGATATTTTTAAGCCAACCCAAAACATCTTGTGGGAGTGCCAACCCCATATGAAAAATTAACTTGGATTATGTGATGTGTAGACTGCTCATTTCCCTGGTTCCAGAGCAGACATTTTGTCAACTTCTGTATTATAATTTTAAGTATATTTTTGTTTTATGTGGAAGTACCTTATTTTGGTGTGTTGTTTTCTATGGAATGCATAATTTGCAGAAATAAAAAAACTTGCTTTTAAACCATTCCAGTGCTATTGCTCTGAGAACCAACAAGACAATGTGCAGCTCTGAGCATTGTGAAATTTGACTTGTCTAAAAAGATGCATAAAAATTAACTCAACTCTGCCTAGAGAGAAATCCCAACATTCAAAGCTGGACACCTAAAACATTCAGGATTTAGCTCCTTTGATAGTTTCAGGTGCATCTCATCCTACAAGCGTGGAAGTTGATCTAATCCTGTAGCCATGCTGAGTCTCTTTCCCAGAGAAGCAAATATATCAGAGAGGAACTTAAATATGACAGTAATAGAAGCTGTAGGAGAACATCAGTAGGTAATTCCTACAGACACCAGATGAGAACATCTTAAACCTTAGGAAGACAGCTTGTTATTCTTCCTTAGTGTTTTATTTAAATATGCAACACATAGTTGATGTGTCTCATCCTCAGTTTTGAGAGACCAGGTTTTAAAATAAACTGTGTTCATCTCTTAGCAGATAAATGCAGATCTCTGAAATGTTTAGGTTGGCTTATTTTGCAGTGAGGTTCTGCTGGTTTTGGAAGTTTGTTTTGGCCTCCAATGCAAGTATATAAAAATATTTTCTTTAAAACATAAAATAAACACCATTTGACCCCTCTTTCCCCCAATTATGTTAGGATACAATATTTATATATATAATCTCTTTAAACTTGGCATACTTTGGCATTTTAACATAGTGGTTATTACTCACTTTTATTTGTGAATACAATTTGTGCGTTTTTAACTAAAGATGTGTATCCTGATTAAACAAAACACAACAAGAGCAGAAAGGTTTGCCTGCAACTGATTTATTCTCTTGCCACCCAGCAAAAGCTGTCATTGATAATTGCAGATGATTTTGTGATTCTGTGACTTGATGGTGTGCTGCTCTAACTGGAGGGTGAAGCAGCTGCTGATTGTGGTGTCAGTGCCAAGCACCTGATTGCTTATGGCAGCACCTAAAGAGTCCTTTTTGTCTGCTTCCTCTTTCTTAGTGTGCTAGATACAGAAATACAATCTTTTTATCTGCTAAATTGTTCTAAATATGCTGGGGTTAAAAAGTCTATGTATTTTGGCCTTTTCATGGTTGTTTTTGTGCCAGTGTGGGAAAGGAAAACAAATCATCTTGCCTTTTCAATTGTTACCACAATTTAAAATAGATTAGTTTTGAACTGTTCCAAATGAAAAGAATTATTCTTTCTGCTTTTGCAGAAGAGGCTGTGGCTGAGGCTTGATGGCTCAGATGAGCTCTGGTTTCAGGTGCTTAGCCAAGGAATGCCATTGCTTTAGTTACTTGGTTTCACTGCACAATTTCTGAAGGCTGCTGTCTGAAATTTCTGTAGCTGTACATGTTAATAAAGGATGTCACTTGAAAACAGCTGCCTGTATTTAATGAAGACTGCAAATTTGAAATGTAGATCAATTTTGAGAAAATAAATAAAAACTCTAATAAGCTTGAAATCATTGTTGTGTAGAGTAGCTCAAAATTTAATACATAAATGCTGTGGGGGGTAGATGTGCTATTACAATTTTGACTGTTACACTTAATGCCTCTTTTCTCCCTCTGACATAAGACGGCATGAATTAAGTTGCTGTTGTGAAAAAACAATGCTTTGGGGCTTACACTTTTAACTTCTCAAAGATCTATTTCCTTTGCTCAATAAGTATATAATCTTATTTTTCCTTTCATTTGCATATTCGTAAATCAGTCTCAGGTGGCTGGTCTAGAAGGAAAGTGTGATTACAGTGTGAATTTCTCAGATCTCAGACACCATAAGTGAGCTGTTGTAATGAATGTTACTACCCATGGTATCCAGATTAATTGTGCTCCTCTGTTCCAGCCAAGGAATATTGCAGGACAATATTTTCCTATGATGGCTCAAATGATGAACTTAGCTTTAAAGAAGGCGAGATCATTCAAATAATCAGTAAGGTAAGAAAGTTTGGTCTGCCTGACCATGTGTATGGCTTGGGTGAATTTTGTACAGGGAGGTTGTGTATGAGTTGAGAAGCAGGAGGGTCTGCTGGAGCAGATACTCCTGTAGACTGATTTCTCTCATGTGAGAGTCAACTCTTTGCTTCTGCACTTAATGGAGATACAGATGACTTCAAAGATTGTTCCAGAGTGGGAGGTTATCTTGGGGTCCTCAAAGGCCAGTGGGATCAGTGTACACTCAGTACCAAATGCTTTTTCAGTGAGGAAATGGGAAAAGCTTTGCAAACTGCCCCTTTACCTTCAGAAACAGTTCTTGTTCCCTGGGGATTCAGAATAACCAGACAGAATTTAGTGATACTTTCTGTCTGTAAGAGAAACATGATTATTTAGTTGAATGTTCTCATTTGTGTTGAATTCTGAAAGCACCTTTTTGATGGATCATTTTGATGCAGAGATGGCTCTAAATAGAAAATAAACCTACTCGTAATTAATTTCCCTGCATTATTCTGCAGTCTTGTGTTAGTTTATATGCTTGCCTTTATTAAGAAATAATGACTTTCCTAAAAAAGTGGAAAGTTTCATCTTCAACTTTCACTCAGTTGCAGAAGAAGACTTAACACATTTTTCTTTATTAAGATTATAATTTTATGGAATTAAGTAATTGATATTATGAGCATCATTGATCAGAAGTACAGTGGAAAAGAGTAGTTATGGAAGGCCCTTTTGTAAACACAGCAACCCTTGCCCCATCTCCACTCAATCTTTTGCCTCTCTGTTGTTTTAAACCAATTTATCCAAAGCACAAACTGGTCCAAAGTGGAGGTAAGAAGAGTCCAGACTGAGTGGCACCCCTGCCCATGACAGGAGGTTTGAACTGGGTGATCTTTCAGGTCCCTTCCAACCCAAACCATTGTAGGTTTCTGTGATTTTTTTGGATCTGAGGCACAGAGGAAAGCTGTTATTTATGCTGGTAAAGTATTACCTCATACTTTCTGTTATGGACAAAGGCCTTCATCAGTAACATCATGTAATGGAGTTCTCTGCCACTGAATTCATTACCCAATATTGTATTTTCATTTCTCATAGTATGGTTATATTTTCTATTAGGGAGGTATATTCTTCTGCTTCTCCACCCTTTTCAGACCAGTGGAGCTGATCCATCACATCAGAATCACTTTTATTTAGTAGAATTGTGCGTCATGCCAATAACATTTGGAGTATTTACTGAATAACTTGCTGGTCAAGGAAGCTGAGAAGATCAAATGTTGTGTGTTAGGTCTTAACTAGGTTTATGTACTTCTCTTTGCAGATGTTATCCTTATCTTATATGATGTAATATAATTTCATCCTGCATTTTAGAAAACAAAAACTGACCAAACCTGATCTGATCTGTAGCTGTTTCCCCTTGTTAAGTTGCCCAATTTCAGACAAACAATTACTTTGTTGTGAGTAAAAAGGAAGAAGCTGTTGTGTAGCTGTGTGTGTTCTGGGGAAGAAGTAAATACTGGTTGAAATGACCTGTTGTTTGTTTCAGGACACTGGAGAGCCAGGCTGGTGGAGAGGAGAGCTCAATGGTAAAGAAGGAGTCTTCCCAGATAACTTTGCTGTTCAAATACAAGAGTCTGATAAAGACTTCCCTGTAAGTTCTTACACCTATTGTTTAGTATCACAAAAAACCTATTAATGAAAACGCAGAGAATAAAAGAGGTCACAACACATTATGCTGCTTAAAATATTACAGTTGTGGTAGTTTTAACTTTATCTTGACCTAGTTGTATAAAAGAAGAAAGATGAAAAGGATTTTTGTGTTTAACTTGTCCATAAATACTAAAATGAGGCATGTTTTTTTGAGATTACCTCTAATGAATGAGGATGATCAGGTCATTTAGAAAAGGGTTTAGTTCTGATAGCATGGTGTTACATGTTACTGATTACTGAATTAAACCCTTACTGTTTAGGAAGGAGATAAGCTGTTGGTTTTTTCCATCTCAAGTCCTTAAGTGACTGTAATTACAAAATGCTGAGTGACCCTTCTGGGATTTTTCCATGTCAAAACTAGCTGCAGTATATGAAGGATATTTTTTGGGTGGGATTTAGAAATATCTTTTCACCATCTCATGTACTAACTTGTAGAAATTCATGTTTTCATGTGGTACTCAATGGTCCTGTAAGTTTGGTCCTTGTTTTATAGTGTGGTTTTTTGTTGAGATTAGTGTGATGTTTTGGTTCTGTCATGTTTGTGTAGCAAAGATGGTTGTGTTAATTCCCAAATGTACACCAGCCCCAGGTGGAATGGATTCAGCTCCAGATCAGGAGTTAATAATTTATAATTTATCCTGAGTTGCCTCACATACACAGAAACCTACCTACCCCCAGTCAGAATTTTCTTTACAGCTGGATTCTCAGCTGTGCAAGGGCGGCATAAATGCCACAAAATACAAGAAGAGAGAGTAGGTAGGGTTGCTATTTCACAATACAGAATTGTTTCCTACGGAGGGGCTGACACCATTCTTTTACCCTAAACAGCATTTCCCTGCTTTGATCCTTTATTCTGCTTTGTGTGCAGTGTCTCAGCACAGGGGTTCACCTTGCACTGAGCAGCTTTCAGGTTCAAGGCATTGGATGGCTGGTGATCATAATCAGCTATTTGATACTGACTTCATGAAAACACAGAGCAGAACTGTACAATGGCAAGCTGATGCTGAACTCTGTTTAATTGTTTTTGGTAGAGGCAGCAATGCTGCACAGCTGGATAATGTAGTTACTTTTTTGGGAAGAAAGAAAACAGAATCTTATTACTTAGGTACACTCGCTTTTGTGTCCTCTGAAACCAGAGAAAGAAATTGAATATGGGTTCTCCTGCTTGCTTAATTACATTTCACATGTTAGAATAAAATCTTGTTGCATTAAAAAGAGCTTATTCAATAGCTGTAGGGGCACAGAAGTGAAATCCATCCATAGCAACTGTTTGAAAAATACCCACTGCAGGGTGTTTTTGGAGGGGTTGTGTTAGACAGAGCCTGTATGGTTTCAGCAGTACCTGTGTGAAGAACAAGTGGTTTTGTAGGTTTTTGTATCATTTTATCAGGGAATCTTGTCCTTAGTACAACCAGAAAGGCCCATCTTCTAAAGCAATTTAATGAATGACATTCTGAGGACAAGTGGCTGAGTTCTCTCCTGAGAGGTGTCAGTCTCCTTTTAGCAGGACAGAGATTCAACTTCCAAGTGTATCAGAAAGTGATGAATAACTGTTTCAAAACAGTAATTTCAATGTACAAACTGTTGCATTGTGATATTTTGTACATTTTAAATGGCTGGCATAGTTTGTCCATCTTTCCCACTTAAGTATAATGGTAAGGGAGTTCAAATCAATGTTTTTCATGTAACTGCAGTCTTTGAGACAAATGCTGCCAGCATCTGTTAGTTTTTTCTTACACTTGTAACTTAAAAGTCACTTAATTGAAGCCATTCCTCTGATACTCAATTCAGAAATCTGTTTTTATTGAAAGTGAATGCTTTTGGTTCAAAAAATTACTTGGTTATTCTTTGTATTCTTGTACTAACTAAGATTTAGGTTTACATATTGAAATCAAAATGCGTGTGATCAGAGCAATTCTTTGGACTACAAAAGATGAAATTACTGGATTTAGGTTTTTTTTTTTTCTTCCCTCTGTTTATGCACATTGCTGAAGCACTGGTTACATTTGAACAGACCTGAATTTTGTTTCTGAATTTTCATAACTGGTTGTCTGGGAGATATCAGAGGAATTGTTCCAGGTCTTTGTGTTTCCTGTCTGAATTGATTGCCTCCTTTGTGAAATACTTTGAAATCAGCTGGTAAACAAGCTCCACGTTACAGCATGCAAAACAAAACACAAATGAGGCTGTCTTGGATACAGAGAATATCTGCTTGCTTGCCTGTCTGACTTGGGTTTTTTTCCTCTTCATTTTGCAGAAGCCAAAGAAACCTCCACCTCCAGTTAAAAGTCCAGGTATGTAGTACATGTCTGGTGGTCTGAAAAAATACTAAATTGCAGAAACAGTGCATGACTTCAAAAGAAAATTTAGAAGTAGCTTTTTATTTCCTAGTAATGCAGCCATAGTCACACTTTGAGCTTACTTTTCATACTTTATATATTTTGCTACTGCTGTGTATTTTTAAAATTATGATGGAGCCTACTTTGGAAACATTTTAACAATGGCTCACCATTTTCTGGGCTCAAGTGAGTGTTTATAAATGGTATTACGCTCCTTGCAAAAGAGGAGACACAACTTGGCATTAGTCTTATTTTTAGTTAGTGACCAAGATAATTAAAGCTCTTTGAAAAATGTCTGTGGTTTGTATTTGCATTCAGCTGCAAGACCTGAATTGCCAACTGGAGATAAGAAATTCCTTTCTTTGAGGCCAGAAGAAAAAGGTAAGGACAGTTTTCTTCATGGTGACTTGGCTGCTCTGGCAGTAGGGTCTCTGTTCAGAGTCATCATGCAAACTCCCTTGACACCATCTACTGAAGTTGTTGTGTCTGTGATGTTACAGAAATGTCTTTGGAGTAGTTAGAGGAACTCCTAAACTCTGTTAAAATGTTTATTTCTTATTATTATATGACATTCTCAAGATTGGTTATTATATTGCACAATAACATAGTTTCTATTAAATTTATAAGGTATAGTTCTGTAACAGTGGCTGCGGTTTTGAGCAGCAGTAGTAAGTTATTAGAAAGGCAAGGGTTAACTGCTGCAAAAATCAGTCTGGTCAAAAGTATTTTGGAAGAGTTACACAGAACAGATACAAGACTCCTTAGATAGATGCTACAGTCTCAGAGATAGAGATTTCTTATACTGATAATTCTTGCTATATTCCATATTTTGAAGTTCCCCTGAATTTGGAGACATTTACTACTTTATTTTTAAAATTTAAAGAACACCCTTTTCCAGAGGCAAAGTTACTGTTGTCACCCAAACAGATTTTAAAAAGCTTCTTTTCTTGTTGTAAAAAACTTGGCAAATGAAAATGTTTGATTGTGTTTAAAAATGAGGCAATTAAACAAATGTGCTGGTTGGGCCTTGCAGAAGAAATGCTGATGTTCCTGCAGCTTAACCAAATTACAAAACCACTCTGTCCTGTGAATGGAGAACTGTGGCTGACCAGCATTTCTACCAGTGAGGCTGCTGATGGGTTTCTTGGCTTCCTTGGGCAGTTTTTATTACCCCCATTTTAACAAGGCACCTTCTCAGGTATTGAATATGAAAGGCACTTGTTAAAGTCAGTTCTGTTTGTTCTGTATGTGAGCAAACAAGTAATTTTTATCTGTTGGAGCAGTATCTTCAGGTATGAATTGAGATCAACTGTATGATTCCAGAAATGTGTATCACCTGGTCTTTTTAAATTCTTCTAAACTGAAGCCACTTTAATTTTAAACTGGTTCTGCTTGGACTATGGTGGTAATCTTTTCATAGTTGAGCTCAACTATTCATGGAGGAATAGAGGAAAAAATATTGAGTAACACCATCCAAAAGACATAGGAATGTGAAATCTTGTACAAAATTATGTAAGGTAGAGAGCTCTTCCTTACTGAGCTACAGGAAATGAAGGAGGAAAAATTTGTTTGGATTCAGTTGCAGATCAGGTAATAAAAATTACTTTTTTAGATAGCACTAGTGTTTTACTGGAAGATATGCCCATTTATCAGTGCAGTTGTACTTGTGGAAAAATATCCGTGTTAATACTAGTAATTGAATTTATTGAATATGAAATTGTTCTGTGACAAGTTCTCAGGAAAAAAAAAAATTAATTGAGCAGCTCTAATCAGAAGCTGTCAGACCATGTCATTTTTTATGCCTATTGGGAGACTAATCTGTCTTAAATTGCAATCAAAAATTGATGAAAATTAGAGTTTCTATGAGTGTTTCTGTATTTATAGTGAAGGACACTTAGTGGTGTCATGTGGAAATTTTTTTCCAGTGTAAATGTCTTCAGATTTGTATCTTTTATTTCCATTACTAAACTATTCATTTTTAGCCAACGTTCTTTTTAATTGAGGAGCAAAATCCAAAAAAGATATGTCATTTTGTCCAGCAGAAATTCCCAGTTTCTGTGCTCATGGTGAACCTTGCCCTTTGATATTAACTTATTCCACTTAGCTATAGCCATTTTTTATATTCAGATTTTGAGTGGGAGTATTAGAAGGGAGAACTGACAGATGAGAGTTCAGGATAGGGTTTGATGACAGCATTTTTTTCTGCCCTGTTTATGAACTCTCTTATTTTTAAAAGCAGAAGGGATAATTCTCAACTTGTGCTCAGCACAGCTCCGATAAAGCCGATTGATCTGCATGGTGCTGCCTGGTGTTGGGTGTTTAAAACGGGCAGTGTTGGGTGGGGAGGCAGGAGAGGCTGCTGCTGCTGCTGTGCTGCTTTTCACAGGGCAGGCAGCCCCACCGTGTGGCAAATCCTTCCACTGCTTCAGCATCCTGTGTTCTTAGCTCCATGCTGAGACCCTGCAGGGAGATGGCAGCCCCTTTGGTTTTGCTCATTTCTCCTCCTGGTGTTCAAGTGTTCCAGAGCAGGGAAACAATTCTGCCCCTGAGCAATGCTTTTGGCAGAAGTGTCTCTAGGATCTGTTTGCTTCCCAATACTTTGTGAAAGAACATTGGCTTCTTCCTGTTTTGGGGTTGGAGGGGGGCTCCGTGGCTGCAGGACTTACCCAAAGGAAATCAGTCCTTGACCTGGCAGTTCAGGCACTTTGCTGGCATGGAGCTGAAACAAATACCCAGCCCAGCTCCCAGGTCCACAGCATATATAAACATTTCACACCACGTCAATACTTGGTTAAAAGCAAATTGCAGGAGGGGAGGATGGGGAGAATCAAAGCTGAAGGTCACTCTCTCCATCCCAGTTTACTGATTTACTGTCCTATAAGGGCAGTAACTGTAAAGAACTGTAACCCCTTGCTGTGACCTAAATTATCTTTTAGAATATTCACTACTTTGTGTATAATGAACTGTGATATGGTTTTACAGGGCAAAGTAGAAGGTTTGCTCTGGCTCTGTCCAGCAGGGTAGAGTTAGGACACATGGATTCAAACCTATTCAACTACTGCTTGTAAAGCAGCTTGAATTTTTCAGTCTCCTGTATGTTGTATGTCAGCTCCTCTGGACAAGATTCAGTTAGGTCATGCAGTCATTGAATAAATAAATACAGCTTTAAAAAAAATTATTATCCATACCTAATTTTTATCTCTTTGTAAGAAGGCAGACTTTAGATAAAATAAATTCAGCTGTTCAGATAAAAATTAATTTCTCTCCTCCCCTTCTTCCACAGATAAATTATGCTGCTGCGTGTGTAAAAGTCTAGTTCCAACAAAATAAAAACCCCTACCCCTTTAAAAGAAAATCAAATGAATTTGTAGAAAAGACAAAGCAGTACAAAGACTTTTGGTTCTTAGCTGTCATTTGCTGTGCAATAATGTGAATCCATAATTTATTACTACTGTTTCATGTCAGTAGGAAGATTTATCTTACTCTAAGATAAATCTTTTTGAGCTCAGGTAAGTAGTTTGTGTGTTTTGATAAGGTGTCATTTAAGACACTTGCATATGTGATTTTCATTTTGATCTTCAGAGAAGGCATTTCTGACAGCAGGTGCTTTCTAACTGATTAGCAGAGTAAGAATTCTAGATAATGTGGGTTTTTAAAATGTGACTTCCTTTGTCAGATGAAAAAGGAGCTTTGGATCAGAAGCCTTTGAAGCCACAAGCTCCTCAAGTACCACCCAAGAAGCCTATTCCTCCAAGCAAGACCAACAGCCTACTGAGAGCAGGACTCCTGCACCCAAAACGTCCAGACAAGCCTGGTTTGCCATCGTCTGCATCCAAGTCAGTATGACTGAAACTGCAGGCACCAAGTATATTCAATTTGATTTGTTGTGTGATCTTCCCTCATGGATGAGTTGGGAAAAAATGTGTGCTTTAAAGGTGAAAAGGATGCAAGGATAAGTTTTGCCTTATACCTACCATTTTCTTAGTTCTCCAAGTCTTTATCAATGTGAACTTAGGCCTTTCAAATCCTTTGAGACATTGAATCCATCTCAGAGTCAGCATTAGAGCATAACTGACCATGGGGCAGATGAAATTGCTCATCTGGTGACTGCTGTAGCTACAGTAACAGGATGGAGTAAAAGAATGTGGGCATGGCCCTTGAGAATTATTATTGTGTTGAAAAAAACCCTGAAAATTTGAGCTGCCTCAGCGTTCAAGGCTTGAGCACTTTGTATGGGGTAAGACAGATGGAAGGGAAGAACTGAGCACAGGTACCTGTGCTAAAGGCACTCACTGTGGCTCATGTCTGCTCCTGGGGAAGGAAGCCCTTATTACAGAACCACATTCAACTTCTCTACTCTTGAGCCTTCTCACTTGGCTTACTGGATAAATAGGTACAAATACTTCTTCTAGATCCACTTAATTTTTTTTTCTCCTCATGAGTATGAAACTTTCAGTAAAACTAATTTTGCATCCATGCAGTCTCCCATACATAGAATTTTCCTTTCTGTCTCCATTGCAGCAGTTTTTAGGCCCTTACCCAGAAGTGTAAACCAACAGCTGACTGGTAACTGTCCCTTTGGGATGTTCAGCTGACTTGAAAGAACCATGAGAAAATGAGGTTGTGATACACTTGGCCTTGTGCAAATAAAGCAGACAGATGCAACATCAAACTGCTTGCACCTTAAATAACTTTTCAGTATAGAATTGTGTTATATTCACTTGGTATTTTGGAGGCTTTCCCAAGTAAATACTGTTTTTTTAAAACTACAAGTCATATTATTTTCCAGTTTAGAAAATAATTATTGTTCTAAAGGGATGTACATGTGCAGTTAAATAGAGGTCTGTAGTGAGCTGTGGGCCTTTAATAATTGAAACCTTTACATCTTAGAGATATTTAAATGTTTTTAGCATTGTTTCAGGAAGATCAGGCTGCTGTCTCTTTTTCTACTGCGATAAAACTTACAGGCTCTGGCAGGTGAATTAATAAAAGGGGCACAGTTTATATATGGCATGTACAGGCCAACCCAACAGCATAGGTTTGTGATGGCAACAATTGTAAAGAAAAAGGTTTCCTATTTTTTTTTTTAAATTTATTTTGGTGGGGGTTGCATTACTTGGATTTTTTCATTGTTGTTGGGGTTTTTGTTGTCTGTGAATGATGTGAGCAGATATGGAAGGAATGCATGGTAGGACAAAAGCTACAAGGTGGCTTTTTCCCTATCCAGCAAGAAATAACTTGGTCTTGTCAGCCCTTTTTCCTGTACAGAGAGATTTTTTTAATGTCAAGGAGTCAGTTTCTGAATTATTTCAGGAGGTATTAGTGAAAATGTTATTCAGCTCACCTCTCCTTTGAAGTGTAATATTTTGAACTGAAATGCCAAACTGTGTCCTATAGTAAAAGTTCTGGATTATTTTCACATGGGTTTGTGCACATCTGACAACTCTGCAAGAGATGGAACAGAAGAATTGGTTTTCATAGGAGTAGAATTGATCTCCAGAAGCCTTGATTTTAAAACAAAGCTTTAGAAAGTGATAAAATTGACTATAATTTTCCAGTTTGCTTCTAATTCTTGGTATTTTTTCCTTTTAAACTATTCCATCTCTTAACTAGGCAGGTTTTGTCTTTTTCTCTTACCACAGAACTAATGGAGAAGTTGTTACTCTTCGACCAAAATCTGAAGTTGAGCCAGTAGCAAAACCAAAGTTAGACTCTGAACCATTGCCACTCAGACCAAAATCAGTAGAGGTAGATTCACTTGTGGTAAAGAGCTCTAAAGAATCAGGTAAGAAAAGCAATATCCTTCTGGCCCTTTCTGTTTGGATTGCTGTGTGTTACAGGGTTGGAATAAGCTTTTTGAGTGATTTGCTCAAAATGCCACTGAGTGCATTTATGGCTCTGTATTCTTTTAGAAGTGCTGGAGGCAGCCAAAGGTAAGAGCCAGCAGGGGATGAGCAGATGTCAGCAGGGTATTTGCAAGTAGCTGCTGAGCTCTGGGTTGGAACAGTGGGTAGGAAGGGAGACAGAGATAGTGGTTTGTCCTTCTAATTTGAAAGCTTGCTTTTTTTGCTGCTACTTTCATCTTGAGTTTTTATGAAGTTGTTTTCTTAATGGCTGCTTCAGTTTGTTCTGCTCTTGCAATTCAGATAACTGCTTTTCTAGCTAACTTCAGAACTCTTAGTAATGCCATTACCTTTGGCCTCCTGTGATTTAGTTCAGAGCTGTTCTAGATTTTGACTTTATCATACCTTAAATTGGGGCCTTAAAAAAGCATTGTACATTTGAATACATGCTTATGGCTTTGCTTAAAGCACCCTGAGCCAAACCTGGCATCTCCTTAATTCTAAATATATCAACTAAAACCCTTGTGATAGTGGTTAAAGCACCCACATTTAATGATCTGAACCTCTGAACTACTGTATGGTTATCATTAGCCCTGGACTGACAGTGCAACTGATACCTGACCTCTGTGTGTCACTGAGGCAGAGATCAGCTGCTGTGGGCATATTTTTCTAAACTCTAAATTATTTATATTTTATGATTAACCACTTCAGAAAAAGCTGTAGTGAATTATATCTGTAATGTTTATCTTGCATATCTCAAATGCAACTTTTTGTCTCAGAAAAGATTTTAGTAATAATAAATTTAAAAATAGTATAAATATATTTATTTTTAAGGCAAATGACAGTATTCTAGTTGTAGAATAGTTAGTCCAAAGTATAATAAATTCATCTGGAAGATAAAAATAATGCATTGAAAGAACTGAAGCAGTTAAGGAATGGAAAAGAATACTCCTGACTTTTTGTCATTGAGCATGTTAAAATATGCTTTATAAGTTTAAATGCTTTATATGCGGAAAGGTTAATTCATGTATGTTTCTAATACAGAAGTTATGCTACTCAGGTTAGATAGCAGAAAAAAAATATTTAATATGAGGTTGGTGAGGCCCTGGCACAGGCTGCCCAGAAAAGCTGTGACTGCCCCATCCCTGCAAGTGTCCAAGGCTGGAATAGTGGAAGGTAAAGATCTTAAAATTCCCACCCAAGCCATTCTATGATTATCAGCTTTCTAGTGAGTATAATAAATTCTATGATAATCTCTAGGGTTGTGTTAGATGTGTTACTGTATAGCATAGTATCATTTAAACTCAGGAAAAATTCCCTATGAAAACAGCTGGAATATCTTATTTATTTACATTCAGTTACCTTGACATCTTTAATGACCATAGTGGCAACATAGTACCTGTGCTGTCAGGTGTTCATGTATATACTGCAATTCAGTGATAGAAAAAGAACTTTACACAGATTGATTATTTTTTTTTTGTTTTTGTTTTTTTTTCCTAACAAGTTTTTATGGGCTTCTGGAGAAATTAAAGATTTTAATACCTAGATGGGGAAGGCACGGGGGGACAAGGGGCTCATGAGTGAGGTCTGTTCTGTTGTGTTTGGTGCACAGCAGGCTCAGGTAGTTCACGTGGGGCTGCAGTGCTGAGAAGGGTCAAGGAGCTGCAGTTGAAGAAAAGTTTCAGAAATCCTCTGTTTGTCAAACTGACTTTCCTTAAAACAATCTGCATAAGTCAGTCCTACTGCTCCTGTGAGAAGGGATTGATCCAAACTCCTACCAGTAAAATGTAATGAATTTCATGCTATAATTCTCTATGTACTGTGCTGCTAAAGACATAATACCCTGTGCAGCCAAGGCTATATAAAAAAATAAGATGTTGGGTCCTTATATTATTTTTAAGACTGTTTAACCTTACAATAACTAGAATAGGTATTAATAAAAGATGAGGGAAAATGGATGGCTGGGGCTGGCAACTGCTTTACCAGTCTTCATTTTTTATTTCTTCCCCCCTCTTCAGATTATGATCCTGAAGTAGATGAATTTTTAGGATTTTTTTTTTTTAATGTGGGTCCTGGGTTTTTTGCAACTTAGTTCGACCATGAAGTGAGGTTTAGATTAAGCCACTTTCAGGTTAGCATAAGAAGCTGTAAATATTCTGTTAAGAAAAAAAACAGCCCACCCTATGCCAAAATTATGTCACCAGCCATCAGATAAGGACAAATAATCAGAACTATTTAGAAACATTGATCACATTGAAATAACTCCTCTTGAAGTTTAATTGAAAAATTGCATAAATGTTTCTCTGTTTGATTAGAATCAAGTACTGTAAAAGACTAAAGCTGTAATGCTGGCATGCTGAACATGTAAAGCAATTCTGTTTTCTTCTACAAATGTTTCTTTTTCCTGCTTTGTAAAATAATTTTTTTGTTCAGAATCTTTTTCTAGACATTCCTCTCCTTGACTTTTCTTTCCAGATTTTGTTTCCTATCCTGTTTGCCATGTTTCCCTTCTTACGTGTCAGGAAATTACCCTACCCTTCTCCATTTTGGTAAGATAACAATCTCTAAGGAAATCCAAATGCTTTATTCCATACACATCCTCTTCTTAACATCGTGAGAGTGGTTTTCAGTTGCAATTATTTGTACTAAAATTTTGGGATTTCTATTAAAAATGCACTTTTTTTTGTTTGTTTGAATGCCTGTTTTCCTTAGCTGTTAAAAGAAGTTACTTTAAGTAGGCTTTTCCTTTAGGAACTGGTGGGGACTAAAAGAAAAAATTTATAGTTGAGCTGTTGATAAGCCAAACTTTCTGTTTGTTTGTAGTGAAATGTGTTCAGTACCTTTAGCACATCTGGTGTATGAAGGTTGAATGGCTTTATCATTCTGTACACACAAAGAACACAGTCATGAAGCTTTTGGGTACTTAAATATTTTATAGCTTATAGCTGTCCCCTGAATTTTTGGGGGGAAATCTCAGCAAGATGAGTAATATGAGAAAGGGCAGCATCTTTTTACTCCACAGATTAATGTGAGTTCTTATCTTCTAAAATATTGGATACATGTCACTTGTGTCATGGGTATTTTAACCCCAGCCACATGAGATGGTGGAACCATGATTTCTTCAGCCACCCTTCAGCTTTGCTTCTTTTTGTGAAGGCTTTTTAAGACAAGCTGCTATGAATACACTTGAAACATTCACAAATCTTAACAAAGCCTCTCATTAATTGTACCTGTCAAAGCTCCTAACAGCTCTGTGGTGGAACCATGGTAAGCTTGTAGAAGAGACATTTCTAATATTCCATGCTATGTAACTTTAGGCTTAGCTCATCTTCTTAGAAAGATGCTCTTGCTCAGTCATAGTCCTTTTTTGACCCAGATTATCTCCAGATGTGTGGTATTGCTCTTCTGGCACTGTGATGGGATTTCCTTTAACAATTGCTGACAGGCTGTCTGTAAGAATTCTATTTGATAAATCATTTTATTGATTGAAGTGGGTGTAGACTGTGAACTTGCAATGGATTTCATCAGTATCTCCATTGGTTTACTGGTTTACTGGTTAAATTTTTTCTAAAATAACTAAAAATGTTGTTTAAAAAGAAAAACAATCAAATAAACCCCCTAAGCCCACAGCCACCAAAAAACCCAAACCCCAGTCTCCACCAACCTGTGTTTTAATTTCTTCCCTATACCAAAGCAATAAATTGGAAGAGTAAAAACAAAACTTCAAGTAGAGTCAGAATTCTCTCTGTCTGGAATCTGCTGGCAAAATCTTAATGTTGAACAATTCTCTCAGTTGTAACAAATTCCTTTAGAAGCTCTTAGAAATATGAAAAAACTTCTGGCGTTTGTATTATCCCACCATCTATATTTAAATAGTACACAGTTCAGGACTCTAGCAGTCTTCAAGCCTTGTCAAATATTGTGATTTTTTTTCAAACTTTACATTTTTCTTAATATATTTTTAATATGCCTGATGTTTACTGTTTGTGGAGACAGGACTGGCATTTCAATCATAATAGCAACCAAATTTATAATTCTTACTTAAATTTCTTGCTAAATGATTTGTCATTTCTGTGGAATGACAAAAGGATCATTTAAAGTAAGAAATTAGTGAGATGAGGGGAAAAAGGCATAAAATTTTTTCTTGTTACCTTTTTAATGATACCTAATTAACATAAATCCTAATTTGCCATTTGGCAGCCTGGTCTAGTGGAAGGTGTCCCTGCACATGGCAGGGGCTCAAACAGGGTGATCTTTAAGGTCCCTTCCAGCCCAAACTCCTCTGTGAGTCTGACAGCTTTGCTGGGATTACTGAGAATTGAGTGAACACCATGCAGATGACCCCATGGTCACTGTTGTTTGCAGTGTATTAAATGAAATATTTTATTGGCACAGGCTGGAACAGAAATCCCTTCTCATTTATTTCTCCCTCATCCTCTTTTCCGTCAGCTGCTTGCCATTCATCACTCTTCTGTTTCTTCTTTCTTTTTTTTTTTTTTTCTCCCTGCTTGTTTAATTGCAGGTGTGATTGCATGTTTACAAAAGACTGTCTTGACATTCTCTTGAATAGAAGTAAAAAGCAGCAAAACTGATTGGTAACAGTGCTATAAAGGAATGGGTGATGAAGTAGATCTGGTCAGGGCTGTCCAAAGGAGCTGAATGTTCTAAGACCTTCAAGGATATTAATACAGAGAGCAGATTAAAATAAATTAAAACATTCAGTGGAAAACTTAATACCTACAGGTATAAAATAGCTTTGACAATGTGTGAGTAAAACTTGGGTTAAAATTATTTTAAGACATCCAGACACTGAAGGGGTATGAATGGTCTGGCTCAGTGTACCCAAGGTTTTTTTCTTATCTGACCTTTAATGAGAATGCAGGAAAAGAGATATCATAGGTTCTATTTGCTAAATCGTAATGTCAAGTAAGAATCAGAGGTCATGAAAAAAATCAAACCTAAAGTCTTGAATGTTGTTTATAGTGCCTGTAGTAAATACTGTGTGGCATTTAAGTTAGTCTATAGAATAAGTGATGAATTTGGGTTGTAAATGATATATAATAATTGTAATCTTATGTCAATGCTTAAATAAAAAACACATCTCAATTTCACTAAACATCTGTTGCCAGGTAAGTATGTTTATTTTTGTGGAGAAAAGGCCAAGTCCTGTTGTTACTTAGGTGAAGTACTTACATTACTAAGACTAGTTGTGGTCAGTTTTTCCTATTATCAACTTTTTCCCCGAAGTTTCCTGTTCCCAGAGGATGTAAAGCATTTCTGCTGATCTGAGAGAGAGTTTTCCTAGAGGTGTGAGCGTAAAGAGCCTAATGAGCAAAGAGATCTGTGTGATTGAATAAAGTACAAGAGTGGAGTTTTGGAGTTTTTTATTAAAGTCTTTATAAAGTTGTGTATTATCTTTAGACATTCAACATTAAAAAATCTACCCTGCACAGACATAGGTTCAAGTAATGTCTTGTTAGCTTTCACCAGTGTGTGGAGTACACCAGTATGTAATTTACCATTTTGCTTTTATTTTTGTCTGTCACTAAACTTGCATTTTCCTGCTTTTCATGCATGTTCAGTGACAAGAAAACACTCTCTCAAGTAGTTGAATATGGCAGCTCTTAGAAGAAGTAATAAACATATTTTCTGCAGATGCTGCCATGTTGCTAGAGCATTTCTTCTGTTCACACAAATTAACTTGAATTTAAGTCCTAGCTGAATTAATTCTTTTTTTTTTTTCAAGGGGGAAAATACAGTTTCCCAGATATGTCAAGGTCATGCGGTTGTTTCAGATACCTTGTGTGTTGTATATGCTGAAAATCCTCAAAACTATAAGAATTCTGATAATTCTTGTTTTGTGTCTCAAGTTTAAAAAAAAAAGGATAAAAAGAACTCAGAAAAACTCTCTGGTCTTGATGGTGGTCTCTGTTTTCATCTTGTTGTAGATCTGTTAAGCTTTGATGATGTCATAGCTACCTCAGATAATCTGTCACACCCGACCGCGAACCGGCCCAAGATGCCTGGTAGGAGGCTGCCTTCCCGTTTCAATAGCAGTAGTCCTGTGAGTATTTTGGGGGTGTTCTGCTAGTAGGGAACTAAAAACTGGCCTCCCAGGAAACAGGACGACACTGGGGAGCAGTCTTTTGAGCCATTTATCTGAAGAGCAAAATACTGCAGGGGTTCAGTTCCTGGAGGTTTTGTGTGCAGGGAAGTGAATGTAAGAGAAACAGCTGGAACTGCGTTGCAGCTGAAGGAGTGTTTCTGTTCCATGGGGTTTTGCTGCAGGAAACGCTCAGCTCTTCTGGCCTCACTGATGGTGCAATAGGTGTTGTACATACACAGATCTGAAAGTGTCTTTAGTGACTTTGACAATTGGGCACTATAAATTAATAATTTTATGCTGCTGTAACGTGGGGATTGTGATCTTAGTGCTGATGTGAGGCTGGCAGATAATGAGAAGCAGTGTCCTTGAAATCAGTTTTTGCCACTGGATGTTGCATAGTTATGCCAGTTACCATCTACAGTTAGTGCCCATTTGTGTTTTATGGAAGCACCTACAGGCTCCCAAAAGTGTCACAGACTCAAATATTGGCAAATATGCTTGAAAATCCTGCCCAAGATCCCTGTGTTTCATTTAAGTTCACTCAATGTGGGGAAGGAAAGTTCTGACTGTCAGGGAGAGAAGTCTACTAGTGTAGCAATTTAAGTTTTGTTACTTGGTTTTCCCCTTTAATATTGCATTTTTAGAAACATGGGAAAGGCTTTTTTTATTCATTTACTTTTAAGTTTTGTTGTTTTTCTTTTTAATTCTGAAAACTTTTTCATTCCTTATGAATGGTTTACTAGGCAAGTCAAAATGTGGGTCCAGAAAAAATATTGAAGGTGCAGAAAGAAGAAGAAAGTGCCAAACCAAAGCCAGTTGAAACAAAGAAGGTATGATGCTACCAAGGAGCCAGAGGAGTACCAGGGAGCTTGGTGTTCTGTTCATCCTTTTTGCATGTCCAGTACAGGTTCCCACAATCATCTGAATGCCAGTGTTTGTAGTTAAGTACAAGTGAGCTCAGTCATTTAGTATGAAGTTCATAGTAAAAAATTTAGTATTGAAGTTTATTTATGCTTACAAAGTGCATGAGTTCTGATGAGAACTGCTATATCAGGTGGTATTTCCCAAATAAGTTCCATATCTGCTCAGCCTTCAGTCTCCTGACAGACAGAATAACTGAGCACATCAGCAGAGTGCACAGAAGTTTATAATGATCCAGTGAAATCCATTAAAGCACTTTTTTTTTCTTTAAGTGAAGAGGACTGAAGTGTAAGTACTTTTTTTTTAGTGACTACAGGAACCTCAGGAAATTCTCAATTAAGAGCTGTATTCAAGTAACTATCTCATATATTCCAGTAATCCAGTAATTAAACTGGACCTTTTTTTTTTACCTTTTATGTAGAAAATTAAGGGAATTTATGCACATTTAGCTCCCATCCTGGTACACTCTGTGTGCTGTAAGCATTCAGTTTATAAAGATTTTACTTCTTACCTTTCTGCCAATTTATTTTTTAGCCATCTGCATTCAGCCCACTGATTCCACCTTCATCTCAGAGACCAAGTTCTGTCATACTCGACTTTTTACCTGGAGACCTCCAACTGAAAGGAGAAACATATGATGAAAAAACTTCTGTGGAAGAGCTCAGGACTCAGATTAATGATTTAATGGGTTTAGTAGATGCCCTGAAGAAAGAGCATGGGTAAATATTTACTTTGTCAATCTGCAAGGGGTTATATAGACATCTTATAAATGTCTTTAATGCCAGACTTTAAAATAAGAAAGCTATTCTATGCCAATTAATTATTCTCTGCTAATAACATATTATTAATTAATAGTGTTATTTTCTATTGAAATTGATCCTATTAAATGTCCTAAATACCTACAAATTTGATGTCAGAGTATTTTTGGAATTTGTACACATTTTTTCCCTCCTACTTTGCACTCCTGCGTCCATTACATTGTTTTGAAAGTATTTCTTAAACAGTTTGTGCTTTCATTGTGAGGAAAAGTAGTTAATTTTTTGTGGTAATGACATAAGTACATGGTACAGGCCTTGTGTAACACTGTGCATAAGTACTTGCAGTATTGACATGAATTGTATTCTAAGTAATATATTCTCTGTGTAGAAGTAGCCATGTTATTTTAGGTTATTTTAGCTTGAATTCAACTTTAAATACTAAATAACAGCACAAATGTTTAAGTAGCTTCCTTAAAACTGGGATTAAAAATTAGGGATAGGTGGTGAGTAGTAGGTGAGAAGTGTTGAGTGATGGTGGAAACTTGCGGTCCAGCGGATGTGAGTAACAGTTCACTGGTGGGCGTGTGCCTTGTTTTGTGAATCCCACTTGTAAAATTTAAACAAGGCCTGTGCATCCTGTCCTCACTAATGTGAAGTTTCTTTTCCCCCCGTATAACTTCTGTTTCTATCTTAACTGTTTTTAGGAGAGAACTGGAAAAGCTAAAGAAGGATTTGGAAGAAGAGAAGCTGTTGCGAAGCAATCTGGAGGTAAAGTTACCACTTTGGGAGGGCATGGGGAGTTCAGGGGTGTGTAGGCTTTGTTCTGGGATTTGATGTCACAGGAAAGTCTTAACAAACCTGTTCAGTCTCTTTTTGTGTTGCTGTTTTATTTTGTGATTGAATGAATGCCCCATGAGGCATTTTGATATATAGAGAAGATCCAAGTTCAGCTTTCTTTTTCTGGAATATTATTTGTAACAATCAGTGTGGTGGTTGGGGTGGCAGTTCAGTTTAGTGCTGTTGCATTCTGCTCTTTTCTAGAAATATGTCCAACTGGACAAGTTCCAGGAGACACAGTTAATACTTGGCATTTATAAGATTGAAAGTCCTATTTAATTTAGGTAATCAAAAGAAAAACAAAGGTAAACTTCTCTAAATTTTTGATGAATTGTTTCAATATTGTGGATGATTTTCCAAAAGAACAGAACGCATCTGAAAAATTCCCTTATGAATGAATGCCACTCCTCAATTTTCTGATGAAGAGCACTACCTGCAGTGCAATATGATGCCATTAGGTAGTTAATAAGATGAGGTCATTGTAGGAAATTATTTCAGTCTGGTACAAAAGGGCACTTTATTTGTGAAATAGTACATCTTGCTGGCTACAAAGCTACTTGAAACACGTGAGCGAAACTTCTGGTGAGTCTCTCTTTAATGTGACTCTAAAGCAATCAATGAAGATGCCTTAAATATGCAGTGGAGATGACAAGGATGCAACTCCAGTGTCCTCTAAGTCCATGTCAAGAAATACAAATTAATCCAGGCAGTGTTTTGCATGAAAGACTGTTTTTTAGGAAGCTGCTCTCAGGTGATGGTGCAGCATTACGTGGGGACCTGTCAGGGGATTGCATAACCCAGCTTTGACTTCTTTTTTCAGAGAGAATTTATCCAGATAAACTGATTTATCAATCAGATTTTTTTTTTTATTTTAAAAAGATTATACCAGAAATTTTTTAATTATTTTAAATTCCTGTTCTTTTAGCAATACAGTGGTACAAAATCAACTTTAAATACTGTACTGTCAGATGCTTCTGTGGTGTAATAAGTGTCTTTGCAATGTAAAGGTGAAAGCTCAGAAGATTTTATAGCTACTTTAGTAATGACTTTCTTTTCAAAATGTTTGTTTTTTCAGCTTGAAATAGAAAAATTGAAGAAAGCAGTGATGTCTACATGAGACAGTTATGGACTCAATGTTTTTAACTCGCCAGGAATTCAAAGCTGAACACAAGGAGAACTGACTCTTATTTCATTATAATGGATGCTCTGGAGTTCTACAGTCTTAAAGAAAAAATATAGTAAAAAAAGGAATATAGTCTTATATTCAGAAAAATAAGAAAACAAAAAAGAGTAATGGTGTAATTTTTTTGCCAATATAAAAGAGGCCTTATTTCTTACTGTGCTGGAATTGCAGACCTTATTTTTTTGGTTTGCTTGAAAATACTACTGAATCTGTATAGAAAGGAGAGGGAATTCTTAATAGATTTTTATTGAATACCTGTAGCTTGATTTTTAAAGAGATCTATACTATAAATAGGGTGATCTGTCTTTGCAACTAATCTGTAAAATAGTCTGTTGGAAGGGATGGAATGACTGTATTGTAATTGTAGTCACTACTTTTCCCCTACAAGCAAAAGGGAATATATATTTGTATAATTTTGGCAGTCTTACCCAGGGTTATGCTGTTGTGCCTGTCTGCAGTGAGAATACTCAACTTATGAACAGCATAGTATTAATAATGAGATAGGAATTTGTTAGTGCAATGAAGCAGGTGAAACTCCTATGCATTGTAAAAAGATTGAATGACTTAATTCCAGTAGTTCAGCAGAACGGTTTGTCACTTGCACTATTGGATTAAAAAGGGATTTAAGTCTTAATTGTGAAATCATGACAAAATTACCTGTTAAACCACAAAATGCAAGGAATACAGAAACAAAGTGAGGGTCCAGTGTCAACTCAACCTGTTGTGCCTAAAATATTACATTGTAGAGCATGAAAGAGTAAACCTCAAGTCACAGTGTCTGTACTTCTGTGTTTCCAAAGTCATCAGTCTTTCTAGTGGTTCAAGTATGCATCTTGATTTGTTTTTACAATAGTCAGGTTTTGTTTATAATATATCTGCAAATAAATCCCTTTGGAACTTTGATACTCTCAAAAGCTCTCAATATTTATATATTTATGCCATAAACTTTCTCAATATATTATGAACCTCTAAGCTTAGTAACATCTTTATGTTTTAATAAGTGATTGGAACAATTGCTTTGACATCATTGTGTTGGTGTCTAAGGTGGTGTCTTTATGGAAAAGAAGTTGAGATCTTGTGGATTACCATTATCTTTAACCCCGGGCTCAAAACTTGGACCAGAATAATACATAAATAATATGCAAAGTGATGAGAGATGGGAGACAATGGTGTTTATTGCTGTTTGTCTGATTAAAGAATTTAAAAACATCCAGCTTCAGAAAGTCAAATTCATTAGTTCTGTTAATCAGCTCGACTCCCTTAGGTCTGCTATAACTTAAAAGACAAAAGCATGCCACATAGTTTGTCAACTTCACCAATAAAAGAAGGTGATTAAACTTCTCTTCATGGGAAGTCATAATATAGTAATTATTCAGTATGTCACTTGTTCAAGTGACACGGAAATGTTACTTCTTGAGAGTAATGCCACACCATGGGATTCTTCCACAGTTTGTGTCATAAAATAAAAATGTCAAAAAGTTCATTGGGAAACGTTTGTCCATTACTGTTTCAAATAGTTCATGAAATCTCATTGAAATCTGATCAATACACTATGCAGGTATGGAGTAATATTTGCTAGTCAAATTGCTAGTAAGCTGATTCACTCTTAATGCTTTTAACCTTGAATTGCCCAAGTGCATCACAAATGAATTGAGGAATCATGTGCTTCTCATCAGACACTCAACTCTTGCCTGGAATTCATGCCTGTAAAGCAGATGATAAAAACAAGAATTGAGCCTAATGGAGGACCCAGTTTTGTTATACAAGCTCTTCACTGTGATTGGAGCATGAAACAAATCTCAGAAGGGGTTGCTCTGCAGAAATTGTGCCTGTGTATGAGCTTGCAGAGGATGAAGAGAACAAGACAATCAGCTAAAGCCACAAATGAGAGGTGTTTGTTATTTAATGGCCTTTGTTCGCTATAGCAATAAATGACCCAAGTGCAATGACTTGATTTAATAAACCCTCCTTTAAAAGTCGCTGCTATGAGTATTTGTAGCCATAAGGAAGTTGCCCTGATGTGTGTCTGTCTTGTCTTCAGCTAGTGTTACGTACTGGAGTGGAGGGGGAGAGGGTAATGGTTCTGAGACATTCCACAGTACAAGTTCCTGAGAGCAGTGTGCTTCACTGACTTGTCTACCGGTGCTGTAAAATGATGCATGCTATCCAAACTCAGCAAATAAAATGAGTGTGAAAACCTCTTCAGGCATCTGCTCAGTTCTGTTCAGGATTGTTTTGTATGCCCTGAAATTCTTTCCAAGGAGGAGTATGGGGGGTGGAAGCAAAGCATTTACAATAGTACCCTTTAAAGTTTTCAGATTTCCATTATCTCACTGGGATGCTCTGCTCCTGATTATCAGGGTGGCTTAGGACCCAAACAGCTGGAAAGCTCAGTTTTCCTTTGCAAACATAACTGGGAATTTTTATCTTCTCAGGATCTGTTCATTCCCCTGCTTTTTTTTCCTCTTGGCCCATATTGAACTGACCTTACTGTGCATCTTCAGAGGCTTAATTTAATATCCCTATTTCCACTCAGTAACATGGATAAATGCATGTATGAATCCCTTCTTAAGTATATAGTGAAGAATTGAAAACTGAGGGTATGTCATGTTTATTAGGGATATGGAAAAGGGAATAGGCACATAAAGAATGGAACAGCAGAAGGGCATTTTTGAACTGCCAGGTTTTCATTCAATCTTAAAACTCTCTAAAAATCTTTTGGTAGTACACAAGGTATAGTTTTTAAAAAAGGCAAAATTACAAGTGTACTTACTTGATTTTTTTCCACAGAGATGCTTTTTTTCATTAATATTAATGGAAGTGAATTTCTGATGAAAACCTGTGATTATTGCAAGATTTGAATTGTACAGCAAAGTATCTGTTGAACTTTTAAATAAATACCTTGTATTCATTAAGATAGCACAAGTCTATTTGTTACCTCTTTCCAAAGGAAATGGTAAACCCAGGTTCACACAGCTGCCTTTTGGCTGCTCTGAAAGTTACCCGAGATGCTTCTGATCTCTGAGAAAGCAGGTGATGAGCACAGCTGGTTGCAGATCTTGGGTAATTGGATTTTGCAAGAGCTGAGAAGACAAACCCCTCCCTGTATGTGCCTGAGGAATGCAAACAACCCCAACCAGCTTGTAAAGCATCAGACTGATGCTGCTGGGGTCAGGGTTTGCAGTGCCTCTTTGTTGGGACTCATGGTTTTAATCTCTCCAAGCCCCCTGGGAGCCCAGATTGACCCAGCTCCCATCTGGGAGAAGCGTGTGGGTGTCTGAGGGCTGCAGGATGCTGGACTTTGTGTCCTTCAGAGAACTCTTGATGTTGAGGAGGTGTTGAGAATCAAGGGCCATTCAGTTTTGCCATCACAGTAAGGGTTCAAGGAGTGTGTAGAAGCACAGCTCCAGGTGACATGGTCAAGAAGCCCTTTGGAACATGTCCATACCTTGACATGATCCAGTTTTTAGCTATTCTTACTTTATTTTTTTAATTGATCTCTGTCTGGTATTGTATGAAGTACAAGTGATTTCCCCTTCCCAGGTGGGTTGTGTTGGCTGTGCTTGATTGCACCTGACTAAATTCCTGCTTGATCCTGATGTGAGGCTGGCTGTATCAAAGCAGAACAGTAAATAATACCTGTCTTTAGGTAAAAACTGGAGACATGTCTGTGACTGAGGACTGCCTGGAGATGTGACAGCAGACAAAATGACAGGAAGCCTTATAAGCTCCTGACAAACACACTGCAGGAATGTAGAAAAAAAAATAATTAATGACCAGAACTCTTCCAAGTCAGTCCTGTGTGAGCAGTGTTAGGAATTGCTCTTCTGTAGTGATAAACTGCTTGCTGTACATTTCTGGCTATTGGAGATCTGGCTTTTGGGGGTGAGGTGATATTTACAGATCCAACAGTGACCATGGCACAAGGTTCAGCAGATAACTCTCACCCCTTATGATGGGGTAGCCCTGAAGAAAATGTTATTTCCCCATTGAGCTTTTTAGCTGCACCAGGTGCTGTCAGTAGTGTGCTCTTGCATTTATGAAGGACAGTGCATTAACTTGACCAGATTTTGATTATTAATGTTTTGAAGTCTTTAAGAGATTGTTGTTCAGAGAAGTTGTGGATGTCCCATCCCTGGAAGTGTTTAAGAACTGGTTGGAAGAGACTTAAAGCAACCTGGGACAGTGGAAGGTGTCCCCGGCCATGGCAGGGGGTTGGAACAGGATGGTCTTAAAGGTTTCTCCAGCCCAAACCATTCCATGATTCCATGAAATACAGGAGAGCAGGAGCTGCTGCCTGCACCTGGAGGAAGGGCACCAAGCCCACAGGTGTGACTCATCCCTGTGGACTCCTGGCAGAGGTGGCAATCTGGCAGATTTGTGGGTGTGTTAGTAATGTGTTTTGTCATTTTGCAGTGCAATACCTTCATCTGCAGGTTCCTCAGCCTTAATCCAGTCAGGCAACAAAAGAAGCAGCTGCTGCCCAACATTATTTCTTCATGGGAAAACTCCAAGTGAGTTGGGGCACCCAGGCAGGGCTGGGTGAGAGTGAGACTGGAGCAGGATGGCAGGAGAGGAGTGGTTAGAGAGTCACATCTGAGAGCTTGGGGATCCCTGGCTGGGTTAACTTTGCTCACAGTATTCCCCAGACTTCTGAAAACAGTGAGTATTTCCACAGAACATCATTATTGCAGAGCTGCTAGAGAATTACCAGTGGTCTGTGAAATTGGTTCATTCATAATCTAAAATGCACTTAATTGCTAAGGCAGTTTTTACTTTGCCCTTCTTTCCTTAGTTTTATGTTCTCTTTACGTCTGTGAAAATAATTAGATATTTTAATTAACCTTTGGTTTTTTTTCCTTGTTGTTTTTTAATTGGTCTCTAATCAGTGTTGTCACTTTTAAGAAAATGTGGGGTTTTCTTATGGCTGCATATAAAGATTACTCTCCTCTTAGAACTTGCTTCACTTAAAGCTACACTTTCCGATTATGATTCCTTTAAAAATACAAATAACACCATTCTGAAGAATGAAGAGCTTTACTTTTTATCCCTAGATGACCATGTGAACACTAAAGCCTCCTGCTGCAGCCTTTACTTGCTTGGTAGCAATGGCAGGTTATCATGTTATGGTGGTTTATTGAGTTTTAAGCAAGCCATGTGGCCATTCAAGCCCTAAAACCAATAGATTAGGTTCTGTAATAATGGGTTTAATACTTCTAATAAATGTTGAAGTTACGAGTTTGTAGTATTTGTAAAAATATATTTCTCTAGCAAATTATTGCAAGGTCAATATAAATCTTTATTTTGTAAAAAGTATGCTTGTAATTTTTTTGTGGAGGACACCTTTCCCTGTAAACTTTGCTGTAGTTTGTTTTCTGGAGCAGTGGACAGGAGAGAGAGGTGACTCCAGGTGATGAAGGACCCTTTGGCCAGAGACTTTGTGTCCAGCACTGGGGGGTGTAACTCCCATAGTTGTCATTGTTTGGACAGATCCCTCTGTTTGCTGTGCCCACGTGGGGCCAGACTGCTGTGCAGTGCATCCTGCCAGTAGTTAAAATCAAGAATATGCTTGGGGTAGAGGAAAGGAAGATAGTTCTGTGGAGTTTTACAAGATACTTCAATTTTACACCAACAGGAGTCAGAGTGTGGGATTTTTAATGTAAGGCTGTGAGCATTAACAAACATAGGGATTACTTTTTGAATTCAGGGGGTTTCTTTGTTTTTTGGTTTTATTTTTGCTCTCTTGTAACCACTGTCTATCCACTCTCTCCTTGTTCTTTCCCTTCTGTTGAGGGCTTTGGAATGAACTGGAGAAGGAGGATCATCATCTGGTGACAGTGAGCTGGGTGTGGAAGTGTCCCCTTACTAGAAACTCCTTTTCACATGAGAGGGTATTGATACCTCAGCTGCTCATGTGCCTGTGTCCTGGTACATGGAGGGAGCAGAAACCTTTGGAATAGAGGAGTTATCATGCTTACAGCTTCTTAAAAAGGCAGGGATTATCAGCAGTAGATTATGATAAGAGAGAAATCATCCTCTCTCAGTTTGTGCTTTCATGTGGCCCAGTGCCACTATACCCATGTTTTTTTCCTAAAGCAACAGTGACGTGCTGCTGCCTTGCTTGTTTTGCCCCAAGTTTCTCCAGCTGCACAGTGGCTGCCTTGGCAGGCTCTTGCAGTGCTGGACTGGGTGGTTTCCAAGATGAGTCAAACAATGCAGCCGAGCGAGCTCAGTGTTCCACCGCTGGCAGGGGCCGGTGTCTCTGTGAGCCCGAGATACTTGGAGATGTCCCAGATTTCTGCCTCACTCGGAGGTAACAGCCCTAGGTGGGGTTCCACCTGTGATTAAATACAAAATGAATGTGAATTAATTAGTGGTGAGACACGATGAGCTCAAGGATTCCGAGCTGTGAAATGGAATTAGGGCTAGGAGCTGGCAATAAACATTTAATGACTGCAGAAATCAGAAAGGAATTCGGTGCAGCCTTTCACCCCAAACCTGTAGGTGTTTCCCAGCCACCTCCCCTTCTTTGGCAATATTGATCTGAATATTCTGCTTTGTTTCTCCTGATCCATTTTATTTCCTTAGAAGAGCTAGTGGCTGCTAGCTTTATACCTAGAAAATGCTTTTCATATTAACAGCTGAATTCAGAGGCTGGCATGAGATTCTCCTTGAGAGCTACCTTAGAAATTCAGTGCATTAGTTGAACTCTTTTATAGTAATTTCATGATTAAGTAATAAACCCTACAGATCTGAAAACAGAGCATGATGGACAAACATCACAGATGAAAGGGGCAGCCAGCTGTGTGCCTGGGCCTTTGGTGCTGTCAGATGGGAGAGCCTGGAGCTTCTGGATGGGAAAACACATCTCTGTTCTCCCAGTGCAGGACCCCTTCTGCTTCTGATCAGCATCATCTGTGCTGATCACTGTGTGTCAGGGGGAAAATTGATGGGCTCCTCTCAAGGCATGGTAATTTGATGATGTTTTTCATGTTGCCTTCTCTTGAGATCAAGCTGTCATCCTGTTTTGTCACTGTGCATTTGCTTCTTGCTTTAGTGCTTTAGCTCACTAACCTTTATGTATTTTATTTTATTTTTTAAATTAAATTAATCTACTTATGATGATAGAAGATCAGTGTCTCAATTCTTCTGAACCCACAGCAGCTGTTGCTTTTGCCTTGGATGTCAACATGTCTGACATCTAATAATGAGATTTGATGTATCACATTTTTTTTTCCTTCATTCCCTTTGCTGGATTATTTTTCTCCCAATAAATATGCCTGTAACAAGTTTCATCCCAGGATGTTTAGCTTTTATTAAGGACTGTGGGAAACTTCATGGAGGGAACTGAGGTCTGAATCCTTCTGCAAAGGACATAGCTCTTCACTCTGGCCCTTGTTTACCATATTTTGATTTCTGGGCCCTGAGTGCTCATGTTTCCAGCTCATGTGGCAGGAACTGCCCAAGGAGAGCAGAGCATTGAACCCAGTGGAGATGAGACTATCTTAAATCACTTCAAAAGAGACGCACAGGCTGAAATGCTAATTAATAAGCTCTCCATCTTGCAGTTTACAGCATTGAGCAGATTTTTTTTTTTTAAAGAAAGGGTTCACAAGTCATTCTCAGTAAAGGAACTGAATTATGAATGCCTGAAAATCACCTTGCAAGTCCAATAAGGATCGTCTCTGGCATAGGTTTAGCTGCTTTTATACTAATAAGACTGTGTTCAAAAAGTGGAAACAGAGATGTCTAAACTTCTTTAATATCTTTATTCCAGGAGGAAATCAGCACATAAGTGGTGATGGATGTGAAGGTGATCTACCTGCTCTTTTGGGCTGCACACTTCTTCCTTGCTGTGCCACACACCTTTTCCAGGGTAAGTTTCACTAGACCAGGCTGCTCAAAACCCCATCAAGGGACCTTGAACACTTCCAGGGATGGGTCAGCCACAGCCTGTCAGGACAGCCTGTTCCAGTGTCTCACCACCCTCATCGTAAACAACTTCCTCATCTGAGATCTGTGCATGAGCTCAGTGTCACTTCAGTAGCAGGGTCCAACTGAGGGCTTCATATATGGAGACATTTATATTAGAGAGTTTCAGTTGGTCTGTACAAGCAAAGAGCCACAACTCTGCATTCTGGACCTCAAAAGGACTATTTTCCTCTTGAAACCTTTTCTGTTTTTTGCCAAGGAGTCATCTTTTACTTATTTATGTGAACACTCACTCTACGTTCCACTTCTTATTTTTCAGGTTCTCAGTAATGAATCAAAGGCTGGTGATGAGCAAGGTACAGTGCCCTGGTTAATGCATTGTGAGATGTTATCAGTTATCAATACTTCACACCCCTGATGCATCACAGACCATGGTATGCTGTCTTTCACCTTGTAACAGTGTCTGCTTGGTTTATTTTCCAGATGCCTGTATAAATCTCATTCCCTGCCAAGATAATGGAGCACTTTGTATTCAGGCTTGCTCTCCCTCCTTCCATGGGGAGACAAGCTTTGTCTGTGAGGACAGAAAGTGGCAGATGCTGTCAGATGCTTGTGCAAGCCTGGATGTTCAGTCCCTTTTTCAGGTGAGGAAGCTGTTGTGCACCTTGCCCTGTGCTTGTAACTTCTTGGGAAGACAGACCTTCCTTCCATGGGCTTTCATTCTTGAGCAAAGGGAGAAGGCTTCCTGAAACACACAGTACTTTGATAACAGGCTCTGGCTTCGTGGAATTAAAGAACTGTTTAGGTTAGAAAAGGCCTCTAAGGTCCTTGAGTGAAACCATTAACCCAGCAGCACCATTCCACTGCTGAGCCACAACCTCAAGTGCCACCTCCACACCCTTTTTGAGCATGTCCAGGAATTGTGGTTCCACCACTTTCCTGGGCAGCCTGTTCCAATGCCTGACCACCGTTTCAGAAATTTTTCCTAATAACTAAACCTCCCTTGATGTGACTGGAGACCATGGCCTGTTGTCCTATCACTTGTTGCTTGTGAGAAGAGCCTGACCCCCACCTTATCATCACCATGTTTCAGGTAGTTGCAAAGAGTGATACAGACCCCCCCTTGAGCCTCCTTTTTCCAGGCTGAACATTTCCAAATCTTCAGCCACTACTCATCAGACTTTGCTCTAATTCTTTTACAATCTTGGATCAGGTGATAGGAAATAAATTTGGGGAATTCTTGTGTGGAAACATAATTCAGAAATGAAGTTACCTTGTTTACTTGGCTGGTGTTCTTCACGTGGATCTAAAGTGAGATAAGAACACAGTGGGATGAAACTGAGGAAAGGACAACAGCAAAGTGTGTAATAATCAGATGATTTATGACAAATTCTCCTCTGCTGCAAGATCCTTAATCAAATTACTTCAGGAATAAGGCACTGCATTTAGTTCTTGCCCCCTATGTGTGTAGTATAACTATGATATTCTTTTCAGGTGAGCTTTGATCCTGGGTTTCAGTCCATCTGGCACCTTCTCTGCACACCCAGCACTGCATCTCTTGCCTTGTTGTAGCTGTGGCTTCATTTTCATGCTTTTCATTAATTTTCTCAAATCTATTTTCTCCCTCCAGAGGATATCCCAAAATGAACTCCCATGCTCTGGAGGGCATGGTGGTGGTGCTGGAGAACACCTTCCTTTTGTAGGAGGAGGAAAGCTAGGGCCTGGGAAGCCTGGAGATGGAGCAAAACATTTTGGTGCTGGGAATCATAGCTGCCAAGCTGATTTTTCATGCATCATCCCAGATATCCTGTCTTCACCAGCCATCCCAGGAAATATTGCTGATATAGTGGAATTGCTAAAGAAGATTTCCCTGCTGCTATCAGAGAATGTCACTAGAAGAAAAATGCAGGTATTTACTTTTATTTGCTTTGGGAGGTTCTTCTGAGCTTTATGGAGCATCCACAAGTATTTTGTCCTTATAGCCACTGTCCCATGAAGTGGTGGCTGCAGGTCACATGGAGATCACCTGGAAAGAGTTTCCAGAGTTGGATATTTTGTTGTCAGGGAAACTTTTTGACTTGTTCATGTGTGATGAAAATAGACTGTGGAGTTAAATTTCTTTAAAAGCAAAGGTTTCCAGGAACTGCTGTTATAGGCATGGGCTAACAGTACAAGGAAGAATTACTTTCTAAAGTATGACACTGTAGGGAAGGCAGCTGAGATCTTTCCCTGATGAACTCAGAAAGCAGAGAGCGGGGGAAGAAATATAGAGAGGGTGGTAAAAATCAGACCTGCATGGTGGGTCACCATCTGGAATAGAACTAGGGTGTCCTTTTTGCTTTATATTTGCTTCTCTAATCACCTTTTGATGGAGGATATGAAGAGGTTAGGACAATTCTAGTAAGGAGATGTTTGGGTTTGACTGGAATGAGTTGTGGGAATATATTCATTTTCAAAAGGATTATTCATTTTATAGAAGTCATTCATGAATTAAATAAGCCTTTTTGGAGGCACCGTCAATAGAATAATTGGTTTCTTCTAACATAAAACAAATTCTGTTTTGCTTGTTTGTTTCAGAGCTACAGCAGGATAGCAAACCATATTCTGAACAGCTCCATCATTTCCAACTGGGCTTTTGTAAAGGACAGAAATGCTAGTTCAATATTACTGGACTCGGTGAATTTATTTGCTGGGAAACTTCTCCTAAGAAATGGGTCAGAAAGTATCCAGGAGCCCTTCATTGCTACCAAAGGCTACAGCATACACAGAAACACTTCAGAAAAGAGCTTTGACTTTTCCATGGAGTTCAACAGCACAGGCAATATTACTGGGCACGTGGTGATTCCAGAGGAAGAGCTGCTGAGGTTGCCCAGGGCTTCCAGAGCCATCAGCGTTGCATTTCCAACACTGGGAGCCATCCTGGAGACCAACCAGCCAGACCCCGCTTTCGTGAACGGGATGGTGCTGTCGGTGTCGCTGCCGGAGGAGCTCCAGAACGTTTTGCTGACCTTTGAGAAGCTGAACAAGCTGGAGCAGGCGGGGGCTCAGTGCGTGGGGTGGCACTTGGCCGAGCGGCGCTGGGACCCCCGGCCGTGCCAGCTGCGCGCCCACAGCGTCTCCGCCGTGGTTTGTGTCTGCGCGCACCGGCGCCGCACCTACAGATCCTTCTCCATCCTCATGGCCCCGGCCGCGCCGCGCAGCGCGACGCTGGCCTACATCACGCGGGTGGGCCTGGGCCTCTCCATTCTCAGCCTGGTCCTCTGCCTCCTCGTCGAGGCTGTGGTCTGGCAGCACGTCACGAAAACGGAGATAACCTACATGCGCCACTTCTGCTTGGTCAACATCGCTGCCTCGCTTCTCGTCGCTGATGTCCTGTTCATCCTGGCTGCCATTGTGCACAACACAGCCCTAAACTATCAGCTGTGTGTGGCAGCCACTTTTTTCCTTCACTTTTTCTACCTTGCCCTGTTTTTTTGGATGTTTACCCTGGGACTCTTAATTCTCTATGGATTATTATTAATTTTTTTTAAGATAACAAGATCTGTATTCTTAGCCGCAGCATTCTCTATTGGATATGGATGTCCCTTGGTCATATCTATCCTCACTGTTGCTATTACTGAACCAAAAAATGGGTATTTAAGGAGTGGAGCTTGCTGGCTCAATTGGTATGAGACAAAAGCTCTTTTGGCTTTTGTTGTCCCTGCCCTGAGCATCATTGTGATGAATCTCATTGTGGTGGTCGTGGTTGTGGTGAAGACTGGGAGATCCTCCATTGGAGAAGGCTGTAAGTCACAAGATTTGAGCAGCATGATCCGAGCCTGCAAAAACGTTGCCCTTCTGACACCTCTGCTGGGCCTCACCTGGGGGTTTGGGTTGGCCACAATCATCGACAGCCGCTCCCTGGCCTTCCACGTCGTGTTTGCGCTGCTGAACGCCTTCCAGGTAAGCTCTGGGTCACTGGGAGTAGTGTGTGCTCAGACCTTGAGCCTGGCATAAAGGTACCAGATCAGAGAGGGGCTGGCACCAGGTGTGTGTGAAAAGTAGGATCTTAGCTCTCCCTTCCACTCTGTGCTTTCCCATGGCACACACACGAGGCATCCCAGGTTGGTGTTTTAGGTGTAGATTGGTCATGGGACAAACTGGTCTGGTTTGAAGTGGGATGAAGAATTAACCCCATTACTGATTTCTGTTAGATGTAAAGTGCACCAGTAAATGTCTATAACTGCAAAGATGTCTGATCCTTATCAATTAACAATTACACAGAAAATTCTCCCTTCCAGTGAAGATGACACTGGCCCAGGTTTCCCAGAAAAGCTGTTGATGCCCCATCCCTGGGAATGTTCAAGACCAGGCTTGATGGGGCTCTGAGAAACCTGGTGTAGTGGAAGGTGTTCCTGCCCATGGCAGGGGGTTGGAACTGGATGTCCTTTAAGGTCAATTCCAACCCAAACCGTTCCATTCCATAGCTGATTCCATGGTTTTGATTAGCTCATCAGCATAAACACCCAGTGTTACCTGACACACTGCTGCACACCCAGTCTGCCTTAGCTCTTCTTGGATCAGGCTGTGTTGAGTGGGCTGAGAAAGTCCTGGTTTGTTACCCATCCATCCAGTTCTTAGTCAGGATTAACACAGGTTATATCCATTCCTGATGTTCCCAGAGAGCCTGCGTGACCTGTGTGGATAAACCCATTTTGTTCATTGCTGTTACCTGAATCACAGGTGATGAGATCTCTCCTTAGTGAAAAGACATCTAGAAACACTTAGAAATATCATGTGGTTATGCTGGTTTTGTTAACTGTTTTTGCAATTTCTTAGGGTTTCTTCATCCTGTTGTTTGGGACACTTCTGGACAGAAAGGTACTTATTCTGGATTATATGAACATTTTCTACACTTTGATAAATTGATCCCTTTAATATTATTTATTTAAATCTTCAGACAAGAGAAGCCTTAAGGATGAACTGCTTTTCATCAAGGCGGAAGTGGGGTCTAGAAAAGGTAAAGTTTATTTATTTTCCCATTAATGGCTAACTTACCAATTTACAAACCTGATTTGTATGTTGGAAGAATGGAACCATCCATGACATCTTACACCATGTAACATTTTTCAAATGTAAATTCTTGCTGAAGGACTTGCAGGTATCTCAAAAGTCTGCTCAGGATATTAAGCTTCTGAATATCAGAAGTAGCAATTGATAGATTTATGTGACTCACTCCTCCATAACCTATTGCTGTGGTTACAACATTAAAAGTGGTATTTTTAACCAATCTCTTCACCTGCAGCTGTCAAAGCACTTTTGCTAGACAGTCCCAGTAACTTTTTTCCTCATGTTAGATTTACTTTAATGTCACTGAAATAAGGAAGGAATGGAATTAGGAATCAGAAATCCCAATCCAATTACCTGTTTGCTGCCTTCACAAACAAAAACATGGATCAGGACTGCTTTAGGATGTCAGAGGATTGTTCTGCTTTCATCTGAGGGATGGAAACCACTCAGAGCCCAGCCAGTGTCTTTGGTGCTAATTGATGTGCACTCATGAGAGCTTGAGGTTCTTTCAAATATCAGAACAATTCATTAAAGCAATTCAGCCTCAAGGAAACACACTGTGTTTTAGCAGCTTCCTACAAAAACTTTGGCAGAACTGAAGTGTTGACATCACTGAGCTGGTGTTTCCTACCTCTACAGGAAAACTTTTGTTTGTTGTCCTTAGATTTCTTTTGGTAACAAGGCTTAGTGGTTTCACATAGTATTTATAAAAGGGAGTGCCTTTAAGGTGTCTCAAGAATTACCTGCAGTGTTTTTTTCTGTGTGCCAAAAGAAATTGTGTCAGTCCAGTTTAGTCATGGGAAAAATAATTTCTTTGCTTTTTTTCCAGTCTATTACTCAGTTATGATCCTTGTATTGAAAGCTGCAGAGGGTCTTCCAGTGCCTCTGTGTTCAAATGTGGTTTATGAGGAGAAAATAGAGGAGTTAAGGCAACTATTCCACCTCTCTGAAATGGGTCATTTGGGGCAGGAGAGACTGTGCAATTTTGAGATTACAATTCTTTTATAAATTCAGGAACATCCAATAAAGATGTTTCACATCTTGTCAGGCATTAGGTCAGGATTGAAAGTTTGAAAGTTAAAATTCTCTCAAGACACCGTCAATATAATAGTCTGGAAACAACAGATGTAAATGTCACTAATCCCATGACTCAGCAACATTTGATAAAAATACTGAGTGATCTCACTGGGCAAAACTTGTTGTGGAAACTATGGCTGTGTGTGCCTGGGAATTCAGGTCGGTGTTGTCACTCACCTGGTGGAAGAAACCACGTGTAGGTGTTTACTGTGGCATAACAGAGGGGAAAGATGTGAGTCATCCACTGTTGTAAACTTGGGTGTAAACATGGAGTTTGACTCATTAGAGCTGGAGAAGTTTGTCACACCTGAGATGATTGTTTAAAAAAAAAGTCTTGTTTCAGAAAGCTTCAGAATCGTGGGATTATTTAGGTTGGAAAAGATCTCTGAGGTCGAATCCAGCTGTGAACCCAGCACTGCCAAACCCACCACTAAACCATGCCCCCAAGGGTTGCATCTGTTTGACTTTTAAATTCCTCCAGAGACTTCATGATGACTCCCCCAGTGCCCTGGGCAGCCTATTCCAATGGATGACAACTCTTCTGGGGAGGGAATTGTCCCTAATATCCAATCTAAATCCCCTGGCACAAGTTGAGGCCATTTCTTTTTGTCCTGTTGCTTGTTACATGAGAAAAGAGCCTGACCCCACCTGGCTGTCCCCTCCTGTCAGGGAGCTGTGCAGAGCCAGAATATTCCCCCCTGAGCCTCCTTTTCTCCAGGCTGAGCCCCTTTCCCAGCTCCCTCAGCTGCTCCTCATCAGACCTGTGCTCCAGAGCCTTCCCCAGCTCTGTTCCCTTCCCTGGACCCGCTCCAGCCCCTCAATGTCCTTCCTGAACTGAGGGGCCCAAAGTGGGACTGTTTGTTTGAGGGTTTAATAGTCCATGTGAAACACTCAAAGGGTGATGCAGACTCTGGCTCAGGCCTCTGAGTTTCCCCAGACCTGCAGGAGCCTTTCCTGCGGGTCACATTTTAAGGTGACCACCTTGTGGTGTTTCTCAGAGGATGCAGAGGCACCTCCTGTTTGAGATGGACCCTCCACCTCCACAGATGATACTTTTAATCTGACCTGATTGTTTTCCCTCCTAGTCCTAGCAGTGGGCAGTTGTCTTCAGTGGATGTGACCAGCAAGAAGAAAGGAGCACTTCTTGCAGAGAGATGCTGCTTTGAGGGGAGCTGAGGAGCCTGACCAGCCCAGAGCATGGACAGCCCTGTCTGGGAGCACCACCACAGGAAGCATCATGAAAACCAGAAGAGAAAAGGCCCTGAACCTGCTGTCAGGAGCAGGAAACCATCAGTGTTGCTGCAGCCCTTGGAGGAAACATGCTGAAACACAAAGCTTGTTTCTCACCTTTGTGAAAACTGCTGTGAGGAGAGTTTGTCCTTGTTTGCCATTTCAGTGCTTCAATTCTTTCTTCTTTTCTACTTTTATTTTTTCTTTTTTTTTTTTTCTTTTTTAATTTTTTTTTTTCTTTTTTTTTTGGCAGTGCAATAATGAGCTGTACAGTATGTAGAGCTGTTCTAAAATTATTTAATTCATCATGTGATGTACAATGTTGAGCATTATCTAGCTGATTTTGGTTGTCTTTTGAGCAAACCTGATTCTATTTGTTGCCACTGTATTCGTCATTTCCATTTGTCCTCCCAGACTGATGTCCAATTCTGTTTCTGCATTGCAGAAACATTGTTCTATCCCTCCCAATATTTGTTGTCTCCATCTCTGTACTTGTGTGTCAGAGGAATTGTACAAAGCCCTTTTCTGATCTGTCAGGACAGAATTTTCATTCTTTGTCCTGTCCTGCAAGACAATGACAGAGGTGAACAAGAAAGAGCACTCTGCAAATAATCAGTTTCCCCCTTTAGATGTGGGAAAGCAAGCAGAGCTGAACCAAATGGATGGAGGTCTCAAGGAGATTATTTCTCCACATGAGATGGGGTGTCTGGTTTAATTAGAAAATCTGTCCTTGTTCTGAGAAACCCTTTCTAATGAAGGCCTTGATAGAAGCATTATTGACTCCTGTCATGATAAATTTATGGTTTAATATGAAAATAAAGTTGAAATTTTGCATTGTTTCTAACAAGTGGTCCTTATCCTTCTCTACCAAAAGTGTAGATTAGTAGTATTACCTCAAGTCAGAAATCACTTAAACCCACGTGACTTCACATACATTTGGAATATAGAAGATTTAAGCAAAATAACACAGCTTAATGTCATCAACAAGCCTCTATAGAGGGAGAAGAATGCCCTGGAAAACCTACAGTTCTGGTGGGAGAAGCTGAGGAGGGTCTGGAGGGCAGAGCTGTGCCTGGGCCATGGGGCATTTCTTATCCTCTGCTGCTTCCTCTCCTCTCTTCTTTCCTTGTGGACTGATCTTGTTGCAGGAGTCCCTGCCTGCTCCTTTCACACAGCCCATCTGCACATTGGAGAGCTTTATTCAAATAGAGGTAAGATTGGGTCTGTCTGCTGCTGTAACAAATTTAAAAGACCATCACCCCAAGGTCTGCTTCTTGGTGTCATTTTATTAATGAAATTATTGGATTATTTTTTCTAGCACCTGTAAATTGAAGCAAACTTACCATAGCCCAGCACCTGCCCTCCTCTCACATGTGTGCATGTTAAACCATTCTGTTAAACAGTGGAATTTATAGATGGTCTTGGGTGAAGCTTCCTTTATTTTACAGACCCCTTCCAGAATCCAGGAAATTCAGCAGGAGTCTGCCCCAGCAAAAGCACCGTGAAAGGAATCTGTTTCATCTGCTGTTTATCTAAGGGTGTTTGAAGCATGGTGCTTATTTTCAGCACCTGGCACATATCGGTATTTTCCCCTGTGTTTTATGGTCATTTAGGTATTTAAAAATAACAGGGGTGGGGGAGCTTTACAGAGAACCAGTTCACGGTCCAGGATGAGGAGGAGAACTGAACTTCTATTTTTAATACCCCAAACTTAAACTGTGCAGGAGCATTTAATGAATAAATATATTTGAGGGGTGAAAGGTGTAGCTGTCCTTTGTGGGCTGTAAACTGGTGTTTCTCTGAATGCCATGGGCTGACAGCCCAGCTTTAATTGCAGCTGAGGAGAGGGAACCACCAGAGCTGGGATTATGCCAGTTTAACAAATTAATAATGTCAGTGTTGTGTGGGACAGCTGGACACCTTGATGTGCAGGAGCTTGGCTGGAGCTGGCTGCCAAAGGGCTGAGCCCTGAAATCCCCCAGTGCCCTCCCAGCCAGGGTGTCACATCCCAGTTCCTTCCACAGCTTACAGCACTGGCCATGCATGACCCACACAAACAGGGTCTGCAGGGCCACGTCCTTCCAAAGTTAAGTCTTATTTCAGGGGGAAAGCACAGTTTGGGACATGCAGCACTATTTCACCTCCTGCCCCACAGGGAGAATGCTCCTAAAATCCCTGGTGGATGTGCTCTCAGGAAAGGGTCCCCCTAGCACTGCCTCCTTCTCTGGCTCATTTCAGTGGTTTTGTTTAGGCCAACAGCATGATGGGAATGTATTTCTAGCACAGAAATCTGTGAATACCATTGGGTCAAAATTCTAAATTCACCAGTATTCCCCTTCCCTGCCCCCCAGGTCAGATGTCCCATTTGTATCCTGCAGGCAGAGCAATGCTGATTATGTAGTTTTCAGTTTCTAACACATTCTGTATCATGAAACAGATTATTTTTGTTTTCATTCTCTCAAGGGGGGCACAATCAATATCAAATTGATACTGGTTCCAGCTGAACCTGTATCTTATCTGTATCTGTCACCTGTAGCTTATCTATCTGTATGAGCTGAACTTGATAGAAGTTCCAGCTGAACTTGAGGATGAACTTTGCTGTGCAGTGAGTGAGCAATGAACAGATTGTTCAGAGAGTGTGTGGAGTCTCCCTCACTGGAGATATTCCAGAACCATCTGGACACAATCCTGTGCAGTATCCTCTGGGATAATGCTTGAGCAGGAATGTTGGACCAGATGACCCCACTGTGGTCCCATCCAGCTTGACCCATTCTGTGATTCTGTAAAATGCCATTGGAGTTCTTTAGAATTTTAACTTCCCTGTTAGATTTAATGTAATGAAATCTTTCCATGGTTTTTCTCTGGACACTGTGGTTGGAGACGTTTTTCTTCAGTAACTTCCATCTGGACACAGCAGAGAAACCTTTCCAGTGGTGTAAAGCTTGTGAACACGTTTCCATGCCCTCTGTGTTTCAGATCAGATGTGGCTGGACACTGGGTGTTCCTTCAGGCCCCTCAGTTCCTTGTTGTATCCAAAACCCAGCCTGGCTCCAGTGACACCCTGGGGCTGCTTCAGGCTTTGGGAAAAGGTGCATGTCCCTTCTGATCTGACAGAAATAGTTCATCTGTCACTAATTACTGCAGCCATGTGCTATGGCTTTTTTTTGTTTTCTTTTTTACAACTGGAAAACAATCTGAGGTCTATTTATTTACTTAACTGCAGCCAGTCAGTGGAATGGCACTTTTATTTGCTCAGCAGTGCTAAACTTTAAAAGCTCTGTGCCCTCTTGCTTACTTAAGCATCAATCTCTAATTATAGCTCTTCAACCCACATGTAAGATGTATGTGTACCCTTGGGTACTTTTGTTTCAGGTTGAGACCAGTAATAAATCATCTCTTTGGGCTGTTTGAGGATTAGGTGTTGAAGAATGGATTGATTAGCAAGATCATTCCAAGCCTTGGGCAGTGCAAGTTGAGTTTTATCATGTACTTCCTATTCATGCTGCAGCACCTCTGGGCAGGGAACAGCCAGACTGCTGCAATTACTGGGCTGTTGGAAGATGGAGCTATATTTAGCTTGAGTTTGGCTTTAAATATCCTTATTTAAGAAGGGTAAGTTAATAGAGGAGTGAGTGTTTTGAGAAGCAGTGAGTTTTCCTTACCCTGGTGTTGCTGAACAGACTTTCAGTAAACACCAATTCCTGGGCTCTGTGCAGTGGTGTGGAGGCAGATCCCAGCCTGGGAAATGGTCCCTGGTGGCCTCAGCACTTGATCCCTGTCCCAGGCTGTCCTTCCCTCTGCACTATTGATATCAGCAGCCAAATGGGAATTTCTAGGGTGAAAGTGGCCATCTCCAGGCAGAGCTCTCTGGAAAAGGAAGCTGGGGCACTTCTTTCAGTATACCTGCACTGATGCCAACCCTTTCAGTACACCCTGATGCCCATTAGTTGTGCCTTTGGCCCACATCCTTACTCTCAGAGTGTTTATCTTCCAGAAATGCCCCACTGGTGTCAATATTTCATCCTGCCTTCTTGTGCTCCAAAGGAGCAGAACTGGGCTGGGGTACCCCTGGCCTGTTTAAATCCCATCAGATCCCTCACCCTGCTCTGTGCCTTTCTGCTGTTTCCACAGGAAACGATCCATTTTTTCCTGGGTAATATTTACATTTACTCATGCAATTTACTCATGCAATCCTTGTTTCTGTCGTGCTGCAGCTGAAAATCTCCCACATTGCTGAGGTGGTTGGGTTGGGAGCCCTGGGACAGCCTGGATTTCTCCTGCATTATTACAAAATGTTATCTTAATCCCTGCTCATTGCAGAGAGCCTGGGGGATTCATCTGTGCAGCTGGAGAGGTGCAGCAGAAATCCCCTGGTTATCTGCTGTGCCCCAAGCACAGAGCAGGGATGGGGCACTGGAACAGGGATTTTGACTTCTTTATCCATAAGCTGTAAAGCTCATGGAGTGTAATGTGTGTCAGACTCTGTCAAAAGATCTATTGAAGACAAGACTTGAAGGCTGACTTTGAAGTGTGCTGATTAGCACTAAAATTTCCTTTAAAATGAACTGCCAGGCTCTAAGTGTCTTGAAAATGTCTGCTTTGGGGAAAAGGCTCACTGATACTTTTTTAAAGCTTTTATATTCTAGACCAGAAGTAACTGCTGAGATTAACCAGAGGCTTCTCTTCTCTTATGTGATCAAACCACCTTTCAAGTTTCTTTTGATAGATTGACCTGTCTTTGCCCTTTCTGAAGAGGAGTTGTGGTATTGAATTTGTATTGACTTCCATTTTTGGTAGCAGACAGAACAATTAATTTAGTACACAAATGCACCCATCAGGTTACAAGCTGTGTTAAAGTAATAGGAATTTGGGTTTTCTTCCTGTAATGAGTGTGGGTGAAAACCTGCAAGGAAAAAGGAGCTCTCCCAGGGGATCTGGAGTGGTGCAGTTGTTTGGCAGCAGCAGAAGGCAGTCCCTGTGGAGGGTGCTTCACTGTGGGGTGTTTATGAGGAATAAACATGTAAAACGTGCTGCTTCTATGAATATGTGTTTCCTTTTTTCCTAAAGCAATGGTTCCTGTGCAGCTGGTTAAAATCTTAAATTACAACCATAGAATGGTTTGGATTGGAAAGAACCTTAAGGATCATTTAATTCCAACCCCCTGCCATGGGCAGGGAAACCTTCCACTATCCCAGGTTGCTCCAAGCCCCATCCAACCTGATCTGGAACACTTCCAGGGATGGGGCAGCCACAGCTTCTCTGGGCAATCTCCTCCAGTACCTCAGTACCCTCACAATAATTAATTTCTTCCTAATATCCAATCTAAATTTTCCCTCTTTCAGTTTGTACCCATTATTCCTTGTCCTGCCACTGCAGTTCCTGAAAAAGAGGTCTCCAAAGAACCTTCTCTTCTTGCAGAATTATTGTTAGTTAATAATTTTGTGTCATTGTGGTTGTGTTGCTTCTGGTGAAAGGTGACTGAAAGACACCAATTCTGAGGTTTGAAGAAGCTTTTGCCTCTGAAATATCCTGGGGAGAGTCAGTCTATCTCAGGCTGCACATCTCTGTAGCAGCTTTTGAATGAATTTGATGATTTTGCGTTCTCTAACATGTTTCTCAGTGTATTAACTTGATTTTTTTTTTTTAAGTAAGGAGTTGTAAAGGTAGAAAGGGGTACATTTGTTCTTTGGCTTTGTCACCAGACTTAAAGGTGTATCAAAATACACTGCACAACCTTTGTGCAGTAAAAAATACATCTCAATGCAGTATCAATGGAGGCTGTGCCTGGAATAATTAATTTTTGTTAATATCTTCATATGGCTTTGGATATGTAGAGCCATTTAAAATAAATCACTGAACCACTTAAGCAAAATGCCTTTGATAGGATCAAAATTTCCCGATTTGTGGCCAGCAGCAAAGATGTGGTGTCTGTTAGAGCTTGTATGTATGGCTGGGGCCCCAGAGCAATGCAATTGTTTGTTGTCTGCACACATCTCAGGAAGATGAGGAAAAACAATTTTTTTTTTTTTTTTGTGTCTTCAAAGATACAGGCAGGAGCTTAGAGAGGCTGAAGTAAAGGAAAAAAGTTTTTTCCTAAAGGCAAACTGAAGGATTTTAGAGATGGAAATTATGTGGAAAATATGGAAATATGAAAACAATATGGAATACAATAAAATAAAGTCCTTCTGCTTACAAAGAAGTCATAACTTTTGGTTAAAAAAAGGGAATGCTTTAGAGATTTGCTCTTTTATTATCAGCAAAAAAGGAATTTTCTGAGAGAAGCAGAGGGATCCTTTGCCCCCTTCAAAATAATCCACCAAAAGAATTGGAAGCAATCACATGATGAAGAGTCAGTGAAAACAATTTTTTTGGTATCTTTTGACAGTGTTGAATTTGAGATGAAAATCTGTTTTTGAATCCTTGTTCAATATTTCCTGGCTGTAGTGTGGACCCAACAATGGCTGTCCTTACCCTTTTGTTTGCTGTTTTCTGTCAAGATCTCTGTGGGAGATTTCCAGATGTGCTGTGGCTTTAGGTTCTCCTCAGTTCTCAGCTTGTTTACTCAATGTGCTCACTGCAGGGCTGAAAACCATCTCTGGAACTCATTTTGTTTTGCTCAGTGTGAGCTGAGCACCTTTGGAAACAGGTGACTCTCTGTCACATGGAAAACACTGTGTGTTCTTCAACCTTGTGTACTCCCACGTGAAGCCAGGAGGAGCCCAGGACAGGCTGAACATCACCCAGGGAGCAGCACCCAGGTAAAACTTTGGGCTCCTTGCGTGACCTGGATAAAAGCATTTTTTTAAAAGTCAAAGTCATCTTGCTCAGCACATTCACACTTTCTTTCTCCTGACACGACAGACTTGGAAGGTGCAAATCTAATGGAATCTGTGATTTTAATGTCATAGATTTTCACCCTCTCATCAGTGTGAGCACAGGCCTGTGGGGAATTTGCAGTGTGAGCTCTGAGCTCTCCATCCTGTGAAGAACCTCATTTATTAACCAGAGCCAGCTGCATAAAGCAAATCCAAAAGGCAGTGGTTTTTTAAAGCACAAAATTACATATTGAAAGGAATAATAACCACAAACTTGTTCTCTTTTTTGACCTAATCCAAAACCAAATAACAGGTTTTTTCATCCCTGAGACTGTGGTGTAATCTTAAATAATTTTTTCAGACATTAACAATTTTGAAGATGAATTAGAGATCTACATAGTCTCAGATCTTACAGAGGTTCTTACAGAAGTCTGTGAGAAAAATACAGGGAGTGTGTAAAACAATTCTCCATCTCCCTGAGCCAAACTCCTCACAGGGGTACTGTAGCAGAAAGCATGCATGAGATTGTTAAATACAGGCCATTTTCACTAATTTATAATCACTTCCTGTCTTTCTGTGTGCAGGGAAACAATCCATGCTCACTGCTAAGCACCTCCTACACTACCAAATATATCAGGAGTAATTCCAGCAAGCACCAGCCCTTTCTATGATTCCATGATGCTGTTGGTAGGAAAAGTGTTGTAAATTCAGCCATGTTTCACTGGGAACTTTCAGAAACTTCAGATATCTGCATTTGGCGTTGTATTTTCTGCAAATATTGACCTAACTATTTAGAGCAAAGGTGCCTCTAGTCACTCAGGCAAAAAATTCACCCAGCCTTCAACCTGCACCTTGCCATCCTCTCCCTGGGACTCTCAAACAGGTTAAAGCCTTTTCCCACAGGGAAATTTTGAGGAAATGGAGAAATTTGCAGATGGAGGCATTTGCAGCTGAATGCTTTCCTCAGCTTCTGTCCCTCCCTCAGCTCTGAGACAAACTGTGCAGCATTCCACAAGAAAAGTGAAATTGCCCTGGAAAAAATCCATGCCTGTCTTTTTTTTTTCTGGAGGGGTGAGCCAGGAAATGCTCCAGAGCATCACTGCAGGTGTGGGCACCGTGAGGATCTGCTGGGGCCATGGTGGGGTCAGACATGGGCAGGGAGGAGGAAGAGAAAGGAACTCCTGGATCATCTGCACGAGAAACTACATGGCCAGTACATGTGGATTTGTTAATTTTTGGTGTGAGTGTTGTGCAGGATAAGTCTTCTTTCTGCGTCTATTTGTACCTTTCTGTATCTTTTTTTGTCCTGAATAAAACTTCCAAAAATGACAGAACAACAAATGGATAAAACTGGAATTCTATTCTCAATTTCAGTGCACCCATATTTTGTGGAAAAAGTCAGGGCTCTTTCAAATTCATGAACATTTGGCTAAGCAGTTTATGGGAACAGTGAGCCAGCATTCTCCCTGTAAAATCTTTCATTTCCAGATTTACTTGCTACCAGAACTTGGGTCCTGTACAGTTGTACCACAGACTGTAAATACAACACAAATAACAAATGCCATCTCCAGGTCTGCTTCTGTGTTATGGGCAAGCATGAGCAGATGTTTTAAAAGATCAGTTCATCCTCTCTTGTTCCATTTTCTTCCCCAGCCCCTGTATTTGTTCCAGGCTCTTTTCACAAGGAGTAACTGATACCAGTTTGGTACCAGTCTGACTGGAGGTTTCACTGAAATTTAGCCAAAGTGTGTCTAATCTAAAAAAACGCCCAAGACACACATTAGAATTAATTCACAAACCTCCCCCTTCCTCCATGCCTGACACATTTGTCTTTTTTTATTCATATTAAAGTACAGTTCTGCTGATTTGCCTCTGTGACTAAATGTACTCTCAGAAAATCCTCTTTCCTTAATCAGTTCTCTTGATTTTTCTGTGCTATTTGTGATTTTTTAAAATACTCTGTCATTGGAGCTGCTTGTTGCATTCTAAGATACAATCACAGATAGAAAAGGTTGAAAGAATTCTCTAGGCAAAATAATGGAAACATCTTTTTGTCTTGGCAAGTTAATGCACAGTTTCACCTTTGCATCTACAATGGCTACAGGAGCTGAACATTTTGTGCTGTTGGTACTTGCTTTCATTAGAAATGCGAGGTGATGTGACTTTTCCTATTATTATCTGATTTCTCTTTAGGGGAAAATGTCAGTGTGACCTGATTAAATTAACATTCTTGAGGCAATTTCTGGCTGTGAACTTTTCTCAGGAATAAATCACTCATATGTGCTGATCATCTTGAACTTTATAATGAATTAGGCATGCACTAATTTTGCTGGCAAATTGTTAATTAAGAAAAACCCTAAATTATGCCTTGCAAAGCTGTTTAAAAGCCAATTACAAAGGTGCAGATAAATATCTTTCTTTTAGGGTTCCCTACAATGACTTGTGAACAGTCATCTTAGAAATAGTTTAATTATATTTCAGGATTCCAAAAATCTCAAGAAGATTGAATGGATGGTATAATAGATAATCAATAGTTAACTAATTTTAAAATTGATTCAGGGTGTAAGGAGAAAATGTTGCTGTGAAATATCTGGGACCATTTCATCAAATTCTGTGGGAGCAAGAAAGAAAATCTTACCTGTAGATTTCTGCTCAAGAGTAGTCGTTACAGGTTTAGAATCTGAAGTAAGAAACAAGGATTAGAATATCATAAATTGCTCAGAAAAAAATAACTGTGCACAATCTCAACCTCTTGTAGTGGGCAGACTGTAGATTTCAGCCAGAAAACCTTTCCAAGCTTGAACAGACCCTGATTTTACTGGGAGTTCAGAGGACCATAATGCAGTAAAGAATCAAAATAAAATTATAAGACATCTCTCAACTGTGCACATAAAGGCAGTCTGTGGTGTATGTGTTTCCAGGGATTCTGTTGTGGTTTGAAAAGACAGGTGTCCGCTAAGGAAGGCAGGAGCCTCCCTTGAAGTAGAGACTGTGAACCCCCTCCCAATGAATTATTATAATTTTGAAATTAAGGGGCTCTCAGGCAAAAATATGGGAGTAGGAATAACAGTGCTTTATTAGGGAAACAAAAATAATATAAAAATGCAAGTAATACAAAACAACACTGACAGAGTCAGAAGAGACCCTGACCCCCTGTGGGTCAGGATGTTGGTGGCAGTCCCATTCCATGCTGGCTGCAGCCCTCCTGCAGTGCCAGCCGTGGTTCTGCTGGAGCAGGGATCCTGGAGAAGGGTGGAGTTTTCCTCTGAAGGTCCATTGCTGCTGTAGATGGGCCTGGTCTTCCTCTGGGAATGCAGTGGAGAAGAAAGCTGCTTTTCTGAAAATCCAGTGGGAAAAGGCTGTCTCTGCTGTTCCAAATCTCAGATTATATCCAGGTAGGAATGCTTGGCTCCTCCCCTGGGTGGAGCATCTCCCAATGGGATGATGTAATTTCATTAGCCATGCAGTGGCACTCAATAGCCCATTAACAGTAGATATCTCCCCTGAGGGAGGATTGGTCTTGGAAGAGCTAAAGAAAGCTGTCCCATCTGGTTTTAACAGGTGGCCTGATTAACAGAACAAAACTGCCTCACCTCTAACAGATGGCAACAGCATACACACCCCCAGCCACATCTTGCGTTTTCAACCTAGGACAGAAGCTCTGGAGGCTGCAGCTCTCAGGGCTGGTGTGGAGCTCCAGGCAGGGTTAAACACATTATCCTGGCAGAAATGGTTTAATGGCTGAGCTGTGTTAGGTTGTGACAGAGCAAAGGTAAATCTGTTTTCTTCTCATGGCATAGACAGACAATGGACTTTATCAAAGATAAGAATTTAGTGAAGTATCTATAAATATGCATTGTTTTATGAATGCCTGTCTCCTATTTAATGGTTTAAATTCCCTTAAAGTTCTTGGGAATGAAGGAAAAGCACAGAATGCTTCACTCACACCTGCATTTTTTCCTCGTTTCCAAAGTAGCTCTGTACTTTATTTTTGTTACAATTACTCAGAAAAAAAAAAGCTGGATAAAAGTAGAAAACTTTTCTGTTCTTATTGCTAAAAGAAATTGTCAGTGTGCTGTTTCAGTTTGATCTGTTCTTCCTGGATTTGGTCAGGTTGAAATAGTGAATTTAATCGTGGCTCCTTTATTTTTCTCTGCAGAAGTTAATTAAACTCTTTTTCCTAGAGAAAAGCTCAGGGACCTTGGAAATATGCAATACAGCAGCTCCTACCAGCACATTTTTGTGCAAATGTGCAGCTTATATATATTTTATGTGGATGCCCTTGGATAATCTGGGCATGTTCAGCAGTGGCTGGTTAGTGTGTAATTCCCTGTCATGATATGCCCAAGTCTTTTTTTGAATATAATTTACCAGTCCTCAAGGGATTGCTCTCAAAGTTCTAAAAATTCCAGCTTTCATTCCAGTAATTGTCTTTTATCCTTCCTTCTGAGCCTTCCAGGGGACATTATTTTCAAATGCTATGTTTGCACTTCTAACATAGTTATTTATTAAATCATTTTCTGCTTCTTGGGTAGACTTTTTCTCAGGTTCCAGTCTGTTATAAAGTCCAGCCTTTGACTGGGAGCTCCCAGTATCCCAGCAGAGATCCTAACACTGGTGTGTCACCTTTTAGAGGGAGAGACTGCAAACAGCAAGGGATTTAAAATAAACAAATAAATCTGTCCTGAACATTGGAATGGCTGAGGTGAAGGCTTATCCACCATCATGGGTTTGCCTGTTTTCAAATCTTTTATTCCTTTAGGAAGAAAATGTTTTTAGAGGGTAACACTTCAGGTTGCACATTTTTGACTGGGACTTTACTCAGTTGCCATGGGGGACATTAGGCTCTTGTAATGTGAAGGCTCTAAAATTAATCCATTGAGTGCAGAGGGCTCTTACACAGCATTTTCTCCATGGTGCTGATGGTATGATTTATACTGCAGTAAAAACATCATGAAAGAGGGGTTTAGAAAACAAATTGGGTCTGTTCTCATTGACCTGTCCAAGACTGAGCCAGGCTCATCTGCTCACCATGGCCATCAGTTCCATCCTCACCTCTTTGTGCTCCAGCTCTCCTTTGGTCTCTGTCTCTCAGTGAATATAATCTGTTAGGACTATTTTTTTTTTCACTGCTTCATTTGTTTTTTCTCACCTTTTAATTATTACTCTGCTCATTTTATCATCTCTCAATTAATCTGCTTTGGTCTCAGAATATCAACCATCTTGTTAAAAATATACTGTCATAGTAAATTATTTAAACACATGCTAAATTTACTTACATTAAACATGTTCTTAATATCTGAGATATATAATCAAAAAATAGATTCTCTGCTTATTTGCATGTTGAAATAATGAAAACCTCACCTTGAGCCATAGTTTGATTTATATAAAAGTTTTTTGGATTTGATCATAGCTTACAATTTGAGGACAATAACAGGACAATAACAGCATTAGCTTTGCAACACTTGGTGTAGTGTGAACAAGAATTAGTCATTAAGAGGTGGAGAAAAAGTACAAATAATACAATGCCTGTTTCAAGAATTAGGCAACATTTTTTTCTTGTTATCAGGACATAATTTGTATAGAAGCAGAGGAACTTTTGTTTCCTCTCATATTAATTATCAAAAATCCCTTAAACCCCAATTTATCCTCATTCAGAAGTCTTAGACTGCCTTTTTTTTTTTAATATTGCAAAGGTTCTTGGTTCTGCTTCCCTTACTAAGAATTAAAGAAGAAGCAACTCTTTTAGTACAAATGCATTGAGAGAATCATAAAATCATTAAAATTGGAAAAGGCCTTTAAGATTATCAAGAACAAACTCTGGTCTCCAAAACGATGTAGCTTCATCCAAGCCCTCTTTTGGCAACATTTCCTGGCCCAGAGTTGGGATTTTTTGGTTGGGTGCTGGTTTGTCTTGGCCAGCAGTGTGGTGAAAAATTCAGCTTGAGTGCAGGTGACAGATTGAGCGCCAGGGAAGGACTTCCCAGCAGTGGTGTGGTCAGTGAAATCTGAGTCACCCTGAAGTCTGAAATAAATGGAAATGGGGTGAGGTAAATAATGTCCAAGGACAAGGGAGGAACTTAGGAAATAATGTGAGGAACTGCTCTTATGTTTTTCTCTGGGCTCAGCTTATCTTGACATGAAACTCTTCCCAACGCAACCAATGCTCTCAACACAGCCCTTGTTACACTGATGTCAAAAAGCTGGATGGTCTCATGTTTTATCACAGAAATCTTTCAAACACAGAGAAAATTAATCACTCAGGTATGGGATACAAATACAAATAAATCATATAAAAATATAAAATTATATAAAATATATAAAATATGGAAATATAAACCCTGGGTGTAGTGTCTCACACCTATTACAATCAAATTCAAGTGGAGAAAGAGGAACATTTCCTTCGTACTATTTTCCAGAACAAATCATTATTTTTAAGGCAATAATCTTCTGCTGTGATTATATATATATATGTATATATATATATATATATTTTTTTTTTTTTGTTTTTACTTACTACACCTTTAGTTTTTAATTAATCCACTAGAAATGGATCAGTGATGAAAGCTCCACAAGCTAATATTTCACATCTCCAAGCACCTCTCCAATGCCTTCTAAGTGACATGAGAAACTTACAATTTTTCTTTGTGGCATTGAAGGTAATCCTGTTTAGGACTGGCTTTTTTGGTGGTAAAATTGTTAATTTTATGATAGAGCCCTCTTACCACTGTGCTGCCTGCAGACTTGCCTGCCTCCACACCTGCTTTTACCCAGCTGTGACAATCTGTGTTGGCAGCAGGCTGTGGGCATAACCCAGGACAGGCACAACAGTCTCCAAAACACCTCACAGCTCCTTGGTTTTCCTTCCAAGTAAATAGAGCACAGTAAATAAACTCCAGCCTGGTCCAAGGACTAAAATGTGTAACATGCACAGGGAAGCAGGGAGAGAGGGGAAAAGGGAAGGGATAGACAGGGCTGAGTTGTGGAATTGCACAGGGGGCTGAAAAGAGATGTCCCTACCCTGAAACTCTAAAGGGGATTTTTTGGGGATTGCTGCATTGTAGATGATGCAGTTTAAATGAATAGGATGTATTTTCAGAAACTCTCCTTTTTCTTTTATTTCTTTGAGCCTCTTTCATCTTCCAACCCATTTTACTTCAAGAGTTTTCTCTTGCTTTTACCAGTTTGAAAATGTTTCTTTTTTCCCCCTACCTTCTACTGCTGTTGCTGCATACTTTTCATTTATTTTCCTTTTCCTCTCCTCTCCTCTCCTCTCCTCTCCTCTCCTCTCCTCTCCTCTCCTCTCCTCTCCTCTCCTCTCCTCTCCTCTCCTCTCCTCTCCTCTCCTCTCCTCTCCTCTCCTCTCCTCTCCTCTCCTCTCCTCTCCTCTCCTCTCCTCTCCTCTCCTCTCCTCTCCTCTCCTCTCCTCTCCTCTCCTCTCCTCTCCTCTCCTCTCCTCTCCTCTCCTCTCCTCTCCTCTCCTCTCCTCTCCTCTCCTCTCCTCTCCTCTCCTCGTTTTCTCTTGCTTGCTGTGCCCAAAGTGTACCCAGAGTAAAGAATTACTTGAAAATACAATTTACACATGTAGTTGACATTGCACATCTCAGCTGGTGGCCTCAGCTGAGTCATCCTTGTGTTAAACTGCCTGATCTGGCTGCTGCAGTTCCTTGATCTCTGCTCCTTTTTGGAGGCCAGGCAGGCAACAATCAAACCTTCTCATCTTGGTGAATAAACCAGTGACTCCAGGGGAGGCTCATGTGGCAGCCTGGGAATCAGGTATTACCAAATTTTGCTTTTAAATGAACATGTATAATAGAGCATGAATCAACAGAGGTCGATAAAAAAAAAAATCCATCTGTTTCTTTCCCCTCTTTCTCCCATGAGAAAGGAGCTGAAAAAAGCCTGGAGTAATAAGAAAAGATAGAACATTACTTCAAGGATATGGAGTTCATAAAAAAATTCCAACTTTTCATGGAATCACAGAATCATTTAGGTTGGAAAAGACTGAGTTAGAAGGTGAATATCATCAGGTTCAACCATTAACCCACCACTGCACCCTACCATTAAACCAGGTCCCTCAATGCCACATCTACACGTTCTTAAATACCTCCAGGATGGTGATTCCATCACTTCCCTGGGAAACCTGTTCTGGTGCTTGACAACCCTTTTGTCAAAGAAATATTTCAGATCACATTCATTAAATTAAAAAACCAAAACAAACAAACAAACAAAAAAACTAAAACAAAAAAAAAAAAAAACAAAACCAAACCTTGATTAGTTTCATAACTTCTGCCAAGTTCTGCAAACAGTTTATATATTTTTTAGGATGTGATACCAAGACAGTCTCAATTCTCTCTGCTGCTGACTCAAAAGGGTGTAGTCAGACCAGGCTGCCAGTATGTCCAGAAACTGAATAAACAGGAGCTGAAATGAGAACCACAAGGTTAAAATCATTATTATCCCCCAAGGATTGTGTTGGAGCAGTGGAGACTCCACAAGCAGAGTCTTATTTCTGCCAATTAGGAGAAATGTTTTGGATGGAATCTTATCACAACCACTTGCTAAACCAACTGGTGTAAGTTGGATTAGTTTAACAAAACTTACACAAATAGCAGGGAGGGTTGCAGCTGAAAGAATGGTAGGTACAAACCCAAGCACATCTCTCCAGGTAAAAATGGAGAAAGGAAAGGATTTGCTACCAAAAAAAGGATTTGCTGCTCCAAAAAGTGAATTTGGTGGTACCCTTTGCTTTGCCTATGGTTCTGCATCTCCTTTATCCATGTTTTTGCTGTTTTTCCAAAGCATTAAAAGATATATAATTAGAGATTTCCACTAGTTTCTGGTTTTGAGGGAATCAACAAGTTCAAAAGTTATTGTGGGCAGTGTAACTGTGTAGTCCTCATTCCCCTAAGAAACTGAGAAGCAAGTTGACTCCATAACTTTCATTCAATTTTCAGAATTAATATGTATTTTCAGTGACGAAGAAATTAAAAATCAGTTTTTTAGGAAGTATCTAACATCAGAAATGTTAATTTCAGATTTTTACTCAAACTACATTTATCCTTTTCTCTTTAACCAATTTTCTCTTTTGAATGATTCCATGATAAAAGTGGTTTCTGTTTGTCGCTTTTTGTTGTTTGTTGTTGGGTTTTGGGTTTTTTTTTTCCTCATGCTCAAAGATAAAAAGCTGACAGATATTTAAATTTTGATGTGTCACATGTCACCAACTCCCATTAGGTGGGATGGATTTTAGCTCACACATAAATTATCTTCATATGGCATAGGATAAACTGTAGAATTCTGCTCACCTGCACTTCACTGGCTGTTTGCTCTGTGCCATCCCTGTCCCTCCTCTCAGGAGGCTGGGGACCAGTGGTTGGAAGCAGAGCATCCCAAGGTGTCCTCACTGCTGCAGAGAAGCCTTTTTTTAAGTGAGATGTACCCAGATGGCCTGAGAGAACTGTCAGCAGGTGGCCTAGTTTGAAGTTGTCTTTGGCAAGTTCTGCACACCCAGAGGACAGAATTAGTGGCTTGATTGATCACACAGATTTTATATGCCTTAGTAAGAGAAATGCATTGCTCCATGCAGGCGTGCTAAGGGACAGGTTGCCTACGTTTGCAGTGGAGGTTGGTGCAAGGTGTTTTGGAGGGATGTGTGAGGAAAAGTTAGAGTTAGGACTAATTTTAGACCTAGTTCTCCAGTTCTAGAAAACTTGGCATTTTTAGAGGGCAATTCACTTGACTACTCTCAGCTCTTTTTCTCAGTGAGATGAAATGGCCTCTGTGATTACATATTTAAGAAGGGAGGAAAAAAGCTTCCCTGTTGGGGTAAGAATGTGTGAGAGGAGCAGCTCTGCAGACACCAAGGTCAGTTCAGAAGGAGAGGCAGGAGCTGCTCCAGGGGCTGGAGCTGGGGTTCCCCTGCAGCCCAAGGTGAGGACACGGAGATGCAGCCGTGCCCCTGCAGCCCAGGGGGACCCTGGGGAACACAGATCCACCTGCAGCCAGGGAGGAGCCCACAGCAGAGCAGGGGGATGCCAAAGGAGGCTGTGACCCTGCAGGGAGCCTGTGCTGGAGCAGGGTCCTGGCAGGACATGGAGCCCCATGGAGAGAGGAGCCCACGCTGGAGCAGGATTTGTGAACCTGCAGGGGATCCCGCTGGAGCAGCCCATTCCTGAGGGACTGCAACCCGTGGGAGGGATCCACGCCAGAGCAGAACTCCAGCTCGTGGGAAGGACTCACACTGGAGCAGTTCATCCTGGATCTGTCTCCTGGGAGAGGAAGGCCACCCTGGAGCAGGGGAAGAATGTGAGGAGTCCTCCCTGTGAGGAGGAAGGAGCAGCAGAAACACCATGTGATGGACTGAGCACAGCCCCCTTCCCTGTGCCCTGCTGAGGGCCAGAAAATGAGGGTGGAGCTGAGCCCTGGAAAAAGAGAGGGTGGGGGAAAAGTGTTTTGATATTTTATTTTGGCTATTACCCTACACATTTGCTGAGCAAGCTATCTCCCTTCCAGAGGCTGGGAACTGTGGAGAAGGTCTCAAGGGTGAGGGCATTAGAGCTCTTCCAGTGTCATGCCAGCAGGGAAGACCTGGGCATGACCAAAACTGCTCCACTTGGCAAATCCTGCCTCAGCAGGGATATTTAAAATATCATTCAAAATGGAGTGAGTAGACCCAGCAGAGTCCATGGCTCAGTTAACACGTTCTGGCAGACAGAAATGAGCCCCCAGGGAGGATGGCACCCACCTCACCCAGCCCCTCTGGGCCTCAGGCTTGGCACTGGCGTGGTGTTAATTGACTGTGTCACATGCTGCAGTGTGTGACAGGGAGGATGGCTCAGCCTGGCCCCCTAATGAGTCCTGGCATCTGTTTCTCAATGAGACAATAACAGGAATAGGAGCAGTTTTGTTGGACACATCCAGATGGATGAAGCCCTTGCACTCACATCCCCTTCTTTCATTGCAGTTCTTATGGCTGAGGATGAAATCACTTAAGCAGAGCAGGGAGTTAATTTTTATCTCAGCTGACCAGTGTGACATTAAACATCAAGCCACAATTATTATTTTTTTAATAACCATGTGAGCAAATGCACTGATCATTTCAGACACCCTGCCCCTGGCACATGACCACGTTTGCCCTGCCTGGTGTTCTTTGTGCTGCACCAGGATTCCCCACAGTGCTGAGCAGTGAGCATGGAGCTTGGCTGTGCTTCATGGGGTGTGTTGAAAAGACACCTTGCAGTGCTGTGGTGTATCATAATGGAAATGCTGCCATTCTAATTTGTTCTTTATTTCCTATTGCATTAAATCAATATTTCTTTAAAAAGCTGCTTTAAAAATAGAAAAAATAATTGAATGAATCAACTGGTAGGCTGAAGGATATTTTTCTCTGTACTTTTTTTTTCCTGTATATATTTTTTTCTAAAAAATCAATAAAGTATTCAGTTTTCTGTCCTTACAAGCATGTTCAATGTTGGTTTTTATTCCTCTGCTTCTCATGGTACATGCCACTTATGCTCATGCAAGCTTGGGGAGACCAGCAGTTTCTTAGTTTTCTTCAGTCAGTGGAACATTTTCCAAACTGTGGGGTTTTTTCCTCTGAGATTCCTGCAAAAATTGTTAAACAACTTGAATCCTTGAGTCTCACCCCTTCACTAGCCTGAACTAGCTCATGAGACAGTTCACAATGTTCAACAACATCCTCAGCCTGGCCTGGCACGACCAAAATCTTCTAAAATTCCTCAGTTTTGTGGTTTGCCTGGGAATATTTTTGTACTATTTTTGTAAGTGAACTTCTTTTCCAGCCATCTATGAACCCTTACTGTGCCAAGACTTTCACTCACATGTGTTTTTTTGCTGAGATTTTGCCATGTGTAGTAAGACTGAATCTTACCAAATATGAGCAAGTCCAAGGTTTAAAGCTACTGGACAAGGACTGTGATTAAAAAAATAACCCTCTCCCCACTTTGTTTATTTTGCTGTTAAGACTTTAGTGCCCTGACTACTTTGCTGCTTGAGCAAGGAAAGCAAGTCAGGACCAGTCAGTAAGACCAGTTAAGATGGGAGCTAAGATGAGGACAACATCATTGATCTGTTACTAACAATGACAATGTCACCACCTGCAATAAACTGGGGAATAAACTCAATTTCCTCCCATGGCCAGCTTTCATGAGTTGCTAGCCATGATTTCTGCAAACTCTTTCCTCGATATAAGTGACATGCCCCAGAAGGACTTTGATTTATATTTCACATTTACTGTTTTTTGACTCTGTAGCAGCTATCAAAGTCCTCTTTAAAGCAATTACTGTTTGGAGCAGAACCATGTTCCTGCTCTCTCCTAGTGCTAAGAGCTCTGGATGATGCTCTAAATTACACCCATCTTTTCCTTCTTTTCTACCTGTGCATTTTCCAAATCATGCCCATCCTGAGTTATGCTGCTGTCCCTCACTAAATGCTGATGTTTATTGCTCTGCTCCATGTTGATGTGAAGGACTGGAGGTGAAAAGGACACCAGGTGTCCCTGCCCTTACACCTACAAAGCAGGCAGTACCTTGGGCTCTTCCCCAGGCTTGTGGGGCAGCAGCACAGGGAGGTTTTGGGGGGCTCAGAGCTCCACATCCCAAGAACTTTCCTGGTATCTGCACCAGGTTCCTGTTTTGGCACACACACTGACAGTTTGGAAGACTGAAGTTCTTACCTAGAGTGAAATTTCTCTTTGCAAAAATCACGTACTTTTCACCTTTCTCTGCCAGGGTTCTTCACCCCCTGAATAAAATATGGCATTATTGATGAGTGTGTTCTGCAGAGCAGCCTCCAAGCAGCTGAGCATAAAGCTCTGTGCTCCTGTTAATCCTGCAGTGAACTGGCCTCAAGGCACTTGCCACACGGGGTCTTTGATGGTGCACCCTGGATTTTGGGTCGGTTAGAAAGTCCCTTTCTGGAGTTTCATGATTCCTCCCTTTGCATGCAGTGCTTTTGGGCTAAAGGACCCAAGTGTGCCAAGGAAGGGTGAACTGACTGGAGCCAGTCTGTACCCAAAACTGGGCTGCTCCCAGTTCTTTCATAAGGAAATGAGAAAACAAGTTATTTTTCTTTTATATGTAACCATCAGAGAGTGGTATCCTGCCTTACTGTGAGACTCTGCCCTGGCTCAGAGGAATCTCAATATTTCTGGAAATCATTTGCTGCCTCTTATCGTCTTTTACTATTTTAGGAGAGAATCCTTTTTTTTTTGTCTTTTACTGCTAGAACACAATCCTTCCACCTTTGGCAAGCATAGAAAGACACCCATGAAGTCATGACAATATTTTTTTAAATGAAACCAAAAATGTCATAATCTCTATTTATCTTTAATATTAAAATGTCAAGGGAAGTAATTTATTAAACTCTTTCAGTGACTTCTGCAGCTCCTTAATTCCTAGCCTCTGCCAGAAAGGAGACAGGGTAAGTGTAGTGTTACAAAGCATCTAAAAATGTTTGCTGCAATATTCTTTTTGTATTCAGGACTGGGTTCAGCTTGCTGTGTTACCTAGGAAAGTGATTCTTCACCAGAGCTTATGAAAGAGAATTGACTCTGAGGTTCAGCTGTACAGACTCAGAAATCTGCCTCAGTGAAGAAAAATCGAGGATCAATCCCTGTATTTCATCTTTGCAAATTTCTTTTGCAGGCTTCAGATTTCATTTTGCTGCAGTGAAGATTAAAAGAGTTCCACTTAACATAAAATTTTCTGAGTTTGGGGTGGTGATGATGATTTACACACACACCTTTTTACCGTCCAGAAATGCAACACTGAACAAAGCTTTTATTACCTCTGTGAGAGCAACTTTTAGTACTGCAGGTCTTTTTTCCTCTCTTACCAGAAAAGTAAGAATAACTTGGTGAGAAAAAAGCACCTTCAAGTTTAAAACATCCCCCATTCTTTGGGGGAGGGGGTATGCAGAGGATTCCAGCAGCCCTGGCAGGAGGGACCCAGCAGGCTGTGACATGTGCTGTGACAGACTTTGCCTGGCTCTGGCTTAGCCCCCTGCTCTGCCCTCCCTCTGAGGAGCCCCTGCACTTTGGGAAGCTGCCTGGCAAAGGCAGAGGGGCAGGATGCTCCAGAGAGGGAATTTCACGGGGTGAGATGGATGATGGGCAGCAGCAGCACCGGGGAGAGAGAGGGGGAGGAACAGCAGAATCCAGAGCCGGGGAGTCCGGGACGGGAAGGGGGAGAAGGAGGGAGATTGGCTCCTGCTGAGGAACAGAATGATTTTCCCTTCTCCCTCTTGAACTCTAAAACTTGACACATCAGAGCACTGTGGATTTATGCTTTTACAGATCACTGTAGTCCAGACTTTGAAATAAAAGCAGCTGTGGAGCTCTAGGAGGGATGCTCTATACAGAGTTCATTAATAAGGTAAGTCCTTTTTCTTCTCCTGTTCTGGTAAGGTGCTGAAAAGTGTGGGTATTTACATGCAGGTGCAAAATGGCAAACAGATAAACACCAGGGTGCTTACCTTACCTATTTTCACTGTATTCTTAATTTAGGGCCATTTTCATATTATCTTTGCCCATTCTTATTTTCTCAGAGAATTCTTTGGATTGCTATTCTATTTTTCTTCTCCTTCTTGTGGAATAAAATGTTAATCACAGGAATGAAGATGTCAGGATGCAGCCTTCTGAAATGTACCTAAGAAATTCAGAAAAAAAATTCCTGAAAGTTTTGATATTGCATGGTGTCATTTATTATTTTCTCTCCTCCACCCCTTCTGAAGGCATTGGAGTCTCCAGGCATGTGTGATATAACCAGGGATGATTTCTTGATGTAACAGGACTGGCCAGTCTAATGTAATTCTTATAAATATTGTCCTTTTTGGATTGATGTTTCCATTAGTCTTTCTGAAATTCTGCCCAAATCTGGCATTGTCTTTATTACAGAATGAATTTGGAAGAGAATTATCATTTTGTCTTTGGTCAATACCAGAAGCCTAAAACATTGATAGATTTGATACTGATTATATTATTGGTATTGATTTTATGCTGATCATTGGTTAATTTCAAAGTAAGAAATTAAAATCAGTATCCCAAAACATTCCCTTTCAAAAAGGGAGAAAGCATTTGCAGAAACTTTGCTCTCAGATAGAAGGGAGTTGTAAGACTGTAGGTCAGCACAGGGTTGTGATGGCATTTTGCACCAAAGAAGATGCAGTTCTTTGTATTTAGCAGAACCCTAAGCTTCATTTAATAATGAAATATCATTGAAGTATTCACCTGAGAATCAGGCATCAGAAAATCCTTGTATTTACATGCATTTGAAGGATGTTTCTTAGCAGGGCTGGATGCAGACACCCTCTCTGAGTGCCTGCCTGCACCCCAATTTGCAGTGCTGAACTTCCCCAGTAGTAAGCAGGCAGCAAAAGAACAGTTTTAATATCAGGGTCAGCCTGTAACAAGAAGAGAGAGATCCAGCAGAGAGAGAAAGTTGCATTCCCAGCCCCTGACTCGTTACATGACTGCACATAGATGACTAAGCTGCTCTAATTAAGTTTATGATCTGGAAAATAGTTGTGCATTTAGTTACTCCAAACCTTATGTTTCACATGAAAAAGGATCAAATGAGATTTCATGTGCTGGTCTGCCAGGAAACCACTTGTTTTTCCCTGGGACAGAGGCAGGTGTGTGTGTGCCTCCAGGATCCTTGTTTAATGGACAAATGGGCAGTGATGTCAAAGCAGAGTGACAGAATTTCCTCTGCAATAGGAAAATTCTAGGGAAAAGTGCCCCAGGAGCCTAAACTAAAATTTCAGATGCTGTCTCTTGTGATCTGGCACTGCCTTTCTGTTCTTCACCTGGTCTTGTTTTCATGGCTTTTTCTTGTTGCTTGTTGTCCAGTGGTGCTACAGCTGGGGTACAATTTTCTCTTGGTTAAAATGCCACTTGCTGGGTTACTGAGACCATTTTTTGCTCCTCTCTAAATGATGCTTGGCTGTGACTCTTTCCATTTTTGTCTAGAAAACCTCTGCTGATTATGTAGCTCCCACATTTGAGTGGCACATGCTTTTTTCACAAGTCAGCCTCAGGGAAGCAGGAGTGTGAAATGCTGTGCTGTCACTACCATAGAAAGATTCAATAAAACCTTTACAGCCTCTCCAGATGCTGTGAAATGTCTGACTCTGTTTTCTTAAGTTTTGTTTTGGCTCAGATCTAGAGAGACAGCCAGGTTCCCTCTGCAAGATGAGGAGAGGGGTAGAGGCAGATATTTGTCACTTTACTTTGCTGTAGCACATTCACAATGTTGATCTGGTCCCAGGAAAAATATTACAAGAAAATATGGCCCTTTCTGCCCCAGACAAGAGCAAGGGTGGGTGCCATGAAATTCATGATCAAGGTGAGCTCAAACATGGATGTAAGGAAATTCTGCTGTGTCAGAGGGATCCTTGGGAACACAGTGGGAACACAGATCTTCTCCTAATAGGCAGGCTATCATCACTGAGGAACTTTGCAAAGAGTGATCAGATCTTGTTGCAGGGTTATTGCCTGAGATGCTTTGCAGTTATGTTGGGTTTATGACCTAAAGCAGCTGGAAATCTCTGTTGTTTTTTATCGAACTTTTACCTTTACATGGTTCTTAATTTTAATAGTCCAAATTGAGTTTTCATTGCTTCTATTCACCAGAAAAAAATAATGTTTGTGTTTGAATTCAGGCTCCTGTGAATTTATCCTATTGCTTTCCACTCACCTTCCTGTACTTAAACCTCTTGCAATTCATGCATATTTTGTGGTATATTATCATGGTGAATTTAATTTTTTTTTGAGTCATTAAAAGCACTTCTGGTGCCCCATTCTTGCCAAGTCTATATTCTCCTACACTTGTGCATGTGTGTTACCTGTTCAAGGCACTTGAATTTCCCTTTGTTGTACACACCCCTGTTCATAATCCATTTTGCATTAACAAGGCTTTTATCAAGGCTGAATTCAACAGATTATTGGACCTGCACTAATTATACCCTAAAATACTGACATGAATCCCTAACATTATTCTTCCCCAAAAAGATCTACCTATATTGAGGATTCGTGAGGAAAATTAATCTCTCTGACCTAATGATCTAAGTTGCTGAAGAAGTGTGTGATCTCAAGTTTTTTCTTCAAAAATTTTGATTAACCTCAGGAAAAATTTACCTTGGGAGGCTGTGAAATTTCCATTATTAGGGACAGTCTGGGCACTCATCAGTAACAACAAACCCAGGATTTAACCTGCTGTGAAATCAAATAATGGCTGAAGGAAATATTCCATGATTTGCATGTCCCAGCACCTTCAGATTCTGTTCCTGGACAAATATATATATATATATGTATATAAAAGTCCATTTTCAAGGACATTTGCAGGCCGGAAAGCATTATTTGTTGTTTTATTGAGCTATGGGGAAAAACCCCATAAATAAATTGAATAATGTGGATGACTTCAGGCTTGTGGATGTTGTTAGATGTCCTCTGGATATTGAGAACTAACTGTATAAATTTTGAAAACAATAATGCTTTTGGTTTTTCACATCAAACATTAAAAACATATCAGGCTGCTGAGACTAATCTGAAATTTCAGTTTTGATCTCTTTATCGTAAATAAATCAGTTTTCTTCTGAAAATGCTACCCTGGGGGATAAAAAGCCCACAACTCCAGATCTCAGAGTATATCAACAAAAGCTTAGTCTGTTAGAGCTAAGAACTTCATTTCTACTTCCCCATCCCTTGGGACACCTTGTGGTTCACAATAATTTTCCAAACCAGCAGAACACATTATTCTTGCTCAGATCACTGACTTGGGAGCCATTGCACCAGCACACATCAGTCCATTGGTCCACCTTCTTCTCTCTTCTGTAGATGCAAATTACTTCTGTTCTTCTTTGGGGGGAAAAAGGTTTAGCAATTTGCTACAAATTCCACATCAAGCAGAAGATGGGGAGAGACTTGGCAGGACCCAAGAGGTTGCTCTGTGCTTGGTTCTCCAGATCTTTCTGCTCCCTTAGAAGGTTGGGGGACTGTAAGAATTTCCTTCAGGAGATGGAAAAACAGGTGCACCAGGATGGAAATGTGGGTGTGACAAAGTCTTGGTGTCTGATGAAATACAAATGGACAAAACCCCAGCCAGGACAGGCTGTGTCAGTGGTTTAGAGGTGCTGAGGCAGTAGTTGGAATTCTCACCTTCTCCAGGTGATGCTCTAGAGGGATATGGGACCTAAAGGCCTCACAGGCTGGGGTTTGTTTGGGGCATAGAAAATCTGGTGCTGGGCCTGCTGTGATCCAGCCACTGAGGGGCCTGAAAAACCCTGAAACCAAACACCAGTGCCAGATAAATTATGGACAGAAACCAGCTGGGGCAGGGTTAGATTGGATATCAGGAAGGAATACTTTACTGTGAGGGTGGTGAGGCCTTGGCACAGGCTGCCCAGAGAAGCTGTGGCTGCCCCATCCCTGGAAGTGTCCAAGTCCAGGCTGGATGGATCTCTGAGCAACCTGGGCTGGTGCAAGGTGTCCTTGTCCCATGGCAGGGGTTGGAGCAAGATGCTCTCTAAGCTCCCTTCCAACCCAAACCACTCTATTCTGTGATTCTGTGATAAATTACTCAGGTCCTTTTGGTTGCTGTCAATTCATCTCCTGTAAAACATCATGCTTTTCGCAACTCTGTGTGAAAATTCCCTGGATTTGCCTAAACCTTAGGAAAAAACATCAGGTGTTTGGTAGCAAGAACCAAGATTTTTGCCTGACCTCCTTCTGTGCCCTCCCTACAGGAGAAAGACGTCAGGAAGGCAACCATTGTTGTGTGGTGACTTCTATCCTGAAGGAGGTGGAGATGGGATGTCCTGGCCTTTGTCAGGGGGAGAACAGCCTGGCCAAGCCATGAAGGACACATTGAAACACCCCCAGTGGGAGATGAGGAGAGAGCAGAGAACAAAACTGATGTAGGGCTGGCAAAGCTGCACTGATTAGGCCGAACAAGAAACCTCAAATCACTTTTTTTTGCTTTAATCTCAGAAGTTTTGAGGCTTGATATTGAAATGTTATAGTGGCTGAGTCAGGAGTTTGTATCTCTTGAGGTTTGCTGTAGTGGAACTGTTCCATTTTAAAGAATATATTATTTAAAAGTGGAATTGTTTGTGTATTAATTAAAGATGAGTGTCTGCAGCACTGATATAAGCCTGAACCCATTTCTAATAATCAGAGTGGGTTGGTTTCTTTTGCTGTGATTTTAAATCTGTTTTCACATGCACTGGGGGCCTTCCAGATGGAATGTCCTGGAAAGAGGGTCAGAAATTGGGCTGGATGGCAGCCTGTGGGGCTGTGCTCTCTGCCCCCAGCTTTGGACATCAGAAACAGAGCAGTGTGGAATCTTTTGGTCTTCTGAGGCAGCAAAGCCAAAACCAAACCAGGCCTTGATAACTGGATTTTTTTCCCAGTGCTTGTCCAAGTGTTCCTACCACACTGCTTGAAGCAGTTATGTCATAAAACAGCTTTTGGGAACCTGGGTTTTCATCTACGGTTATTAACCAGAATCAAGGAATCAGTTATAAACAGGGTTATAATTTTCTTTTTTCTTTTTGTTTTTCTATTTTCTTTTTAGGCTTGAAAAATGTACAGCCTTGGTAAAATGAAGGTCCTCAACAGCAGCTGTTTTGCTCTGCAAATCCACTGCTGTGGGTCTGCACTACCTAGGAAAGTGAAAGTAGCTGCAGACACTAAATTATTATTTTTAGAAATTATTGCATGTTTTTCAAAGTCCAGTACTAAGCCTTACTGCATAGTCTTGAAACTGAAAAGAAATAGAAGCACCTAACCAGGGCTTTATTTAAAATAGCTGAGTGTTGTTTAGCCTGAGATGGGCACCACACTCACAGAGGGCAGGGAGGATCTGGTTTCTGGAGAAGCTGTGGCTGCCCCATCCTTGGAATGTTCAAGGTCAGGCTGGATAGAGCTTGGAGTGACCTGGGACAGTGGAAGGTGTCCCTGCTCATGGAAGGGGGTTTGGAATGGAATAACCTTTGAAGGTCCCTTCCAACCCAAACCATTCTGTGGTTCTGTGCTCTGAATGGAGCTTTTCTCTCACCCCTGCCCTTCCAATGCTTCTGTGGGAGGTTGCATTAGGTTGTTTGGGCAGATCTTCTGTGACAGGTAGGCATGAAGCATTTTCTTGGTATCACCAGACCAAAAGCTCTCTCTTTTTCTCTTTTGTGAGAAACATGAGACATACCAAATTTGCTGGTTTATGTCTTTGTTAACACAAATGCAGCAGTGAGATGTGATGTGTCGGAGCACAGTGCACACCTGAAATGTTGAAAATGTTCATCTTTTAATTTAATGCATTCACAGTGATGATTCCTCTTCAAAAGTGGGAATGAATTCACTGTAAAATAACCAGCAGCCTGGTGGCTGAATGTGCTGACTGAGGACAAAGGACAGATTTCCAGTCCATAGCTTGAATCTTCAGGATTTAGTCCTTAAGTGAGATGAAACAAAGCCCATTTTACTTAAAAGGATATTTTTTACTACACTAGAAGATTAAAAAAAAAAAAAAAAAAAGACAAGAAAAAGGATGGTGCCCTGTAGCTGCTTTGAGATAAGATTTCTGATCCTCATTATTGATGTCCCTAAATAGAGGGACTGGTTGGACCATTGGAAAGTGCTTGGCTGGGGATGTGTGTTTTAGACATGAGTTTTACAGTCACCAGGCTCTGCCAGCAGTGCCCCAGGCAGGATGGTGTGACAGGAGGAGGCAGTGGCCACTGGGACCTCTGCCTGTGCTTCCACAGCCCCAGTCTGTGACAGGAGCCCCTCAAAATACCCAGGGGAAATTTGGGATAAACACGACACTTGACAGTGTGAGCTGGGACCCAGCAGGCACTGAGATCAAACTAACTTTGCTGTGAGGATACTGAGAATGTAATTAGACAAATTAGGAGATAATTACCTTTTTTCCTCTTAAAAAGATAATATTTGCTGGCAATGATTTATCCTTTTAACTTCTGTCTTTTACCAACTCAGATAAAATTATTAATAGTTTTATTGTTTTTAACATGCCATCAGAGAGCAGAAAATTATTTTCTTAATTAACACAATTGGTAGTGTTATCACTTTAGCTGTATTAATCTTTCAAACAAGCTCTAGTGACTTTGTTGGGGGTGAGTCTGGGTCCATAGACATCTTTTGTTTCACGTTGTCATTTATCCCCTGCCATTAATCTGTTTTTACAAATAATTGCTACACTTGTCTCTGGGACATCACTTTGAAAATAATATTTGACTTGTGCTCTCTTATCAAGTACATTAAAGCATCCCTGCCACAGTAACTTCCACAGAGGATTTTGACAGCATCAGAGAATAGTTCAGTTTCTGGGATTCCTATTGCACTCCCTACACATTGCTGTTTCCCATACTAAATAACTTTTGTCATAGAGCTACAACATGCTTTTATTTTTTTCAGATTTTTTTAGTGGCTGGCATTAATACTTCCTTCATTTGCCTGCAGATTTACAAGAATGCTTTCTCCACTTTTTACCAGTTTGGCTGTCACTTATAAGTTGGGTACATCCACTTTTGTCT